>NC_090247.1:17010425-17067925 GCF_037325665.1 Littorina saxatilis | reverse complement strand
ACTTTTGGCCAAGCAATCTTCGACAAAGGCCGGACTTCGGTATTGCATTTCAGCTTGGAGGCTTAAACATTAATTAATGATTTTGGTCATTAAAAATCCAAAAATTGTAATTAAAATTATTTTTTTTATAAAACGATCCAAAATTACGTTAATCTTATTTTTCATTATTTTCTGATTCCAAAAACATATAGATATATTATATTCAGATTAAATACAAGCTCTGAAAATTAAAAATATAAAAATTATGATTAAGATTAAATTTCCGAAATCGATTTAAAAACAATCTCATCTTATTCCTTGTCGGTCCCTGATTCCAAAAACATATAGATATGATATGTTTGGATTAAAAACACGCTCAGAAAGTTAAAGCGGAGAGAGGTACAGAAAAGCATGCTATGCAGCACAGCGCAACCGCTACCGCGCTAAAACAGGCTGTCAATGTCACTGCCTTTTGTACAAGCGACGGACTACGGTTATTGTGAAAAAATGCAGTGCATTCAGTTTCATTCTGTGAGTTCCACAGCTTGACTAAATGTAGTAATTTCGCCTTACGCGACTTGTTATCTATTTTCAGCTGGGGTGGACAATGGGGCCTGCAGGGCTACATCATGATGGCACGGAACAAGAACAACATGTGTGGTGTCGCCACTGAAGCCAACTTTCCGGTGGTGTCACCTGTTTGAACCGGCACAACTTTGTTCATTGAGTTTCCAACGATTCTGTGTCCTGTTGATCGTTAAACCCAGGACTGATGTACACGAGGAAGTTACCAACTGAGTGGGAGCGATCCACACTATTTGATTGTAGAAATCACTGATATGCAAACTATAATTTCAACCGATCCGATCCCGCGCTTCGCTACTGCTCGGATGGCAAATGTATCGTGCATACCAACCCAGATCTAATGTGCACGAGGAATTTACCAACTGAGTTGGAGCGAGCCACAATTTTTGGGATTGTAGAAATCACATGCAAACTTCAATTTCAACCAAACCAACCCCGAAGCTGGCTCCCCCGAAGCTGGTTGGTAACTTTCTCGTGCACAACGGCCCAGGTTTGGTTTATACGAGAAGATACCCGAGTGGATGGGGGCCAGGCTGGTTAAACTATGGGCAGACACGTTAAAATTACAGAGAAAATTTCCATTTCAACTAGTCCGACCCCGTGTCTGGCTCCCATTTAGTTGGTAACTTTCTCGTGAGCAATAGCCTTGCTGTCTACTTTGCATCAAGCTACACGCTCAGAACAGATAGTAACTTGCATTTAACGCTTGTTGTTGTTGTTGTTGCTGTTGTTGTTGTTGTGTTGGTGTTGTTGTTGGTGCTGCTGTTGTTGTTGTAATGTGTTGCTGTTGTTGTTGTTGTGTTGGTGCTGTTACTTTTGTTGTTGTTGTTAGGTTTTGTTGCTTTTTGACCAACAACCAATACACGTTCATTAACTGTACGAAAATGTTAAACTGGTTGTTCGTATCATCGTTTGTTGTTGTTGTTGTTGTTGTTGTTGTTGTTGTTGTTGTTGTTGTTGTTGTTGTTGTTGTTGTTGTTGCTTGTTTTGATTGCTTCTGTTTTTGTGCTTTATGCTTGCGACTGTGAAATGCCTACTCCAGTGGTTGAAAACGACGTTAAACACCAAATAAAGAAAGAAAGAAAGAAAAGCCTACTCCAGTGGTCTGATTTATTTCATGCAAGAAGTTGTCCTTTTCATGAAAAAAAGCTGTGTATTATATCTCGCTGATTTGTGTGTGTGTGTGTGTGTGTTGGTTTTGAATTAAACCTTGAGTTCATTGATTGTTTTTGTTTCTATTTTGTTATGTTTTATGTGCCAATGTTATGTTATGGAGCTTATTTTTCTTCTCAATAGTATCCCCCCCCCTCTCTCCCTCTCCCTCTCTCTGTCTCTCTCTCTCTCTCTCTCTCTCTCTCTCTCTCTCTCTCTTCTCTCTCTCTCTCTCTCTCTCTCTCTCTCTCTCTCTCTCTCTCTCTCTCTCTCTCTCTCTCTCTCTCTCTCTCTCTCTCTCTCTCTCTCTCTCTCTCTCTCTCTCTCTCTCTCTCTCACTCACTCTCTCCGTCGCTTTTTCACTAACTAATTTTTCCCTCGAAGAAACACAACAACATACACTTACGAATTCCAAACATAAACATGTGTGTGTGTGTGTGTGTGTGTGTGTGTATGTGTGTGTGTGTTTGTGTGTGTGTGTGTGTGTGTGTGGGGGGGGGGACAACGGAATAAACCCGTTAAAGGAACAGTGAAATTTATAATCACTGAGTCTCATATAAGCCTCAATCACTGAGAGGATATCTGGTTAATCAACCACCAGTACATACACGTACACCCCAACAAGGGAAATGAATAATAGTCATCTATACATGATTATTCTCAATCGAGAAACAAAATGATGAGGATATGGGTTTGAATAGTTGTCCTCTGACGAGGCTACCTTTCAGTTTCCCCAAAAAAACATCTATAAAATCACACATTCAACGAAGTTGTCCTTACAGCTTGAAACTGTAAATATAGCCGAAAAGTACCATCTTTTGGAGAGGTACTTGGGGATTTCTGGGATGCCTACTGCATTTGCCGGGTTTGGCAGACCCTTGAATGTAACCCCTTTGTGTCTGTGTGTGTGTGAGTGTTTTGTACAGCAATTTGGACGTTTTCCATTCTGTAATAATTTTTCATAATACAAATTTGCTACTTTCATTTGGGATTAAATAACTGACACAGATTTAATACCATCAATCTTACTGTTATTCTCCAAAACAATATCAAACGTTTTCATATATCTCTTAATTGCTCCCACACACCCTCAATACTTTAACAAAATCGTTCTAATTTGATACTTTTCACAAAACTCGTTATAGGTATAAAAACGCCCATCGCCAACTGGCCGACAAAACCAACTTTATTATCAAACCAATTATCAAAAAAACAAGTGTTATTTCCAGTTTTAATATTATTATTATAAAAAGAAGTGGTTCTGCTAATATTTCTTTGGAAGTTTCTTAATCTATGTTATACCTAAACTGTTCATACACATTGAACTCATCCTTTCAAAAACTATTACAATGTTGTTCACCGCCATAAAGACTAGGACCACACACATCAATGTTCTCAACATCAGGATATAAAGCAGCTGTTATAACTTTCCATTGGTGGACCGCGAACCTCAACTTTTGTTTTATCCAAGTCAATTTCAGGGCTGACAAATACGTATTAACGTGAGGAACATCAAGGCCAACATCCTTAACACTTTTGACAACAACATTTCTACAAATTCGATCACGCTTTCGATACCACACAAAATCAAAAATCATAGTCTGTAAATTATTTACAAACTTGTCTGGAGGGTTTGGCAACAACATCCACAAATATACAAGCTTGGACAATATTAAGGATTTCAAAACTGCTAATCTACCTAAAGGGGTTATCAACCTCTTAGACCAATTCAAAAATAATCGTTTTACTGCTTGAAACTGGTTATCAAAATTCATTTGTACACAGTTCTTTAACCAAATACCCAATTCTTTCAACTTTTGGGGATTCCATTCAAAATCAAGGTGTGGCATATACCTTACATCCCTATTTATATTACACCCTAACCAAACAATTGCTGTCTTTTCAATATTCATTTTTAACCCTGATTTGTTTCCAAAATCGTTTAATACGTTCATTGTTTCCTCAAACGTCTCCATATCTCCTCTTTGAAATAATTTAGTGTCGTCGGCAAATTGTGATAACTTAAATTCTGTTTCACCGATGACAATTTCCTTAATATTTGTTTTTCCTTAATCATGAGTGAAAATATTTCGGCACACAAAATAAACAAATAAGGAGATATGTAGAGGTTACATGCCGAGTCTCAGTGATTATTGAAAATAATGGTCGAAGTTGGCGGATCATGAAAAATGCGAGTTTTAGCGAGCTTTTTCATGACCGCGAACTGAGACCATTATTTTTAATAATCACTGAGACGAGGTATGTAACCTCTGTATTCCTCCTTTCTTCAGTTATTCAAAGAAAAGAGAAGTTTTTCTGTGCGAAAGTTTGATCGAATCATATTCGCTCAACCAGTCTACCTGAGCAGGCGATTGAATAATGCGCGGTTGTATAGTTCAGGGAACATCATTCAATTATGTTAACACTTCTTGTCAGTTTCCCTGTTTTGGACTAAAATCAATTACACAGTTATGTTGTTATTCTGCTGTGGCAGTAAAGGCAGATAGTGTGTGTTCTGTTCATGTTTTGTTATCGCTTAGGAAATGTTCTTTCTTCGAATGGGACTAGCAGACGAACTTTTGCACCCGTGTTGACCGTGTTCCAACGTTAAAAACTGTATGAAGTTCAGTTTTCTGGGGCAAAATAGTGTATGAAACCGCTGTATGTTCTTTAAATTGATGAGATGTGTGCATTTGGTTGCGTGTGATATGTTTATAAAATGACATATTGTCGAAAACTAACCGTCGGATTGCAGTCTTTTGTCCTAGCAACTCAGTTCAGGAAATTTGGAAGGGGAACTACTCTTATCGCTAGACAGAGTACGAGAGTCACTTGCCTTGGAAGTTTGCTTGCACTCATAAGAGATCTGAAGCGAGTTTCTCTGCACTGATCGTTAGATTTGGATTTAGAAAACAACCAAACTCATGGATTTTATATGGAGATTAATGTGTCCAAGCCTGTAGTTGCTAGTTTAAATGCAGTAAAGTAGTTCCCTCAAAGTCTAGCTCATCAACCTGTGAGCTATCGAGGATTCAGGCCCGTTTTTGGTTGTTGGGTAAGTTACCGAAAAATAACTAGCCCTACACGTTTACAGAGAGAAAGAAGCAAAGGGGGGAATAAGGTATATTAACTTGATAAATCTCCCTATTCTTTGGTTCACTTTGTATTAGTTTGAAAAGTAAAATCGGGTAGTATTTAATTCAAGCGTGACCGACATTATGTTGGCATTCCAGCATTAAAAAGCATTGACCCATCGCTGTAGGCCGCTGACGTCATTAATTTTCACAAAAGGATTGCCTTACCCATACTTCGATTTGTTTTTTGTGATAACGCCCAATGGGTGGTTTAAAGAGAAGTAATATGTTAAAAACGGGCGACGACAGAGACAAAGAAAAGGGGATACTAACTTGTAAGATCTTATACCTGTGACTGAATAAATTAGTAACATTGACAACATATTATTTTGTGTGTGTTGATATTCGAGCTGAAATATCTGGTTTTAATTAGTAATGTATAATCAGTTGTTTATCAAATACTATAGACAAGTCAATTGTGCAAAAGACCTACTTTAATTCAAATTACTGTTCTCAGGAGTAGAATCTAGCCTTAATTTCTGACACGTGAAATGCAGGCTAGGCATTCAGCAATGCACAGGTGCTTAGTTGTTGATTGGTAGGTTATTATAAGATATTTGATGGGTTGTTGACAGACAAGCTTTTTTGTCGGTCCGAGGGGGAGCATATCGTCTTTTGTTTCATATCTATTGTATGAAACAAAAATCGATATGCCCCCCCAAGGACCGACAAAAAAACCTGGTCTGACAACAAACTAACAAACATCGTTTGTGTCATCATTTTGGTAGTGAGAAAATAAGTGCAAAATCAACACAGGGAGCCATGCTTTGAAACACGAGTTCCATTTCGATAATACATGTTTTGGGGCCCCAGCACGTTGTTGCAATCAAAGCTGGTGACGTGTGTGAAAGCAACTGTCTCTGTGTTTTGAGTTCATAACATGTTGAGATAAGTCGGTCATGTTTGAGGATGCACAGTTCTGTAGGTTCCTCTAATTATTCCATCCCCTCGTTTTTCAGTTGTAAATATTAAGCTTAGTGATCGAATGTGGAAGCTACGTTGGGTGAAAAGTCACAGAAGATTTGCATCGTGCAGCAAGGCACGTTGGGTCAAAGGTCACATAGGATTTGCGTAGTGCAGCGAAGGAAAGAATCGCGATCTTGTTTCCTACTCATTGTCTCTTTGTTTTTCATTAGACCTGTCATTCTGCTTGCTCGGCTTTATTAGACGTTTGCATATCTTGTTGCTATTTTCTTTGCTTTTATTATTGTTTCTTATTTGTGCTTCGTTTATCGATACAACGTCTTGTGCACGGGTCAAAATGTGTGTGTCGGGGGTTGTTTTACTTGAACTTGACGTTCGTGTTTCTCCGAACGTCTGTGTATCGAAACACAGATACACGCACTCCATGACTCTGTAAAAAGACAAAACATATCGCTAGGTTTCCTTGTTTTTGAGGAATTTATGACCTTTCATGAAGCAGTTTTGTTTTTTGTTTACTTTTGCCAGTTTGCCAGTTTGTTTTTGGAACTTTGCAAAGCAGTGTCGTGTCGTCTGTTTAGGTCTGGGGAAACACCAATGAAAAGAGCCGAAGAATCCCCGAGCGTTTCTATTGGGTTTGCTTTTGATTATCCATGTATAACCTGCTTCCTGCAACTATGGTAACCGGGGATTTATTGCCTGGGGAACATGAGATTTATTTCCCAGGTGCTTGTGAATGAAAACTCGTGAAAATGATGACAATAGTATATATCCGAGACTCGTCTATTCAGCTTCCGGTGGGATAATGGTCACGGTCTTCACGTACATAACGTGCGGTGAGCACAGCTCAGTTTTATACCAGGATAGTATTTTTACAACAAAACGAAACATGTTTCCGTCGTCAAAATGTTTGTCTCTCGCTAAATAAGTCAAGTATAGAGCTATTTGCCAAGTATTAATTATGTAAGATGCCAGATGGTGAAGTATATTTTTTGTGAAAACTTCAGAAATCTGAAAATCGTGACGTCCTTAGTTAGCTCCGCGTGTGAGGAGGCTCAACTAAACTTGCACATGAACGTCCACCTTGGACGCTGGTGAAGGCGACATTAACGTCATCTGTCGTAAGGATGAAGTACGCATGACGTCATCATGCTTTCTCGGAAAGCTACTCCCACAAAGACTTTGCAGGTAAGGACGATACAATAAACTATGACCATGCAAGACATGCTATATAACTAGACCAACAGTCTCGACACAGAGGAATGAGCAGACTGATATCTAAATATATTGCTGATCTGATAGACACGTAAGGGGATTCGTGGAATTGTGATTGGACTGTCTCACACAGCTCTATTTCGTACATCGGTCTATTCATCTTCGGAAGTCTTCAACATAGTTTATATTTTACAAGAACACACTTACACGCGGTTCATGTTTCATCGCCGTGTATGAAGTACACGCATACCTGGTCGGGTTTGCTTTTGTGACGTATCGACAGACATACCATTTGCAGGGATCAGCTCGTTACTCCCCCGGCTCGTTACTCCCCCTTAGGGTTAGGGTTAGTAACAAGCCGGGGGAGTAACGAGCCGGGGGAGTAACTATACGGGGGAGTAGCGAGATGCTCCCCCATTTGCACACTTTGGTTTTCTCACCGTACATAAAAGAAAGGTTGCCTAATATGAACCGGCTCCTATTATGGACCACCTCCTGTTCTGACGAACTAACGGTGCTAGAGCGCTCAAAACAATTTCCTTTCCTCCTTTCTTAATTACTTGCGCGCACACGTACACGTCAATATTGTTGCAGAAACACAACCCACAAAACCGTTATAAGGCGTTTTATATTTTTTTTACACTTTTTTCAGCGTTCACTATAAATCTCTCTATTGATACGTTGTGCTTCAAATATTGTTCTCGTCAAATCGAAACAGATACATCCAAAGCATATTTGAATTAGCCTGACTTGTTGTGTCATGTTATTTTGAAGTTATTTTGTCGGTGATTCGTGAAGGCCTCTTCACTGGTCCATATTAGGCGCCCAGGTTCCGAATATAATAAGACCAGTTGTGACATTTTCTGTATTTAATTTTTGCTGAATGTCTATGTAACCTTATTCGCTCTAATAAGGCCTAACGGTTAACTAAAGATAGAAGGACTATCAAACACACAATGAAACTTCTTAACAAGAAAACAAGCTAGTTATCAGTATAAAACAAAGTGGTCCATATAAGGCAATCTTCCCATACATTCCGAGTAAAATCCAACTTCTTGACAGGCAACAAACCTTGCAAAGGTACACATCAGAGAGGAAGTGTTGGGAAGGGGTCCTGTGTCTTATCTTGGGAGTATGGTTGCTTCCAAAACAGACAAGAAGAATAAGAATAAGAATACGAATACTTTATTATCTCATAGAGAAATTCAGGGGTGGTACATAACAATAATACAAACAAGACATTGATTTTACATAAAACATATAGCACTATATAACATGGACATCTTTAAAGCACTGCGCTTACATATTCTCGCACACCTACGCGTATAACGAACTATGGCTAAACATCATTGCAAAATATCATAACATACAATATATCGCAGGAAATATACGGTTGTACATAAAACCAATACATGCATGTACATTACTACTGATTGCACTGGCAGAAGAGGGGCTGATTCGGGTATGTGGATGTGTTTACATGTTGCTAAGGGAGATAGATTTGGGGACAAAGCAAAGTGAATGTCCTATACAAACCTGTGAAAACCCTCATAACCCACGTTAAAGTTTAAAACTGCCCCAACAAGTAGATACTTTTTATAGCACAGTGATTGCTCACACACACACACACACACACACACACACACACACACACACACACACACACACAAACACGCGCTCGCACGCACGCACACAAACACACACACACACACGCTCGCACACACACACACACACACACACACACACACACACACACACACACACACACACACACACACACACACACACTCACCTGTGTCGTGCCCTTTTTCATAAATTATGATGCCTAATTTTTTAAGGATCTACTGTAGGATATTTACCAAAACTGAAGGTAGATTAGTAGGCGAAATACTCATCTACTCATCTACTTTAGATCGATAAGCCGTTAAGAATATTGATCGACAATGTACTATTCACAATCGCCTCTTTCGTCTAATCCGGTTATTCAGTAACATGTTTACCCTGAAGAAAGAAAAAAACTAAACACGCCTAATGTAAGTGGGGTACAACGGTAGATTAGGTCACTTTGACTGCCTATTAGCCCACGGCACGCAAACTACTGGCATGCATAGCTCACGTCCAGAACTGATATCAGATCGAGCAGACTTATCTTAACATCGGGCAGGTCGTTGTTTCAATCTGGCACTGATTGAACCTAGTGTATTTTCCTCTTCCCATATCTAAAAACAACAATAGATTCAAAAACACTCTTGCGGTATAGAAAGCTGTGATTCGAGACAGCAAAGAACCATGGCTCAGGGTCGGGCCTCTCCTGCTCAACCAGAGATAAGTTTCCCCGCGGACCAGGAAAACCCGTTTCAAAATCCGTTCTGCCAATCGGATGTGGTTTTCATTGTGGAAGGGCAGAAACTGCATGTTCACACAATTGTTCTGTCTCTTTATTCCCCCGTGTTCCGCGCCATGTTCTCCAGAGAGTTTGCTGAGAAAGAAGCATGCGAGATTGAGTTGGAAGAAGTGAAATGTGAAGCCATGGTGCAGTTCTTAAAGATGATGTATCCTGTGCACTCCCACACGCCAATTGCAAGTAAGTTGGATAAGATGTGTTCACTTTGCATGTTGATTATATCGATAATAATTAAGAATAAAATATCAATAAATAATGTATCGATTGAACATTGAATTCCCTTCTTTGAGTCATGTGACGTCAGAGTCCGACACAAATTCATATTTAGGCGGCCAGCCGAGACTACAAAACAGTGCATGTTTGTGTGCGTTCAATTGTACAAACTAAAAGGAATTCTAACCAGAATTGATCGATACATAAATGTCAATTGTATTTTTGACCAAAATATGACATTTTACACAGATTTCGACAGTCATTGTTCACATCGACCGCTAGCGCGGTCTCGGAGGAACATTGACTGTCTCGATCTGTGTAAAATGTCATATTTTGGTCAAAAATACAAACAACGACGGTATAACAATTGTAAAGGTTGGTTCTTCTTTATGTCCCTTCAGCCTATTTGGCTATGCGGAACTCATTACAGGGTGTTTTTTTTTCTTTCTCAATGTTCAAGGTTCTCTCTGTGGTTTAATCAATGTAGGCTACATGTATGTCTATTGCAGCAAAAGGGAGAAGTGTATAGATAGAACTAGTTACAAAAAGTTAATTGTTGTACACGAAAAACAACTATTGGATATCCTTGAATGCAAAATGACAACTAATGACAGCATTGTTAATAAAAACAAGTCGCGTAAGGCGAAATTACTACATTTAGTCAAGCTGTGGAACTCACAGAATGAAATTGAACGTTGTCAGCCGCTAGTGCAAAAGGCAGTGAAAGTGACGAGCCTGTTTGGCGCGGTAGCGGTTGCGCTGTGCTTCATAGCACGCTTTATACTGTACCTCTCTTCGTTTTAACTTTCTGAGCGTGTTTTTAATCCAAACATATCATATCTATATGTTTTTGGAATCAGGAACCGACAAGGGATAAGATGAAATTGTTTTTAAATTGATTTCAAAAATTTAATGTTTATTATAATTTTTAATTTGTTTAATTTTCAGAGCTTGTTTTTAATACAAATATAAGATATTTATATGTTTTTGGAATCAGAAAATAATGAAGAATAAGATGAACGTAAATGTGGATCGTTTTAAAAAAATATTGTTTTTACAATTTTCAGATTTTTAATGATTAAACTCACTCATTTAGTTTTTAAGCCACCAAGCTGAAATGCAATACCGAAGTCCGGCCTTCGTCGAAGATTCCTTGGCCAAAATTTCAATCAATTTGATTGAAAAATGAAGGTGTGACGGTGCCGCCTCAACGTTTACAAAAAGCCGGATATGACGTCATAAAAGACATTTATCGAAAAATTGAAAACAAATTCCGGGGATATCATACCCAGGAACTCTCCTGTCAAATTTCATAAAGATCGGTCCAGTAGTTTACTCTGAATCGCTCTACACACACACACGCACACACACACACATACACACACATACACACATCGTCAGTGGCCTTCGAAGACCTCGTATCTTCAAAATCATAGTTCTGAGATAATGAGTGTTTTAAAAATCAAATTCCTCTTCACCAGATCAAAACGTGTAGATACGAGGTTTTCACTTTTTTGTTTTGAACTTTTTTGTTTTGAATTTAAGGAACAATTACGAGGATTTTCAACAGACTCGCAGGGATTCAAACAGACAATACGAGGTTTTCCCGCTAATGTCGCTAATGTCTCAACACCCAACGGCAATACGAGGTTTTTAAAATCAGGGGAAAAAGACCTTTGCAAAATAGATAGAGTTACAAGCTTTTCACAGATGATAGGAAACAAATCAAGGGACGGAACCATGCAAAAATCCGAAAATCGGGAAAATGTAAGTTACGAGGTCTTCGAAGGCCACTGACGACATACACCACGACCCTCGACTCGATTCCCCCTCTATGTTAAAACATTTAGTCAAAACTTGACTAAATGTAAAAATGATATCGTGTGTTCAGTGCAGCAGTAAGGCGCGGTAGTTTAACGAGACCTTTGTATGTCGCCAAGCCGAAAGGGAGCTGTCATGCAGTATCGCGCTTCCCTTCTTCATGCGTGTGTTCTTGTGATGCGTGTTTTCATGTGATGGGTATGTTCATGTGATGCGTGTCGTGAACTTGGGATCTGTACCGTACGCATGCGTGTTAGGACAGAAGTTTGAATTTTTGGGATTCGAACCCACGCGGATAGTGACAACTTGTTTCGAAGCCAGCGCCGCTACCGACTTAGCTATCTCCCGTCATAAAACAACAACAACAAGAACTAAAACAACAACTACAACAACAACAGCAACAACAAAGCACACACTAAACACGCACACATAATACAATAAATATCGTACGAACTCGTATGAACTTCATTTAGTAGATAAACTAAATACCTTGCTAATGAATTGAACAGTTTGTCATAAGTATGATGACAAAAGAAAAATCTCAATTCATAACGTAAAAGTATAATCGCCACCTCGGTTACTTAAAACAGACATATGATCAAGCAGTAAGGCGTACAACAAGTTTTTATACACGATTGATGTGTGTGTGTGTGTGTGTGTGTGTGTGTGTGTGTGTGTGTGTGTGTGTGTCTGCGTGTGTGTGTGTGTGTGTGTGTGTGTGTGTGTGTGTGTGTGTGTGTGTGTGTGTGTGTGTGTGTGTGTATGTGCGTATGCATGCGTTTTCATGTGTGCCTGAGAAATGTTTTTTAAATGTTAGTTGTTTTTTTCTCATCAGATGACAGTGTTCTTGCGGACTCAGTTTACCTGGCGGACTTCTACGACTGTGCCCACGTTCGCATCAAATGCGAGGACTACATATGGCATAAGGTTCAAGATCCCAAAAATATCTCATCTTACGGCAAGATGTTCTACCTGTGGATATGCGACAAATTCAATCTTAAATATAAGGACTTCGTACTCGATGTAGCCTCCCAGCTGCGCATCGAAGAAATTAAGAATGAACATTTCGAGCAATTGCATTCTGATACGCGGCTGGACCTGCTCGAAAGCCGATGTAAAATTGCGGATGGAAAGATGCACGAAGTAATGTCGCATTTTAATAGTAGTTATCTTACTCCGCGTGGCGCACCTGGGCAGTGCATGTCATGCGAAAGAAAATTAGAAAAAGAGAACGGTTGCTGCTCGAAATGTTTGGTAGAAACGGTAAATGAAATGTTGTCGTAATCTGTGCGTGAATGTCTGGATTACTTCCATCGTGATCTATGGTGAATGAACCTCAACGACTTACAAACAGCATACCGTTATAATTTGTCTTCTGACGAGGGTGAAAATAAACCCCCAAAGATAGTAAAATAATCTTGCTAAGTTCTCAAAACTGCTTCGATCGCTTGAAATACTGCTCGATCTGTGTGTGTGTTTGTTTGTTTTTGTGTTTGTGTGTGGTGGTTTTAAACTTTTGAAATAACCTGTTGCGAATAAACACAGACTGACTGTAGCTACAGCAAACGGTCACTATATATAGATGCACGTTGTCTGAAACAGCTCATATACATTTTTATGTTTTTGCTGTTGTTGTTTTTAAATGTTATATAATTGTGTGATTATTACATACCATTATGAACTCTGTTGTTAATATGTGTGTGTGTGTGTGTGTGTGTGTGTGTGTGTGTGTGTGTGTGTGTGTGTGTGTGTGTGTGTGTATGTGTGTGTGTGTGTGTGTGTGTGTGTGTTTGTGCAGCCTGTGTCAGGTGCTATGCTGACACATAAGTCTTTCAGCCACGCACACACCATACAAAACATTAATAACCGACAGTATAAAAACTGCAATAAAGTTAAACCGCTCGGTATTGTATCTTTGTTAATCCTGCCAGTCAGGAGATCACGCTGGCTAAAACCATGTTGAAAGTGGAACAGTGGTACACACACAAGGCCCTGTATAAGAGGGTCTTTCACGTGATATGCGTACCATACAGAAAACGATGTTCGACTGTGTACCCTAGTTCTTAATTAATATATATTGGAAGTGTATAAAAGGCAAGTAAACAGTCTGTGTGACCCCAGAAGCGATCAATGAAAATTAAATAGAGGATTGGACATTTCTGGAAACGCATTGAAGAGAATTATGTTGAATCATTCTGTTGCATGATATTGGGAGTTCGAACACTTTCGTTGTGTGTATATTGCAAGACGGCTAAACTAGTTGTCCTACAATGTTACGAAAACAGATGTGTGTGTGTGTGTGTGTGAGTATGTGTGTGTGTGTGTGTATGTGTGTGTGTGTGTGTGTGTGTGTGTGTGTGTGTGTGTGTGTGTGTGTGTGTGTGTGTGTGTGTGTGTATGTGTGTGTGTTTTATCGGAGAGAAGGATCAAACAAAATGATTGCGGGCAACGGAAGAATGTTGGATCGAGCGCCAAAAAGTGATGACTACTGTGACCTTCAACCTGTTTTCCAACTGCTTGAAAGTATCCGTGAGATGTTTAGTAGAATGTTACTATCGTGCATGTCCTATACCAATGTCACTGGAGTCATGCGAACAAGACGGGCGTGTGTTGAAGTTGTGCATCAGGTCTAGTATCCTCACTTGCATTACAGTATTTAAAGGTATCCAAATAATTATACATGTTTTTACATGCCACACACATACACACACAGTAGTAAAATTGATATTAAAAGTCCTACGGTTTTTTGCCAGTAAGGACTTGAGTGTTTGTCCGCTTTTTCACATACACACACGCTCGCGCACACACATTTATACAAAATGTGTGTGTGCGCGTACACACACACACATACACACACTCTCTCTCTCTCTCTCTCTCGCAAAAAGCCGGATATGACGTCATCAAAGGTATTTATCCAAAAAAAGAAAACAACGTCCTGGGATATCATTCCCAGGAACGCTCATGTCAAATTTCATAAAGATCGGTCCAGTAGTTTAGTCTGAATCGCTCTACACACACACACACGCACAGACAGACAGACAGACAGACACACACACACACACACACACACACACACACACACACACACACACACATACACCACGACCCTCGTCTCGATTCCCCCTCTATGTTAAAACATTTAGTCAAAACGTGACTAAATGTAAAAACTAAAGCTTTACAGACTGTCGTGTTTGCCTGGGATCAAAAAGGAGTGCCGTTCCAACCCCTTCTCACCCATATACACTTTCTAAGTCTGTGCACTTCACCTCCTCCCAACCCTACCCCATCCCCCCGACCCCACTCCCCCACCCCCACCCCCACCCCCACCCGGCCCTACACACACGAATCAATGTGTCTGTGGTTCAGTCAGGTTGGCTGTGCATGGGCGTTGCAGAGCCGTGCACAAACACGAATGTTCTGATAATCAAACAAAAGGCTGCTTCGCGGAATAGAGCAGGACCAAAAGTAACATAGTAATTCTGATCATTCTGGGAGTGAGTAAACGCCATTTTGAAGTGGTACTTCGTGTATCTTACACGTGAAGAGGAGCTTTATTTGGACTATGAGCATTGATTTTCCATCTGAGCGGGACTGGTACGCATTATTGTCCTATTTTGGACATGTTTTATGTTCGTGTTGGTAATATATTGCACTTTAGTGTTGTAACATCAGAGCGTACAATCCACTGGTATCATTGACTTATTTTGATACAAGACTCTTTTACATAATACAAATCGTGAAATTAAATGACGGATTCAGCTCCAACACGAAGCATACATAATTAATTTGGTCATTTAATTGAGGAAAATGACTGCCATGGGAGAAAAAACGCATACAAAGTATTGCCAGTGTTCTTCCTTCCTCAACAACAATGCACCAAAATGGCTGCGCCACGTTTTCCTTCTAAAACCCATGTACATGACATGTCTGTACAGGTCATTCCGTAACATCAAAGATATCTAAAATGACTTGTTATGGGTACAAGAGCTGGTTCTGCCAAATTAGAGGCTTAAATTGCAGTATAAAACCGTTCCTGAATTTACAACGCTAAAGTTCAATATTACGTACTAAATGATTACAGTATCATGTGTCTCAGTCTGTACAATGCAAAATACTAACTGACACTGGATGCTTCAATGATTCACGCGTGCAGTCACGCTGACTCTGTGTGTACGTTGATTGCTCCCGGAGATCGAAACACGTTCGGCGTAAAAATTAATGACTTGTTTGTTTGTTTGTTTGTTTATTCATGTGTTGCTTTTTATTTTTTGTATGGGATAAATGTAAAGCTTTACACGGAAATAGAAATGTCTAGCGACAGTCAAGATTATGTTGTTACACGTAGTGCTTGCTTTTACCCTATCACTAGACTCAGTGTGTGACAGATTTGGTAGCGCGCTGGATTTGTATTCAGTTGGCCGCTGTCAGCGTGAGTTCGATCCCAGGTTCGGCGGAAATTTATTTCACAGAGTCAACTTTGTGTGCAGACTCTCTTCGGTGTCCGAACCTCCCCCCGTGTACACTACATTGGGTGTGCACGTTAAAGATCCCACGATTGTCAAAAGGGTCTTTCCTGGCAAAATTGCTTAGGCACAGTTAATAATTGTCTACCTTTACCCGTGTGACTTGGAATAATAGGCCGTGAAAGGTAAATATGTGCCGAAATGGCTGCAATCTACTGGCCGTATAAAATTTCATCTCACACGGCATCACTGCAGAGCGCCTAGAACTGTACCCACGGAATATGCGCGATATAAGCCTCATTGATTGATTGATATGTTCACGGCAAAGATTCGTCTCAAGCTTCCGCTTGGGACACACACTAGGTATTAGTCACCCCTGACCTCTCTGAATTCCCAATTAGTTTACTGTACAAACAGAATGAACAACGAAGAAACTGTGAAACTAAGATATGTGCAACATCTGAAACCACGCCGAATTTAGCTTTGGACGCCTGCGTTTGTTCGTTTCTGTTCCCCTGTCACAGTCTTTGTCGGCCTCTCCATAAGGTTTCTATATCTGTTCAGTTGTGTGGTTGATCGAATTTCCATCGTAACAGCAATTAGTTTCTACTTCTTGTTTTTCTTTTCAAAGTTGAACGTATTCCCAAGATGTCCGCAGTAGGAAGCTCTTCCTCGATGGGAAATGTCAAGGTTGAAACGGAATCTGAGATTCCATCCTCGAGCAGACGCTTCCCTGTCGACAGCGAAAACCCGTTCGAAAGTTCTTTCAACGGATCCGACGTGGTTTTGGTTGTGGAAGGAAAGAAACTCTACGTTGACAAGAAAACTCTCTCTCTCCATTCACCAGTGTTCGAGGCAATGTTCGACGGACACTTCAGAGAGAAGGACGCAGAAGAGATTGAAATTAAGGATACAAAGTATAACGCTATGGTCAGGTTTCTTCGGCAGATGTACCCTGTGAAGTCGTTCCAAATTGGTTTGTATACACTAAGATTTGCAATCTTGTTCTTTGTTTACAAGGCGGGAAATATTATTTATTTCAGAAACCTCCATGGGGTTGCATGAAGAATCAAACATAAGACAGAGAAAGAGAGAAGGAACCGCTGGGTGTTGCCAGTGTACATGCGTGTGAGCTCGCGCGTGTGTGTACGTACGTATGTGTGTGTGTGTGTGTGTGTGTGTGTGTGTGTGTGTGTGTGTGTGTGTGTGTGTGTGTGTGTGTATGTGTGTGTGTGCGGTCCTAGTGTATCTGTGTGTGTTTGTCCGTCGGTCAGTGTGTCTGATCTGTGTCTGTATCAGTGAGTTCAGTCATGGGTAACCTTAAGTCAACTCCCTTTATTTTGCAACAGATGACGAATTTCTTGCGGACATCCTGCCGCTTGCAGACTTCTACCAAGTGGACCACTTTCGCAGCAAATGCGAGGACTACATCGGACAACAAATACAGCGACCGGTGACAATCACAGCCGCCAGCAAAATGTTCTTGCTGCTGATGTGCGACAGATTCAGTCTTAAACATCTCAATGCGCTACTCGTCCTTACCTCTAAATTAAGCATTAGACAAATTAAGACAAATCATTTCGAGCCATTGCAGTCGAATACCAAGGTGAACCTGCTCGAAAGGCGATGTATGTGTGCTGAAGAAGAAAGCGCTGCTAAGGACAAACAGATGAATAACGCGAGAACAGCGTTTACAAAAGACTTTGTGTGGGCCAATATATGTGCATGTAAGAATTGCGCTGCGAAACTAGATAAAAAGCCCGGACTTTGTAGGGACTGTGTCACAAAATTCTTAGACGAACATCTGCTGTGCGTGTAGTTTGCTTGGAAATTACGGTTCTATCTCCACCTTAATGTATGGTGCATTGAACTCAACGATGATATACACATTTTATGTCCTTCTCATATGCCTTATGATGAAGCAGGCAGAGTTCGGTGGGTTATAGAAACACGGAAATATCAAGCATGCTTCCCCAAAAAGCGGCGGAGGGATTGATCACCGTATATTTTCTTCATGTATATATGCGATATCTGATTTATATTTGGAAAATGTGCTTGTGTATAAAAACCTTTTGTTTTTACATTTAGTCAAGTTTTGACTAAATGTTTTAACATAGAGGGGGAATCGAGACGAGGGTCGTGGTGTATGTGTGTGTGTCTGTCTGTGTGTGTGTGTGTAGAGCGATTCAGACTAAACTACTGGACCGATCTTTATGAAATTTGACATGACAGTTCCTGGGAATGATATCCCCGGACCTTTTTTTCATTTTTTTGATGAATACCTTTGATGACGTCATATCCTGCTTTTTGTAAAAGTTGAGGCGGCATTGTCACACCCTCATTTTTCAATCAAATTGATTGAAAGTTTGGCAAAGTAATCTTCGACGAAGGCCGGACATAGATATGATATGTTTGGATTAAAAACACGCTCAAAAAGTTAAAACGAAGAGAGGTACATACAAGTCGCGTAAGGCAAAATTACTACATTTAGTCAAGCTGTGGAACTCACAGAATCAAACTGAACGCACTGCATTTTTTCACAATGACCGTAGTCCGCCGCTAGTGCAAAAGGCAGTGAAAGTGACGAGCCTGTTTAGCGCGGTAGCTGTTGCGCTGTGCCGCATAGCACGCTTTACTGTACCTCTCTTCGTTTTAACTTTCTGAGCGTGTTTTTAATCCAAACATATCATATCTATATGTTTTTAGAATCAGGAACCGACAAGGAATAAGATGAACCTGTTTTTAAAAACGATTTCGGAAATTTAATTTTAATCATAATTTTTATATTTTTTTATTTTCAGAGCTTGATTTTAATCCGAATATAACATATTTATATGTTTTTGGCATCAGAACATGTTGAAGAATAACATAAAAGTAATTTTGGATCGTTTTATAACAAAATAATTTTAATTACAATTTTCAGATATTTAATGACCAAAGTCATTAATTAATTTTTAAGCCTCCATGCTGAAATGCAATACCGAAGTCCGGCCTTTGTCGAAGATTGCTTGGCCAAAATTTCAATCACTTTGATTGAAAAATGAAGGTGTGACAGTGCCGCCTCAACTTTTACAAAAAGCCGGATATGACGTCATCAAAGACATTTATCGAAAAAAATAAAAAAAACGTCTGGGGATATCATACCCAGGAACTCTCATGAAAAATTTCATAAAGATCGGTCCAGTAGTTTACTCTGAATCGCTCTACAGGCAGGTTTCACGGTAATCAGACTCTTTGATGTGTGTAAACTTTGCCTTGAAATTACTTGCTTACTGTGTTGATTTTCATCATTTTTTCTGCTTGGCATGAGTAAGTATGGTATTTGCAATACAAAAAAATAAATAAAAGCTAAAATGTTTGTGTTTGAGCAATTATTTGAGCGAGTTTTTCGAAGCGAACGTGTGAATCCTGACAGACACCATTTCCTTCTGTCACATGACCCCATCTCAAAGTGTGATTCAAGCAGACACGAAATATCACACAAAACATATGATAATGGGGTTATTAATTCAATTAATACACAAGGTTAGTCTCTGACTAGATAAAATAGGGAAAAAATATCAAATGGGAGCATAAAACCGTTTCTGGAAAAATTTTCAATCGCCACCGAAAGTGTCTGTCAGTAAAAAAAACACGTGCTTTGTTTGCAAAGCAAAGCCTAATTTTACACATCGCGTGCTTTTGTCTGTTATTCTTGCTTGTGAACATCATTTTATTGATGTTCTTCACTGGAAAGCAGGTGTATCATCAACAGTATCACAAAATCGCAAAGAATGAACATTTTTGTTGTGATCCGACCGGTGTCTGTAGACGGAATCACACGTTCGGCAAACTTCGTTTTTAACGGAAATAACCGAGCCTTTCATCGGAAACGACGTTTCAACCGCTTCATATCGTCTGCAGGAAGAAAAAGAGGAATGCGATACCCAGTAAGTAAAACATTTAATCGTTTTTAGTGCCTTTTGATCAAGTTTTGTTGCGTCTGTCAGCAACGTTCGGCAACCCAACGTTCGGCACAGCGACGCGCGCATACGGATTTGCAGCATTTGCATTCGGAAAGTGAGGGATTTGTGAGTTCGTTTGCATAATTTCAATCGCTAGTAGGTTTTCCCTTCGTCTCCCATTGTTGTGTTTGCATGTTATTGGCATTTCATTGTGTAAATTGAAAGTTTGTGAGTAACAGTAGTACAATCTGTCGAACGTTGGCGACGCTGACAGACGCAAATATCGAACGTTGCCTTCAATGACAGAAGGGCTTGGCGATCATACTTTCGATTCGTAGGAACACAATATGGAGACAGCAATGTGCGCTCGTTACCACAACGGTCATGAACCGGTGTAACACGAAATTTTTACTCCACGAAAAATTGACTCCGGAGTAAACTTCCAGTAAAAATCTTGTACGAAAAAAGAACTCCACAAGGAACTAAATTTTTACTCCCCAAATATTTACTCCCAGTAAACATCTCGTACGAGAAACTTAGGGTCTACTCCTTCGTTTATAATTCGCGCAATATCCCATTTACGTGCAATCCCGTTTTGCCGCCGTCCCATTTTGGCGACATTTCACAAGCCAAGCGTCATCTTACTATCGCATCCCATTTTGGCGCAATCCCGTTTCGCCGCTATCCCATTTTTTTATTTTTTATTTTTTATTTTTACATTTAGTCAAGTTTTGACTAAAATAATGTTTTAACGTAGAGGGGGAATCGAGACGAGGGTCGTGGTGTATGTGTGTGTGTCTGTGCGTGTGTATGTGTGTGTGTGTAGAGCGATTCAGACCAAACTACTGGACCGATCTTTATGACATTTGACATGAGAGTTCCTGGGAATGATATCCCCGGATATTTTTTTTAATTTTTTTCGATAAATACCTTTGATGACGTCATATCCGGCTTTTTGTAAAAGTTGAGGCGGCAGTGTCACACCCTCATTTTTCAATCAAATTGATTGAAATTTTGGCCAAGCAATCTCTGACGAAGGTCGGACTTCGGTATTGCATTTCAATTTGGTGGCTTACAAATTAATTGATAACTTTGGTCATTGAAAACCTGAAAATTGTAAAAAAAAAAAATTTGTTTTTAAAACGATACAAATTTACATTCATCTTATTCTTCATCATTTTCTGATTCCAAAAACATATAAATATGTTATATTCGGATTAAAAACAAGCTCTGAAAATTAAAAATATAAAAATTATTATTAAAACAAAATTTCCGAAATCGATTTAAAAACAATTTCATCTTATTCCTTGTGGGTTCCTGATTCCAAAAACATATAGATGTGATATGTTTGGATTAAAAACACGCTCAGAAAGTTAAAAAGAATAGAGATAGAAAAGCGTGCTATCGATCCTTCTCAGCGCAACTACTACCCCGCTCTTCTTGTCAATGTCACTGCCTTTGCATCGAGCGGTGAACTGACGATGCTACGAGTATACGCTGTTGCTGTAAAAATGCAGTGAGTTCAGTTTCATTCTGTTAGTTCGACAGCTTGACTAAATGTTGTACATGAACAAAGTATGCAAACCAGATGATCCAGCGACGTCCTTCCCAATTTATGTCCAATGGACGTCTACCCACAACACGCCACTGGATGCCGCGTGGTCAGCCAACCATGTGGTGCCAGTCGTGAAAACCAGGTTCTTTGTCCCACAAAGAGACATTCAAGTTTGGGACTTTGTGACCGCTGACTTTGTCAGCATGGATGGAAAGGTGGAGAGATACAGGGCGGTGATCATCCCCAAGTCAACCCATTTCCCCGATGGGCCAGATCGAGAGGAGATTTGTGTGAAGTGTTTGCGCGCAAAAGACAATGAGAGATACTATGTCTTTCCTAATGTTGATGACATTTCATGCTTGCCAATGGCTCAGATAAAAAAAATCCCACCAACCAACCATGAACAACAGGGGGGATTACTTTTTTTGACATGTGATCAAGTCTCATTTGAGCGTTCACAGTGTTACCTGAGAATAGCACACCCCCTTGAATTGGGAACAAAGAAAAAGCGTTGTATATATGCATTTTTGAATGCTTTTCTAAAGTCATAAGTTCATTATTTGTGATTTTTTTTTTATGGATTGTTTTGCTGAATACATGCAGTTAAGAAATTGACCCCGTTTTCAAATTTAGGGGGTAGGGTTGCCCTATAGCCCACGTATGTCTGTGTGACTGTGTCAAATATCAATCTACTCTGCGTACAAAATGTATATATGTTTGTTTTTCGATTTTAGAATGATTTCTTAAGCTGGCTATAACTTCTGAGGTCTACAGGAAACGATAAAGATAAAAAATGTACAAAATATAAGTAGCGTCCTTTATCTTACCATTGTTCTGATCAATGCTGTCCCTTTATTTGCAAGTTAACCATTTTTCTTAATGTGTTCAAGGAGTATGTTAAAAATTATTATCAATGGTTGCTTTAAACTGCACCTTTGGGCAGTTATTATGCACTAAAGTTGTAAAAGCATGTTTTGGGGGTTTTAGGATATAGCGTCTTGGAACGCCAATCATCTTGGAAATACGAATGTTCATATAATTTTTTTTACTGTTTTGGATAGATAAAAAGTTGAACTCTTGGTGCAAACTGTTTTTTGGTCCCTGTTTGACTATTTATTATTTTGGAATATTGTGTGTGAGGGGGAAACTGCAATCCTCAATATCATGAAACGTGCACACACACACACGCACAGACACACACACACACACATACACCACGACCCTCGTCTCGATTCCCCCTCTATGTTAAAACATTTAGTCAAAACTTGACTAAATGTAAAAAGCGTGCTATGCAGCACAGCGAAACCACTATCGCACTAAACAGGCTCGTCAGTTTCACTGCGTTTTGCACGAGCGGCGGTTTAACGTCCTCTTAGACCAACTGTTCTATATTGGGACAGGTATTGGTAATACGCTGAAGATATGGTGTGATACTTTGATTCGAACAAGCCCGCTGTGGCTGTCTTCTTCGACACACCAGCATTGGGTTTGTCTTGTCAAAGTATCAAAATACGATCATGATAATCAGAGACGAGAGATGATGCATGCGTGTCTGCGTGTTTTCCAAGCCCTGAGACTTTCGCTGTGAACGTGGGATCTTTTTCGTGCGCATGTGTGCACACGGGGGTGTTCGAACACCGAAGAGAGTCTGCACAAAGTTGACTCCGAGAAATAAATCTCTCGCCGAACTTGGTGATCGAACCCACGCTGATAGCGACCAACTGACTACAAAGCCAGCGCGCTACCTACTGAGCTACGTCCCCGCCCCGCAAAACCGTTATGCTCACTATCTCACTGCTCAGATCTGACCAGGTTTGACATGGGATAACAGCATCAACACAAGAACGTCCTAGTTGCGTTCTGTGCGTAGCTGGAATTGTTGATGAATTAATTTCTTAAAAGCTACTTCCGAGAACAATTTCCACTGTGCACAGAGAGTGTTCAGGCTAATGATGGATGGTCGTATCCCATGTAAAAAAAAAAAAATTACAAAAAAACTGACGTTTTCAGATCAGTATATCCCAAATTACATTACTAGTACATTTTCTATTTTGGTTAATCTGTTTCTGTTCTATTTTCTTCTTCTGATAACATCCGTTAAAAATTGATTGCCACCTGGAATGTCATTGAAAAGTGTGCCCCATGCAATATGCTTTTTCTGAACAGCTATGTGTGCGTATATATATATATATACAATTTAGAATATTAGTTTGATGGTACATCGATGGTTGTAATACTGATCAACAATGTTAGTTAGTTTTCACATAAATGTTGTGTCTGTTTGTGTGTGTGTGTGTGTGTGTGTGTGTGTGTGTGTGTGTGTGTGTGTGTGTGTGTGCGTGCGTGTGTGTGTGTGTGTGTGTGTGTGTGTACACATCTCACGTGAAAAGTCTGTATGGGTGTGATTTGATAGCCAATCATACAGGGGCTACACATACATTATAAGGCAATTGCTCTGGCTTGTGTTCTTGTGACACTTTTTTAAACTTGTAGTTTTGCCATACATTGACATTGATAGTTTTATTCTTCTTCTTCTTCGTCGTTCGCAAGTTAGTTTTTATCATAATAACCTTTTCTAATTCCTATTAACTCGATGCTCTTTAACTATATTTATACACAAATGCATATATATTGTAAAGCAGTATGCATTGATAGAGGATTTTTTAGTAGCAGTGTTTAAATGTCGAAGCTGCTTTTCCCAGTTTTACCTAAGAGACCGACTGTATTTTAAGTTATTGAGACATCCCAGTGCACTAAGGGATTTATAGAGCAAATCGAGAAAATTCATTATTGAACGAAGCGCATAGCGCTGAGTTCAATAATTATTTTCGAGATTTGCTCTATAAATCCCTTAGTACACTGGGATTGTTTCAATAACGATATTGTCGGTACCGCCAAAGAAAAAAGAAGATACAACACGCACATTTTGCTACGCGCATTTGAATAGGCATAACTGTGTGGTCAGGTCGTATAGAAGATCTACTTTTTTGTGGGCTGTCTCGTGTGTCGTGCTTTCATCACACGCAAACTTTTGTTTTAATTTCTGTTGGTAAATTCCAGTGTAGCGTTAAGCTAAACAGTGATGATCTTTCTCTCATTTGAACTCGGAGAAAGGACTGTGCTTTCAGTTATTTGCGGTTCGAAACCTTCATCGAGCTTCGACAGATTGACTGTGCAGAGTTTTGCCCCTTGCCAAGGTCGACGGAAAGCCCATTTTCAAAATAAACGTGGCATGTTTTTCGTGTGGTATCTTCCCTCATCGGGGAGTCTGGTACTAAATATGAACGGTAAGAATGCTCTGAACCCTACACGTATTATATCCCCATCGTTTTATCGTTCACATTTGCCTAACATGTTAATTTGCTGAGCGGGATTTATGTCGTCTGCTAGGCTATTGCACTGAGTCTCATTTCAAAAACAAAAATTGCTCGTCCCGTTGCACTGAGTCTGCACACATAAAGCAGGCTGGTAATAAGTCTTATATGTGGTAAGAACGTTCTAAACCCTACACGTTTTCGATTCCGATTGTTCTTGCCTTAAAATAAACGGAAAACATTCATTTACTGAACAGATGCAGTCGTATTTCAGTGTAGTCTGCTACGTGCTGATCTAGCTGCTACGTTATCGGAATAACACTTGTGTTTTCTGTTAGCTGCTGGGAATTGTATACTAACTCATCATTTGGTAATGTGGATAATGAGATACATGCCACCAACATGGCATAATTATGAGAGGAATCTTCGCAAGTCGAAACTGAAAAATTAGACACAGCGGGTTCTATTTTTAGATCAGTGCAACTGTGGGCGGCACAGGCGCATGCAATCTGTCAGAAAAAACCACTTCTGCTTTAATTGAAAAGCAGGACATTTATGGTCATAATCATTGGTATTGTGGAGAATATAAGCTACATGTCATTAATTAATTCTGAGGATGAGAGTACAGTCTCGCTTTGGCAAAGGGTGTAAGAATACGCTCTGTGGAAAAGTTAGCGCACTCCAGGAGTGCGCTAACAGATTTAAGCGCATCGCCATTAGCCAATCAACTGGTTCACATCAGTCATGTGACACCAGTACTTACTGACAAATTGTGTTATTGTATTTGTCAGACTTGATTGTACCAAGTCCCTACACATGTTGTAATGCGCTTAGAGCCAAATATTTTTGTTTTTTGTAAGGGATAGGCGCAATATAAATACACTTTATTATTATTATTATTTATTATTATTATGGCGTGTCGTTTTCTTTGCTGATGTGTTTCTATGTATGCATGGGCAACTTGAAATCAATAGTTGCAAAAACAGCTTGTTCAATTCATGCCAAGACGTGACGTAACCACAGCTTCTTGTGATCATACAAGAATACAATTTCTAAAAAAGGTCTTATTTTTTCAGTTTGTGGTGCGCCTGTGTGTGTGGGTGGTGGGGGGGGAGTGGCTATACGCGCGTGCGTACATGCGTGTGTGTTTGTGTATTAGAAAGAAAGAAAGAAAGACAGAAAGAGAGTATTGTGTGTGTAAGTGTGTGTGTGTGTGTGTGTACACGTGTGCGTGTGTGTATGTGTGGTAACTGTCTGTGCTTGTGTGTGTCTGTTGGGTTTTGCGTCCGTGCGTGTCAGTGTGTGTGTGTGTGTGTGTGTGTGTGTGTGTGTGTGTGTGTGTGTGTGTGTTTGATTCAACAACCTTTCGTTAAATCCATCGAAGCAAACCTTTTGCAGAAGCACTGCACTGTTCCTCAACATCTATCTCATTTTAAAGGGTTGTTTTGAACATTTTGTGATAAACAAATGAAATATTTATTTGTGAAACAAAGCGAAATGCATTCAAAGACAAAGGTCATGCAATGTTTGCGGCGTAAAAAGGCCCGAAACTGACACTACTATTGTTGAATCGCATGGGGAATTGTTCATTCCATATACTTGAAGGGTGTTTTGATAAAGATATGTTAAGAACTTCGTCTGAAGGCCCATCTGCGTTTTCAGCTCATCGACCGCCTAAGTTTTGCACGCACCTTTAGCATTTCAAACCATGAAGAGTTTGGAGAAAGCCTTCAAAGATATGAGTCAAGTTGTTCAAGTCATCTCTTCATATGCGATTTGAGCTCATAGACTTTGCTCTGAGAACACCTCTTGTATTTGCGTCACCGACGACTGCAGGCTAAGCTTTTAAAGAGATGCTTCAGTTGCTTCGAGAAGTTATGTCCATCTGCATTTGAGTTCACCGACCCCCTTGTTTGCGCACTTCTCGTTAAATCAAACACAAGAAGTGCATGGGAAGCTCTCAAAGATACGAGTCGAGTTGTTTAAGACGGCACTCCATCTGCGTCTTGAGATCACCGACCTTTGTTATACTAAACACGACCGAACGCGAGGAAAGCCTTTTGAGAGACGCGTCAAGTTCTTCAAAGCATCATTTCATCTGTGTTTTTAGCTCACTGACTTCCTTCTGAAAGCAACTCTCGCAGTATCACCGACGAATGCGAGGAAAGCCTTCAAAGAAAGCGTCAAGTTGTTCAAGACGTCATTTTCACCTGTCTCTTGAGCTATAAACCGACACACATCTCGTTATACAATACACGGAAGCCTTCAAAGAGACGCGTCAAGTTGTTCAAGACGTCGTTTCATCAGCGTTTGAGTTCGCCGACTGCCTCTTCACCACACACCTCCCGTTATACCAAACGGAACGAGTATATGATAAGCCTTTTTCAGACGTACTTCCGTCTGCATTTGAGTTCGCCGACACACATCTTTTTATACCATATACGATGCAAGCAGAAAAGCCTTCAAAGAGACGTGTCAAGTTGTTCAAGACGTCATTTCATCTGCGTTTTGAGCTCACCGACCTCCTATTGCACGCATCTCTCGCAGTACCAAACACAACGACTGCAGGAAAAGCCTTCAAAGAGACGTGTCAAGTTGTTCAAGCCGTCACTTTCACATGTGTCTTGAGCTCACTGACTTTCTGAACAACGAACGTAAGGAGAGCTCTCAAAGAGATGCGTCAAGTTCTCCATGACGTCACTTCATTTGCGTCTTAAGCTCGCCGATTTCTTTCTGCACGCATCTCTCGCAGTACCAGTTGACCCATCTGCAGCTCGGGCAGCGCTCGTCCAGGCGTGACGTGCGACTCTTGATGCAGAAGGAACTGACCACTCGGCGGCAGTCCGACACTTTGTCACGCTCCCATGCCTCACTTCTCTCTGCCACCCTGCAGCGCCTCTCCAGTAGGCTGACCTGTTATCCGTATAAATTAAGTAATTGTGTAATTTTTTATTTTTTTTTATTTTTTTTTAACAGGAATCAATACTAAATTTTGACTGTAATTGAGACTGAACAGCTTGACAACAACCCCAATGTTGACTGTGATTAGATTTTTTCGTGCGTGGTTTTAAAATTAATTCTCAATTTCGATTGTAATTAGGACATAACCCTCCCAACATACACACACACACACACACACACACACACACACACACACACACACACACACACACACACACACACACACACACACAAACAACAACAAAAAGGCAACAAAAAGAAGAAGAAGAAGAAGAAGAAGAAGAAGAAGAAGAAGAAGAAGAAGAAGAAGAAGAAGAAGAAGAAGAAGAAGAAGAAGAAGAAGAAGAAGAAGAAGAAGAAGAAGAAGAAGAAGAAGAAGAAGAAGAAGAAGAAGAAGAAGAAGAAGAAGAAGAAGAACAACAACAACAACAACAACAACAACAACAACAACAACAACAACAACAACAACAACAACATTCTCCACCACTACTACTCACCCCCTGCCACCCCCCCCCCCCCCTACACGATAACATCAACAAAGAAGACTGACCTTGGTAGCGGGTTGAAGCTGATCGTAATTGCTGCTGTTGGTGATGGCGTCGACGGGCAAGGTGGCGGCCATGTCCAGTGCTGCGGCAAAAGGCGTCTCCAGTCGGTAAGTCTCACACATGGCCAGGTACAGCATCTTGCTGTGGACGGTCAGCTGGTCAGGCGGCCGCTGCGTCTCAAGCTGGATGTACTTCTCACACTTGATGCGGACGTGGTCAGCCTGGAAGAAGTCAGCTAAAGGCAGGATGTCCATCAGGTCTTCGTCATCTGCCGGCAAAGACACGTGAAACTCAAGCTTGTAGAGATCCGCTAACACATAACAACCAACCGTCCTTACAGTTTAATGAGCTCATTGGAACATGCATACATGCACGTATCACTAACTCGCACAAGCGTACGAGTGTGTGTGTGTGTGTGTGTGTGTGTGTGTGTGTGTGTGTGTGTGTGTGTGTGTGTGTGTGTGTGTGACTGTGTGTGTGTGTGTGTGTGTGTGTAAAAAAGATGTACAAGAACGTATTTAACGATGTACACACGCAGATCGTCTAGACCAGGCTAATACAAACACGCGCACACGGACATATACAGTAATTTAATGACACACAGGCAGACACACTAACATTTGCACACTCTGAAACGCACTTCCTTAGCATACACTACCATACAGGCACGCACGCACGCACACGCACGCACGCACGTAAAAACACATACACACACACACACACATACACACACACACACACACACACACACACACACACACACACACACACACACACACACACACACAGGTCTATATTTCTTACTTATTTGTATCTTACATCATACCTTTCAGATTTTTGAAGGAATGGACAGGGTACATCTGCAGCAGGAAGTTGACCATGGCGCGGTGCTGGCGGTCTGGAAGCTCGATCTCCTCCAGGTTTTTCTCCTTCATGTCAGCTGTCAACATCTTGTGGAACACGGGGGAGTGAAGCACCAGCACCGTTCTGTGCACGTGCAACTGCCTGCCCTCCACCACCAAAACCAGGTCAGAGCCTAGGCAGGGATGTTCGAACGGGTTTTCTGAGTCCACTGGAAAACATTCTGCTGACGATGGTGAGCAGTTTGAGCGGGTTTCTGGTGTGCTGGTGTTAGTGACTGTGCTTCTTGACTCGTCGCCAGCAACCTCGCCATTGTTGGTCTTTGTCGTACATGACCTTGACTTGTTGGAGTCTGCTGGAGATTCACTTGAAGCCATTGGAACTACACCTTGAGGTTTGCTTATCGTTTTATACAAGTCAAATCAGTACGGCGATACAGTTGTCAGATAGCCTACCTGCCTGATATTACTTTAGCGAAATCTCGACTTCGCCAAGTCAGCTTCACGAAGGTCGCTGGACAAAGCTTTATCTCTGAATGTCGGGAAAATGGCTTCGCGAAGGCTTCACCAAGTCAACTTTGGTTTCAATCAAGGACAGCCTTGACTGTTTAAGGACCGGCTAAGTAGTGACATAAACAGTTATTTCCACGTGCAACTGCTACGGTAGCAATATAATAATATCTTCGGTCAAGTTGTGTTTCAAACTGAACAAATATCACGTCCCTCTAGCCTACTCACTCGACTGTCCTCCACGCATTATACCAGACACTGACGAGACTGAGCTGAAACTTAGATTACAGCACGCGCTTTGCTGTACTGCCGCGTTTTCCGGAGACATCTGCTACCTGTGTGTGCCCTATCCATACGCACGGGTTTATTGTGCACAGTGCGGTTCTGTTTTCTGTGGAAGATGCCTGTGCGTGAATGTGCGCGGCCGGGTTTGACAAGTATTCAGTAAGTCTCACTCCGTAGATTCAAGTTCGTGTACATGTCAGTGCAGTCTCCTGGTCGTACAGTATCTTTTGGCTCCAAATCGAACAGGCTTGTCCATAACAGTAGCTCTTTTGATGAATACGAAACTCAAAACACGATCGGTAGACTATTTGTTTTCGTATTGTCCCCAGATACATGCAAGGATAACTTCACACGGCGTACAGTTAGTTTACACCACAGTAAGTTTCGCCCAACGAATCCCTCGTAGCTTAGAAGGCAGGCGCTGGTGTAACGTACACTTTGTCTAGCTCAGTCGATCACTAAGCGTACCCGCTCTATACGATTCACGGAGTTGACTCGGTGCGTGAGTATAGCAACGCGGATTAACAAGGTTCTAGACGAGTTGATTCGAGCGATAGTAATTACGTCACATACTGAAATAAGAGTAAACACTTGTCGTTCCTTCAAAGTGACCATGAACCTCACAACGTGGTTTTAAATCGAAATAACGTCATTCTAGCGCCTATGACACGCACGTAGACTCGGGGTCACTTCATTGTTTGGGAGTCGTCAGTGGCAACGAGGACCGATAGCACAGCGTCAGTAGTATTGCTATGATCATGGTTAACTTGTAGCTTACAGCGGTTTTCTACGGTGACACTGCTGCAAAACTGCACAGCAGGGCATTCTCCATTTACATGTACACCATGTTTTCCTGTGACTTTCTCAGTTTCGCTCTGCAAAGCAACGAACGACACCGCACTACAAAATGTTTGAGTGCGTTCACACTAGACAAGGGAAGTAACTGTGTTGACCGATATCATATCTACACGACAAATTACTTCCCTTCCTTGATTTATAATCGTAAACAACTCACCACCAAACACTTCATATTTTCTTAGCAGCTGGACTGAACCTTAATTATACCTGAACATTCTGAGTAGCAACAATTAATGTCATAAACTCATTTAAAACACAGGAAAATAGTAGTGTCAGTTAAAGCTGTGAGGTGTGTATATTTATTTATTTATTAAGGAGATTTCTATAGCGCATAACTAAAAGCACTATGCGCTTCAAAAGTATACTATACTGTTCAAAAAAAGAAACGCATAGCTTGTAATATTTGGTTAATTTAGTTATATGGCTACAAGGATATCCACCAAACTGCAGAAAATGTTTATCTGGTCGTCGACCTTTCGTCCATTGCCACAAGTGAGCTCTGCACGTGACGCATGCGTTATCAGTGGCTACAATGTCAAAATTGCTCATTTGGCATGACCACTCGTCATGCTTCAGTGTAATCTGGTGAAACTCGGGGAATATTGAGCTCTCACCATGTCTTCCAAAACCCATAAAAGCGGATTGTTCGCCACAAAGAAATCAGACGACAATTCAGCGACGAAAGATGGCCCGATTGAGCAGAGAAGACCGCCAAATTGCATTGGGTCGTTTACAAGCAGGCCAAAGTCAAAGTGCAATCGCCAGGCACTTCCACGTGTCCCAGAGCACCATCAGTAGACTGTGGGTCAGGTTTCAAGCCACTGGCTCCGTTGCTGACTTGCCACGAGCGGGAAGACCAAGGGCGACAACTGCTGCTCACGACCGCTTCATACGGCTCCGCCACCTCCGGAATCGTTTCCTGTCGGCCTCATCTTCTGTCCAGGCTCTCCCCGGGCCACACCGATTATCGGACCAGACCGTGCGGAACCGCCTGCATGAAGCTGGTTTGAGAGCTCGCAGACCTCACAGAGGAGCTGTCCTCACCCGCCGCCATCGCCAGAACCGAGTGCAGTGGGGCAACCAGCACCTTCGCTGGACCGTCCGGAATCACTGGAGACACGTGTGGTTCAGCGACGAGTCCTACTTCCTGCTCCAGCGACATGATGGTCGGAGGAGGGTCTACCGGATAGTAAACGAACGTTACGCGCCCAACTGTGTGGATGAGGCACCCGTTCATGGTGGTGGAGGCGTCATGGTGTGGGGGGGGGGCGATCAATACCGCTGGAAGGAGCACCCTGGTGCACGTCCAAGGGCGCATAACTGCCCAGCGATACGTGGAGGAAATTCTGCGCCCACACGCCCTTCCTCTTCTGGCTGACCAGGATGCCATATTCCAGCAGGACAACGCTCGCCCGCACACAGCACGACTCACCACCCAGTTCCTCACCGACCACCATGTCCAGGTGCTTCCCTGGCCATCCATGTCGCCAGACATGAACCCGATAGAACACCTCTGGGATGAATTGGACAGACGTGTGCGCAGGCGAGAAGAAGCGGCCGGCAAATCACCGCGATCTATTGCAGGCACTTCAGGAGGAGTGGGACACCATCCCACAGCAAGATATCCGGCATCTGATCCAGTCCATGCCCAGAAGGTGCCGGGCAGTTGTTGCTGCTCAAGGCAGTCACACCCCCTACTGACTTGACAGCCTCGGCACCCAATCGTATTGATTGACTGATTGATTTGAAGATGCAAATGAACTGTGTGTGCATTCAACTGTGTCCATACCAAATTTCAAACAAATAATCTAAATATTGGATTTTCTGTTAATTTTTTCGACAAATAAAACAAATTTGGCAAGTAGCAACTATGCGTTTCTTTTTTTGAACAGTATAAGTCTGAAGCTAAAAGGGAAACGTCTTTGCTGGAGCATGTTGTGTACCACGTTTAGAAGAACATTGCTTTCCATCACAACTGCATGTACAATTACTAGATATAACAAGTAAAACAAACCTCTGTTCAAGTATACTGACCGATTTTAAAGCAACATTTATGGCATTGTGCTAAACAGGCAGTGCCCATTGATATCTTGAGCTCTCAGATCGCCATTTAAGACTCAAAGACTTATTGGTTTTAATGTCCTTATAAAAAAAAAAAACAAGTCGCGTAAGGCGAAAATACAATATTTAGTCAAGTAGCTGTCGAACTCACAGAATGAAACTGAACGCAATGCCATTTTTCAGCAAGACCGTATACTCGTAGCATCGTCAGTCCACCGCTCATGGCAAAGGCAGTGAAATTGACAAGAAGAGCGGAGTAGTAGTTGCGCTAAGAAGGATAGCACGCTTTTCTGTACCTCTCTTTGTTTTAACTTTCTGAGCGTGTTTTTAATCCACACATATCATATCTATATGTTTTTGGAATCAGGAACCGACAAGGAATACGATGAAAGTGTTTTTAAATTGATTTCGACAATTTAATTTTGATAATAATTTTTATATATTTAATTTTCAGAGCTTGTTTTTAATCCGAATATAACATATTTATATGTTTTTGGAATCAGAAAATAATGGAGAATAAGATGAACGTAAATTTGGATCGTTTTATAAATTTTTATTTTTTTTTACAATTTTCAGATTTTTAATGACCAAAGTCATTAATTAATTTTTAAGCCACCAAGCTGAAATGCAATACCGAAGTCCGGGCTTCGTCGAAGATTACTTGACCAAAATTTCAACCAATTTGGTTGAAAAATGAGGGCATGACAGTGCCGCCTCAACTTTCACGAAAAGCCGGATATGACGTCATCAAAGACATTTATCAAAAAAATGAAAAACAAGTTTGGGGATTTCATACCCAGGAACTCTCATGTCAAATTTCATAAAGATCGGTCCAGTGGTTTAGTCTGAATCGCTCTACACACACACACAGACAGACACACACAGACACACACAGACACACACACACACACACACACACACACACACACACACACACATACACCACGACCCTCGTCTCGATTCCCCCCTCTACGTTAAAACATTTAGTCAAAACTTGACTTAATGTAAAAACAAGGAAGATTGCTTTGCCGTGTCAGGCGGTTTAAAACATAAAATACATCTTCAGTATTCACTAAACATTCACACATGAACTAAAAACACCAAGACTTTCTGATAAATCACTATTTAAAACAGACGCAGCACGCCTGCTCGCTCACACACACACGCACGCACACGCTCCCACACACACACACACACACGCACACGTACGCACGCACGCACGCCCGCCCGCCACGCACACACACACACACACACACACACACACACACACACACACACACACACATACACACACACACACACACACACACACACACACACATATATATGGGTGCGTCTCAGAATCTCGTTAGGGTTAGTTTGTGACATTATCACCAAAAGTAAAATCTTCCCAGAAAACTTTGATAATACTATTTACACACTTCTCAGGGTGTACCTTTTCAGTTTAAACAAGAAAAAATATAACATTGCCTTTAGTTTGCCATATATTGAGCATTATTTGGACCATGTGTGCAAAATCACCCGTGTAACATGGAAAAAATAAAAGACAAAAAAACTGCATTTATAAGGCTGAAAACGACTTTTATTCAGTTATTATTGTTGAATCACAAGCCATTATAGAGTTCAATATGAAATGACTACATGCAAACAACAAAATAATGTTTTTTTCAAAGTTCCATGCATTCGTCAAAATTTCAATACAAAAATGAAAATTAATTAATGATATCCTGATCAGAACATGTTGATACATGGCATTCATTCAGTCTTATTGACATTTAACCTTCACAATAGCATATATACAAAGATTTGTTGCTCTAAGACAAAATGTTAGAAAGTTATCCCAAAAGAATGCAAAATGGTCACCGATGTAACATGGAAACATCACTTTTGTAACAAAGAAACGGTTATGCTTTTTCCCACAAACTTTACTAAATGAAGCTGATTTTGCAACCAGATTCTTCTTAGGTAAAATGCCAAACACTAAAACAGGAACAGAATGAAAAAAAGCTGGACAAAATCAAGCAAACTTGGCCCCAAAAAAGAGAAACATTAATGAAAAGTTCATCACCCACGTAACTCGGAAACGAACAACCAGACATGTATTATAAGGTTTGACATGAAGAATGCAAATGTTCAAAAGTGGTTCATTCAATTGTTGAGACAATAAACCAAAGGCATTGGTTACATATAGAACAGTTGCCACTTGCAGTTAATTAATTTATTTTAAAAGAAATAATGCCCCCTGGCATTGAAGGTGGGGTCACGAATCATGGTTGCATCAGATGTAGGGACTAAGGAAATATCATCGATCCCTGGAAAGCAATAGTAGTTCCCCTCCGGTTTCCTTCGAAGGAACGTTACCACCAGTTCATCAGGTCGAATCTCTTGCACCTGAAACATGCAAGTACCTGCGATTTCAACTAAAGATTGATGCAATATGTGTACTAGTTTCACTAACATGAATTTGTTTAATGTCTATCAAGATTTTGATGCATCCACATTCACTGGCTAAAAACAAAATAAAGTAATTATTTTGTTCAGACTTACCATTCCATTGAACATACAACTTTTACAATTAAAGAAAACATTGACACTTACCGTTCCTTTAAATGGATTTCGGAAATTTAATTTTGATCATAATTTTTTATATTTTTAATTTTCAGAGCTTGTTTTTAATCCAAATATAACATATTTATATGTTTTTGGAATCAGGAAATGATGTAAAATAAGATGAACGTAAATGTGGATCGTTTTATATATAAAAAAAAAATTATTACAATTTTCAGATTTTTAATGGCCAAAGTCATTAATTAATTTTTAAGCCACCAAGCTGAAATGCAATACCGAAGTCCGGCCTTCGTCGAAGATTGCTTTACACAAATTTCAATCAATTTAATTGAAAAATGAGGGTGTGACAGTGCCGCCTCAACTTTTACAAAAAGCCGGATATGACGTCATCAAAAGTATTTGTCGAAAAAAAGAAAAAAACGTCCGGGGATATCATACCCAGGAACTCTCATGTCAAATTTCATAAAGATCGGTCAAGTAGTTTAGTCTGAATCGCTCTACACACACACGCGCACAGACAAACAGACACACACACACACATACACCACGACCCTCGTTTCGATTCCCCCTCTATGTTAAAACATTTAGTCAAGTTTTGACTACGTGAAATCGAAAGAAAAACTATTATTAACAAATGTGTAGCCTAATTTTTCACTTCATAGAATATCATAGCAGCAAAAACTCACCTTTTCTTAAGAACCTTGGGTGTTGATCACTGTCGTAACAAAATCACAGACTTCGGAAACATTCTCGAAATCTTTCTTCGCTGCTGGAAGCTGAACTATTTCTCTCTGTAACTGCGCATGCGTAGTCACCCGCACCTCTAAGTCACTACGCGCAAAATAGTTCTAATCTTTCTTCAAAACTCTGAACATTATTTGCAAAACCGTTCACCATCGTAACGGAATTTTGAAGAAGCATGTCATATTGCGCAACTTTCAACTTAGTTTGCAGATGCAATTTTGAGAAAATAATACTTAAATAACATTAGCTTAGCAATTTTCTATGCCCTTTCATGTCAAGATCGTGTTGAAAATGAATATGCAAATTCTAAAGTTCAAATTTAGGACTTGTTGCTGTTGCACGCGTGCGGAAACATATGTTACGACAGTGATGGCAAACTTTCAAGCGATTAATTTCGTTTAAAAAAACAATTCTGTGGACAAAATAACATTTCAACTGTCAAGTACACTTAAACCAAATACACATAACAAAAATAGCAGTCCTTGGACATTCTAAACGATTCTTGTAGTGAGGTACAAAACTAGTTGATGGTTCATGTCACAGATCAGACCTTCATTTTTCACGCATTTAATCATTTCTTTCGCAAAACAACCTTCATAATAATCATGCAAAATACTCAGTTTTGTTTGTACTATTTCTTTATTCATTTTACTTCTCAAACATACCAATATCATGATTTAAAATTCAGTATGTTTCAATTGTGGGCTAATTTGATTATGGCACACACAAAAGGATCAGTTTCTGAGACGCACCCATATATACATATATATACGACTTGTCCTCATGCGCGGCCAAAGTTCTCGATGGATCTGCTTCAAATTTGGTGGGCATATTCAGGTAGACCCAAAACACAACCTGGTCGATGAGATATTTCAACACGTGCTCTCAGCGCGCAGCGCAGAACCGATTTTGGTTTTATTGTGGATCCATTTCCAGTAACTCTTCTCCAGTGTTTTCAGCGTTTACCTCCCTTCCTTCGTGTGGCGCGCGGATATTCCCATTCCGTTACTATTTTTAGAAGGTCACTACACTGTCCAGAACGCTGTCCTTGCACCCCTAAATTGTCCTCACTGTAAAAGTGCAAAGGTCGAATCAATTTATAGCCACGCGAAAATTACACTGACATCTATCTCTATATATATATACGACTTGTGTCTGTGTGTGTGTCTGTCTGTGTCTTCGCGATGCACGGCCAAAGTTCTCGATGGATCTGCTTCAAATTTGGTGGGCTTATTCACAGAGACCCCGGACACAACCTGATCGATGAGATATTTCAACACGTGCTCTCAGCGCGCAGCGCTGAACCGATTTTCGTTTTTCACTGCACGTTACTATTTTTAGATCTCCCTTCCTTCGTGCGCCGGCGTCAATCAATATTCCCGTTTGTACGTTACTATATTTAGAAGGTCACTGCACGTTACTATTTTTAGATCTCCCTTCCTTCGTGCGCCGGCGATGCCGGCGTACACCCGGCAAAGCCGGGTCCCCGGCGACGGCCGGGTATTCGGCTCTACTTCTTCCCGGCGAAGCAGGTAATCATCTAGTATCTATATATATATACGCACCTATATATATATACCTCAATATATATATATATATATGGGATATATATATATATATATATATCCCATGACCTCCCTTCTTTTTCTCTGTTACTTCAGTATGGGTATATATGTTGTATTTTTATAGCTCAATAAATACATCATGGACTCCAAAAAATATATGATAGTGCAGATTCCGATTTGGGCAAAGGACTACTTTCCTCCCGACCTTTGACCTCGCGCCGAACAATGTGACACATTTGTATGAAGTTCTAAAATCGTATTGCACGGCTCAGAAAACCATATCAGTTGCACGCAAAAATGAATCTCAGAACTGATCTGATGTATGAGATGCAATAAGCAAAAGTTTCTTTCATTATGAAAGCAATGCAGGTCGAAAAAAACGAACATTCAACTTACAAGATAACCAGATGCTAGCGAACCAAAACAAAAACACGAGTACCCTCCCCTTGCATCGTTAGCAGACGACTTTTGAGAATCTGTCGGTAGTGTGTTTTGGTGTGCGCCTTCAGCTATCAAACATCGGCTGTTTCACGTGTTTTGCGAGCAAGTCTACTCTTTTGCCTGGCTCTGCAGTAAGTCCACATATTTTTCCGTAATCCAGTCATATTCCTTCAAAATGCAATCAATCGGCGGTGACAGACGTGTCGGTCGCGTTTTCCTCACACCCATACCAGTTTAAGTTCATCCATGCAAACACACTCGCAAAACAGTTTATCACGTAGATACATTTCAAATAGGGAGCAAATGGTTAAATCTAAACCTACATATTTGTTCCCTAAAATTTGCTTCTCTGTCAATAAGCCTAATTACACACGTTCGAGAAAAACAACGTGGAATCGATTCTGAATCGAGTAAGCCAAATGGGTCCCAAACCCGTTTCGCCCGTTCTGCCGACCTGAAACGCAAAAACAAAAAAATTGTGCGCTTCAACTAAATTAATTTCTATACGACTTCATTACTTTCTTGCAACTTATGAACCTTTACTTAAAGCTTTTAAATGGTCTGAAAGTAGTGTTACCGCGTACTTATCGATGCACTCATTCGTTGTATTTTTTCAGCGACGGTCACTTAGTTTAAGGTTGCAAAAGGGCTAAGTCTCGCTGGCAACAGTTTTACCCTGCACAGATCGCAACAGTGCCGCTAGTAGTCTACACTTTGTGTTTGATGGTAGAATGGGATATACAGATTACAACACTCGTGTTTTTTTATATGGCTTGTATTTCAGTCAAGACCCAGCGGGAATATCAATCGAGAGCCACTCGCCAGAGGCTCGTGTCTCCCGATGATATTCATCCGCTGGGTCTTGACTGAAATACAAGCCATATAAAAAACCACTCGTGTTGTAACCTATACATATATATAGATATATATATATATATATATATGTGGGCGTCTTCAATCTTGGCACGGAGAGTGTGACATTTTGTAATTTAAAGTTGGATTGTCACAAAAATTGGCATAGTAGTCCGTTGTTCTTAATTAAACTGAAACACATACTTTTCAAGAGAAAAAAGCAATATTTTTGGCAGTTAAAAGTCCGTTAAATCTTATTTTTAAGCCGATGTTTGTGAAATTTGGTTAGTAGGTCTGTTGTTTCTAACTGAATATCATAACATACTTTTCAAGGCAAAAACCAAAGTTTTGGCAGTTTGAAAAACCGTTAAACCCCATTTTTTTCACCGATCTTAGTGAAATTTTGTAGGTAGATCTGTTGTCCCTAACTAAATTTCAATTCAAACTTTTGATGAAGAAAAGTAAACTTTTGTCCGTTAAAAACAGTTAAGGTTTGATATTTTTCTTTGATTTTGACGATGTTTGTTTGATAGGACCACAAACCCTGACTGAATTTAGATATACACCTTTTAAGAAGAAAAACAAACTTTTGTCAGTTAAAACCCGTTATATCTCATTTCTGCACCGATTGTGGTCATCAGACGTTGAGGTTAAGCAGACTGATATTTATAGCCTACTCCAACAGGATCAAGCCTGGTACAGGTTCACAGGCCAAATACCTGAGTGTACCGGCTGAATAACAGTGTACGGGCCGAACAGAAATATGTACGGATGACGTCACGACGAAATTACGTATTGTAATGACGTTCAGCGTTCCATTTCGTCATTTTGAAGAATAAATTGCATTGAATTTGCTTGTCAAAACCAGTAGCCATTTGGTGTGTACATCTATTTTGAGTTTTGAACAAAATTCAAACAAGCCTTGCAGCATTTCGATTATATATTTTTTTTATTGATTTTACTGAATTTTAAATCGATTTTGTCATTCAAAATTCACTGTTTGGAGAGTAACATGCTTGTGGTGTGTTCTCAGGAGTGTTTTTTCCAAAGTCAAATGTCTCTTGAATCTTTGGGGTATGGCAACATAATGATTTCATAATCAATCAATCAATCAATCAATGAGTCTTATATCGCGCATATTCCGTGGGTACAGTTCTAGGCGCTCTGCAGTGATGCCGTGTGAGATGAAATTTTATACGGCCAGTAGATTGCAGCCATTTCGGCGCATATTTACCTTTCACGGCCTATTATTCCAAGTCACACGGGTATAGGTAGACAATTATTAACTGTGCCTAAGCAATTTTGCCAGGAAAGACCCTTTTGTCAATCGTGGGATCTTTAACGTGCACACCCAATGTAGTGTACACGGGGGGAGGTTCGGACATAAGAGACATCCATAGTGTGATTCGACTTGCTATTCACAGCACAAAGAAGCCAGTGAACATGTGAGTTCTTGAGACCATTTGTTATTGAATATGTTAGTGTATGTGCTTTGCTGGCCTTAGATGATTCTACTCTCATATTTTCTTGAAAAATGGATGTACGCGACCGACTTTTTACCGTGCCTGTTTAGGCGAAATGCCTTGTCATTTATCAACTTTGCTTAGCATCATTTAACTTTCATCCTTTGTGGTATTTTCAACACCTGTATCGCATTTGAAAACTGTGTAATTTTAAAAAAACGAGCACTTCAAAGTTGCGTGTTGACCGATGTCACACATTTCGTCGCCATTTTGACTCGCTCATCGGATTACAAAAATATATTATAAATTCACAAGAACAGATTTTTGTAATATTGAGCGTTCATTTTATTAGTAAAATGCCTCAGAAGGCAAATGAATAACATTTGGTTCTGTCATATTTGCAGCAATGTGTCCAAACACATCCCCAAAGTTGTACACCTATCAATTTTTGGTCTGTGCTCAGTATCAGAGACGCCCACATATATATAATAGCCAAGAGACTGCCTGATGAGAGCTTCTCAGCTCGAAACCGGTAGCAGTCTTGGCTGAACAAAAACGGACCTTTTCAGGTTCAGCACTCTCGCTCTTGACGTCATTCTATATTTAACTTTTCTTTAAAAGTACAAGCGATCGAGTGCACATTTTGGCATTTTTAGCAGCGCTCTCATTATAACTTTCTATTTTGTTGCTTCAACAACCAAGAGCAGCTGCTGATACTTCAAATTTCTTTTTCTTACTCTTCACTGACAGTTGCATGGGAATCAAAGAAGGATTCTCGTCTATGCAGAGGGCCTACCGCAGAAATGTGGTTTTCTCTTTTGCATAGAAGTTTGAGAGTTCTTCTCTGTTTTATGCCAAGAGACTGCCTGATGAGAGCTTCTCAGCTCGAAACCGGTAGCAGTCTTGGCTAAACAAAAACGGACCTTTTCAGGTTCAGCACTCTATGAGAATGCCCTTAAATGCACTTACGGGGAATTCCCAATCCATTGAGGTTGTGGAACTCTCCTCGGGTTATTCTTGTTCAGTGTTGCAATCGGCTCCGAAAGGGTTTGATTCTCCAGTAGGCTGTCTGTGAAGAGTTCTTTCTAGATCTAATTCTTACCCCCACCCCCCACCTCTTCCATTACCTCTAGTGTGCTCCCTGCTTTCAAAATTCCACTAGTTGGAATGTAGGCGGTGGAGACACACACAGAGTAAAGGATGATCTCCCTTGCTCATGTATAATTTCTATGCATTCTCGCTCTTGACGTCATTCTATATTTAACTTTTCTTGAAAAGTACAAGCGATCGAGTGCACATTTTGGCATTTTTAGCAGCGCTCTCATTATAACTTTATATATATATATATATATATATATATATATATATATATATATATATATATATATATATATATATATATATATATATATACGGCTTCTGTGTGTGTGTGAGTGTGTGGGCAACACCTGTGGATTTTACAGTTCTGTTTGTGATGTGGTCGGGCGGCATTGGTGTGTGACTGGATGTCGTGTTCTGTCACGTGCATGTCATGTCACACTCAGCACGAGTAATTCACTGCAGTTGCTGGCCCGTAGAGTGCGTTCTTTCACAAGCAAACATGCTGATTACATAGCGACTGCTTTAACGCACCTCGAGCTTACATAGCCAAGTCAGTGCTCAAATAGCGATTTTCTCCCGAATTCCTGAGGGTAAAGGGGGACAATCACATTTTCGTTGTGTCTTAAACACACGACACAGCTCCCTCTGCTCTTGGCGTGGGTCCAGAAAGGGGGCTAGCTGCCCTTGGTGGCGTTCCCACTCGCCCTGCAGGAGTCCTCGTGTTTCTCGGGAGAGAAGTGAAAGTCGCTAGAGGGGTGAGCTTCAGCTCACTCTTTGTCTAGGGACGCTTTTGTTACCCTGCTTTTATCCTGCCTTTTTAACCCTGAGCTGTTTGGCTTGTTTTTTCTTGGTGACCGTACCGTACCTTGTAAGTGATGAGCCAAGTTGCTAAACACAAACTGCCAAACACCACCTTTGCTGATAGGCGGGAAACGTTCATCTGGGTAGATAACTACCTTCCAACGGACACCACTGCTCTGAGGGAGCAAGATTGGTCCCTTAATATGGACCAAACAGCAAGCGGTTCTGACCGCGCCCCAGATATTCCCATGGAATCACTGAATGAGACTGACCGGGCCAGCCGGACTGGTCAGTCCCCAAAATCCAAACAGCTTAATAAAGCAATCACCAATGAGAAAACCAGCATATCTTCTCCTTTCAAGAGAAAGAGATTGCGGGAGGACGACCCTGAGGGGGGGCAGAGCTCTCCGGAATCTCTTCTCTTCCGGGATAGCCCCCCCACGCTCTCAGATTACTGATAATTTTGAGGAAGACTTCACCGAAGTCAATCGTAAGAAGCCCAAAAAGAAAAAGAAGCAAAAGGTCCTCTGCGAGGGTCCCCCTCTTCAGGGAAACACAGGTATTTCCCATGCAACATCTGCCCGGGGGGTCGACACCTCCCAACCCCTAACTGAATCACAAGAAAACCAGACAACTCAACAGCCACTACCACCTGCCAATACACACACACACACAAAACAAAGACCCCGAAGAAAACTTCTTTACCAACCCAAGCAACCTCCTCCCTCCTTCTTAGAGTTCCCCGTGGTGGTGCAGGACCTGAAGGAGGGCCCTGCAACATTGCAGGGACTCGGCCTCAGGAGGAAAAAAACTTTTGACCTTGCCATCGGCGAGGTCAAAGAAATACGCATGCTGGCAGCTGGGAGCGTCCTGGTAGGGTGCTCCTCAGCATCACAACAAAACAAGCTATTGAGGCTGGACTCGATCGGCGGCATCAAAGTGAAATGCCACCGTCCGGAGGTAACAACCGAAGGTGTCATTAAACGCATACCCACAATACATTCAGGAACAGACCTGTCTGAGATGGCAGTGGGCGTGCGCGTCCGGATGGAGGATGGGAGTCTTGTAGAAAAGGGCCCCTCCTCGGTTCGATCTTTTCGCCGTCTTCTCCTTAGGGATGGGAAACCGTCTCAGGCGGTCCGTGTCACGTTTACAACGGCAATTCTTCCAGACAGCGTCGTTCTGGAGAGTGAGGTGTACGGCGTCGAACCCTACACTCCTCCAGTGCGGCGCTGTACGAAGTGCCAGAGACTATCGCACCTAAAACAACAATGCAAATCAAAAGTGCAGATCTGCCCCCGATGTGGCTCCAAGGGCCACGACGGAGCGACGTGCACCAAGGCCAAACATTGCGTAAACTGCAAGGGCGAGCATTCCGCCGCTTATCTTGGATGCCCGGAAATGAGACTGAGGCTGCAGGCCAATAAGATCAGGTCGGCAGCATACATACCATATTCTGAGGCCCTGGATCGGGCGCGGCGCGAGCTCGCCAAACAACAAAATAAAACAGCGACTGCCCCAGCGGAAATGAGGGACTCCTTCTGGCGTCCCCCTCCGCAACCGATCCGGCGGACCTCAACCCCCCGGTCCGGGTACTCTTTGGCTGTCCAGAGACCCCCCCTGGGTGGGCAAGTAAATAAAATACAAGAAATCAAAAACAAAATGACCGAACATGACAATACACTCCTTCCAGTTCATGCGGACAGTTCTGCTGCAACCGCGAAGCACCAAACAACTTCGCAAAATCCAAATCCTGGCCCCCAGGCGCCCTGTAAGTCTCAGACGGCTCGGGCAGAGGCGCCGCTTCATGGGACCCCCGGGTTAAAGGCCTCCCTCCTACGCAAAGCCCAGAACAGGAAGGAGGACTCGAAAGAAGAGCAGCTCTTCGAGAGGTTGATGGGGAGAATGGAGGAGGGATTGGCCCAGAGATTCAGAGAATACAAACTTAAAACTGAACAGGAAATAAAGCAGCAGATGAGGGAGGAGCAGGAGAAGGCAGAGCTTGAGCTAGCCGACGCTGCACTAGATAAGCTAAAAACAGGAGAGCAATATGCAAATTTAAATGAACAACAAAGAGGCCTTCAAGGTTTCATCGAGCAGTGCCTCGGCTTCATGGTTAAGGCCAGACAGATGCAGAGCCCTCTCGACCTGATCGACTCCCTCTCAGCTACATACACACAACTCTCCAACACCAAGGTTGAACGCTTCATTCCGGGCGGCGCCACTCTGGCGCTGGGCGCCCTTGCTGGTGCCAAGCAGTTGTCCGTGACGGATATGAAAGCTGTCAAAACCACTTTTTAACCTATTTTAAATCTGCCCTTTAACTTACCTTCTTTGTGCGTGTTAAAATGGCTGAACAAGGTGAAAGCGGTCACGGATTTATCATATTACAGTGGAACTGTCGCTCTATCAACTCTAACTTCTCTCAGCTATATAATTATATATCAAATCACTCTGCTGACATCTTAGTTATCCAGTCAATCAAGAGAAAACGCTCCCTACTGCCTTCTATAGATGGTTTTGACTTCCCTCCCATAGTAGAGCAAAAGGGCTCAGGGCAACTCATTCAAACAGCTATTTATCTAAAGTCTTCCTTAAATTACAAACCCTTTGCACCTCTCATCCCTAGTTCAGAAAATCTCAGTACATGTGCTGTTGAAATCGAAATAAAAGGATCCAAAAACCTCAACATAGTTAACATATATTACCCCCACGGGTGTAATAAAAAAGGAACTACCGACTGGCTAAAATCCCTGGATCATGGCAGGGCACACTGGTGCGTGATGGGTGATTTTAATAATCACCACCCTCTGTGGGACTCTGCTAACCCTAGATACAAACATGCCAATAGCAACCTTGCTGACGTCATTTTGGAAACTGACTTTTGTATACTAAACGATGGCTCGGCAACCAGACTTCCAGACAGAGCTGACCATTCCCCGTCAGCAATCGATCTCTCCCTTTGCTCAAATGCCATAGTCACTGACATCGACTGGAACGTTTTCCCGGACGCCCTCGGCTCCGATCACTTACCCATTGTTCTTACCTTCCGCCACTTCGCCCCTAATCGCAATAACTCGGAGGTCAGAAAAAAGTACAATTACAAACAGGCAAACTGGGACAGCTTCCGTGCGGAGCTCGAGGGTGTCAGGGAGGAAACTCTCCTTACGGATGACATCGAAGCCTCTTACAATAACATACGTCAATGTATACTCACTGCTGCCAATAATCACATTCCGCTTAAATCAGTAAATCCTAACTGTAAGGCCAAAAGGAATGAGTGGTGGAATGCAGACTGTGATGAAGCCTTGGCAAACAAGCGATATCACATTAGGACATATCTCAGGCACTGCTCAGACGCTAACTTCACGAATATGAAGTCAGCTGAAATACAATTTAACCAGATCACCGCTGAGGCTAAACTTCAAAACTGGGAAAACTTTGTCCACAAAGAAACTAAAGATTACAAAGACTGTGGCAAAATCTGGAAGAAAATCCGCAGATTTAAATGTAGATACAGAACTAAAGAAAAGCCACTACTATCGGGTGATAAAATGACCACAACTGACTCTGAAAAGGCAAACCTATTAGCAGATACTTTTGCCAAAAATAGTCAATCAAAATCCCTAGATACTGAACGACTCAATTATAGGTTAGATCAGGAGAAGGGTTTCACATACCCCCCAGATGACAACCAGTTGCCTATAAACTGCATGTTTAAGGCAAAAGAAGTCCAAAACGCCATCTCTTCTGTGAAAGACCCAAAAAAATCCACAGGTTTAGACCCAATATCATATCACATGATAAAACATCTACCACCTAACTTTGTTAAGTTGCTCACTCAGTTTTTCAACCTATGCTGGTTAAAGGATACTATCCCCGCAGCGTGGTCAGACTCACAAGTAGTAGCAGTATTGAAGAGCGGAAAACCGGGCAATCTACCTGGCAGTTACCGCCCCATATCACTAACCCCCCACCTCAGCAAGATCTTTGAGCGTGTGGTGAACCAGAGGCTGGAGTTCCACCTCAATAAACACAATATCATTCCTACATGCCAGGCAGGTTTTAGGCAAGGTCGTTCGTGTGCGGACCACATTGTGCACGTCACTGAAAAAATCAAAAAGACCTTGGCACATAGTAATAATTCTCTTCTTGGAACCTTCTTTGATATTAAATCTGCGTACGACAGCGTCTGGCATGCTCGTCTACTCCTAAAACTCGGCAGAATCGGTGTCTCTGGCCACATGTACCAATTCATCAAAAACTTCATCAGCAATCGCAAGATGTCTGTCCGAGTGGGCTCTTCGGTGTCCGAAACCCATGCGCTGGACATGGGGGTTCCCCAGGGCAGTATCATCGCGCCAAACTTATTCAGCATCATGCTCTATGACATTACTTCTGTTAAGGTTGACGGTGCCAGTGTACTTCTGTATGCGGACGACCTCGCCTTAATAGACACTAATAGACCACGCCATAACAGAGTTACCAACACTGTTGACTTATCTTCTTACCAAACTAAAATCGACAACCTCTGTCAATATATGTACACCAACGGCTTCCAACTAGCCTCAAATAAAACAGTCTTTCTTGTTGTCTCCCGTAGACAACTGTACAGGAACTGCAGTATAAAGATAGGTTGTGATATTATCAAACCGAGCTCAGAAGTTAAGTTCCTCGGCGTTATCATCGATACCCGACTTAACTGGACCAGTCATATCGAACATCTGATCAATAAGGCCAACAAGGATCTTTATATCATACGCTACCTGGCGTCCCAATCCTGGGCCAGAGGACGTAAGTGTGTCACAGAGGTAGTGCGGGCATTAATTCGCTCCCGCCTCCTTTACGGGTGCGAAGCTTATTTCGCGACGCGCCCGGCGCTCATGAAAAAACTGGCTATTATAGAGTGCAGGGCGCTCAAAATAGCTCTGGGACTCTCCCAACAAGCGAGTAAGAGTCGAGTCTACAGCGAGTGTGGGTGGCTGCCCCTTGTGGATGAGATAAAACTCCGTTCAGCTCAGTATGCTGTCAGAGCCCACGCGGTAGAGAACTCTGCCTGCGAGGTCCTGACTGACTTTTTTCCTCAGCACCAAAATTATGAGGCCAACACCAAACATAGCACTCAACTCTTGGCCAAAACGCTACCCTTATCCGACACAGTAAACCGCATTCTAGCCGATAGCGGGGTGAAGGTCAGTGAGCTGGCCAGGGTCCCCCCGCCCTCCTACCCGCCTTGGCTTGAGGAAACCCCTACTATCATATACGACAGTGAAGATAATACTACCAAAAAAGATAACCCCGTCTACCTAGCTACTGTTACAAAAGAAACCCTAAACTACAAATTCTCGGAGCATTTAAAAGTCTTTACTGACGGATCCAAATTTGCAGACGGCAGCGTTGGCTGCGCCTTTGTGATCCCAGATCTCAAAATCTCAAGGAAATATACTCTTAATAAAGACATCTCCATATTCTCAGCCGAGCTATTTGCCTTGCTCATGGCATGCACTTTTATAAATGACCTCCCAGTCACACCGCGTGCGGTAGTTTTCTGCTCTGACTCGCGCTCTTCATTACAAGCTCTGCATCGAAACACATCAAATCGGGCAGAGCTACAAAGAGAAATCCTCTTTATATGTCACCAGTTAATCTCATCCGGCACATCCGTATCATTTCTCTGGGTCCCCTCTCACGTAGGGGTCCGGGGAAATGAACTGGCGGATGTCGCTGCCAAAGAAGCGGCAGAATCTAGCCCAGCTAACACTAACATCGGCTACTCAGTAACCGAGTTCTACAGTAAAATCCGTAAACTCATTCGAAGTCAGTACGTAACATCTCTGTCCTATCAACCCATTGATATGAACGATCTACACCCCGATCTCCCAACAAACCTCCTCACTATCTTCAGACGCCTCCGTGCCGGCGGCTGCCGCTTCCATATCTTTAACAAGTCCTGCCATTGTGGAGAACCCTATTCATTTCAACACATTTTCGCTCCATGCGCTACAAATAGAATTACCTTTAAAACCTTATATGACCATATGCAGCTCCATGGTCTGAGTCCCCAGGATTATCTGCGCAGTAGCAGTTCTCTAGGCTGGTCACACAGCTTGCTGCTGTGCCGACTGGTCAGGGACTCGGACATGGGGCTGTGGGTATAACTAAGCCCAGATTATCACATCAGCGTGTTTCAGTTTGAGGTCGAGTGGCTCCCGCCATCCCTCCTGATTCCAGCGACTACCTTCTAGACAACATATCCTCACCCAAGGCCCATTAGTCGCCAAACTGTACATATTGTTTTTATTACCACGGCCTTCGTGGCTTACATCTTAATCCTTTTATTTGTAAAAAGTTTTGAGATTTATTGTTCGTGTTCCTCTTACTTGCTCATCTATTTGGTTTTATTGGTGATCCTGAAAGGTTCCACTTTTTAACTCGATTTGAAATAAAATAAAAATAATATTACAAGCCCGTTATTCAAGATATAGAATACAGACTTATAATTCTTACCAAGAAACATCTTAACTACTTTTCATTTTAACAAATTCCACAGAGCATTATCAACTCAACCCCACCCCCTGCCCTCCTCTCCTTATTTTTTGTTTCTTTCTTTCCTCTTTTTGAAAGCGGACAAACACTCAAGTCCTTAATGGCTCAAAACCGTAGGACTTTTAATATTAATTTTAACGTGTTTGTATGTTCTGGCCTTCCTTTGAGAAGCCATAACAGTTTTAAAAGGGCTTAGAGATAAAAAAAAAAAAAAAAACGCTGGCGCTGGACCCGAGTACTCTTCAGACTGGCTCGCTCCCCCAGTATGAAAGTTTTTGTCTTGTGCACGTGGATTTAAATTTTTTTTTTTAAATTTATTTTACACAATTAAAAAAATTATTAGAGTAACATAAAACATTAAAACGTTCATAATAAACAATAGTAAACAAGAATTAAAAAAAAAAATAGACCGCCCATGCCGGGAATCGAACCCGGATCCCTTTGGCGTAGTCGGAAACGCTTTCCTCCAAGCCAACAAATCTGACATTCGCCAGTGAACTCAAATTCCTCGCGCAGTGGTACACGCACGCAAAGCCTGGTACGGTGTCGCTGGCTTGGCTGAGCGGTTTATCAGCCGAACGGCTAATCTGCGCCCTCCGTTAAGAGTCGTTTTTGTGGATTATTTGGCATGTAGGTCCAAGGTAACATGAAGTTTTAATACGATCAATCGGACCTATTATCAAGTTAGTGTATCAACTTTTGAACGAACTGCGCCCAGTAGTTTCCCAGCAATAAGCTGTTAAGTCGACACACACACACACACACACACACACACACACACACACACACACACACACACACAACAGGTTTGAATCCTCGATAGCAGAGAGGTACCACGAGTTCACAAGTTCAAACGGATGCACAAAAGTACATGTGTAGCGTAACTGTCGTTCGCAAGCTTACACAAACAAAGAAGTTGTTCAAATGTTCAGGCTGTTCAGTACAACAAATATTTCCTTGAAAGCATTTAGAGAGGGTGCTGTTACGACCTGAGCGCGAGAAAATTTGGTTTGAAGATGAATTTCAATTAAAGTAAAATAAAACATTAAAACGTTCATAATAAACAATAGTAAACAAGAATTAAAAAAAAAAAAATAGACCGCCCATGCCGGGAATCGAACCCGGATCACTTTGGCCATAGACGAATCGCTTTCCACCCGGATCACTTGGATTAAAAAATAATTAAAAAATTTTAATTTATTTTACACAATTAAAAAAACTATTAGAGTAAAATAAAACATTAAAACGTTCATAATAAACAATAGTAAACAAGAATTGAAACAAAAAATTTAAAAAATAGATCGCCCATGCCGGGAATCGAACCCGGATCACTTTGGCCATAGACTCTCTCGTGCTCTCTGTCTCTCTTTCACCGAGACCAATAGTTTCTTTGCCGAGACCAAATCCCCACCCGTCGGCTGTCTTGCAAATCATGCTTTTCTCGTCACTGCGTGACGTGTTCGGCTCAGCCGCCGCCCGAAGTCTCCCCTTTAGTTCAGTGACTGGCTATTCGCAAAGCGACCAGCCTCCCACCGCAAAAACTCCCACCGTTAAGAGTGGTTTTTGTGATTTATTATTTAGGTCCGAGGTAACATTATGAAGTTTTAATACGATCAATCGGACCTATTATCAAGTTAGTGTATCAAATTTTGAACGAACTGCGCCCAGTAGTTTCCCAGCAATAAGCTGTTAAGTCGAGACAGACACACACACACACACACAATTAAAGTCTTTTGGACCCTAGTACTGCGTACTCGGGGATAAGCTCTAAATGTCTCAATCCTGTGTGAGTGGACTTCGCATCCTGTGATTGTTGTGTTTCGGCACTCGATTACATTCGGTGTCGTCGACAGGGATGGGACTCGACATGATATGATCAGGAATGGCATTATGGTCACTGAATCATTTTCGTGCTGTTCCCATTCCACGAATCTGGGACTGGGAGGGACCTAAGCTTGGCGGGTCCATGGTTCGGTTCATTCAAACGGGGGCGGGTGAGACAGGGAGACTACCGCCGCCCTTCACAGCAGACTCTGCAGAGTTGTTCGCCTTAGAAGTTGTGAGATATTAGCTCTTTAAAGCTCGCAAGGCAACACCTGTGGATTGTAGAGTTCTGTTTGTGATATCGTAAATATTCTGCATCAAATTTGGTGGGCATATTCAGGTGGACCCCGGGCACAAACTGGTGGATGAAAACCGGCGAAGCCGGGTATTCCTCCAGTACATACATACATACATGTACAATGTCTGCTGCCTCTCAACCCCACTGCACTCTACTAGATTCGGTCACGACTTGACTGAATGATGAAAAGGAAGAAAACATTACTGTGTGCCAAGATCACCAGTCCTTTAACCGATCGTTGACCTGAAAGTTCATGACACGTGCAAACATCATAGACGAGTCAAGTTTGAGGATAATTTGATTTGTGTTTCTTTTTGCCAGTGCTTGACTCCAGGTCAAACCCTTGTCTGAACAGAACTGAACTGAGATTTCGAAAATGTAAAAACGCATTTTCTGCCAATAAATGTTGATGTAAAGTATTAGATCAGCGCCATGAAGTCACCACTCGGTCGCTCAAAGCCGAACATACGTCCCCAGCGCACAAAGCTTTATTACAGCAGAAGGCAACAGAGATAGATTTAGTGTTCCCAGTGACACTGGATGTAAGCCAGACACACACACAAATACAGAGCTACATCTGTCGCGCCAGCATATCGGGCGATGTTGGTTTTTAACCTTCGTTTTAATTTCAAACCCATCGTTCCGATTGTGTAGTGCAGCACCCACTGTACTTGACTTTGGGTCAGCCATCATTGTTAACTCGGCAATCTAGACATGACTACGGCTACGTCATTGGTGCCATATAGACGTGTGGTTTATCGGCTAACATTGCAATCAATATCATACTCTTTTGTTTTTAAACACTACGCTCGTATGTCACATTGGGGTGTGCACGTTAAAGATCCCACGATTGATAAAAGGGTCTTTCCTGGCAAAATTGTATAGGCGTACATAAAAATGTCCACCAAAATACCCGTGTGACTTGGAATAATAGGCCGTGAAAAGTAGGATATGCGCCGAAATGGCTGCGATCTGCTGGCCGATGTAAATGCGTGATGTATTGTGTAAAAAAAAAATCCATCTCACACGGCATAAATAAATCCCTGCGCCTTGAATATGTGCGCGATATAAATTGCATAAAAATAAAGAAATAAATCCCTGCGCTTAGAACTGTACCCACGGAATACGCGCGATATAAGCCTCATATTGATTGATTGATTGATTGATTTTTTTACAGCTTGAGATGCCCGTGCTTTACAAGAGTACACTAGCGGTCACAGTTGAACAAAGACTATAGCAATCTGCGTAAAATGTCAGAAAAATATATGTATCATTCTGTTTTCCGTTTATTTTGATGTTGTTTAATGTTTACGATTAATAATGCCGCGTCAGGAGCAATAATGATCAATTGCTTGTGTGACAAACAAAAAAATAGAAGAAAAACAAGTCGCGTAAGGCGAAAATACAACATTTAGTCAAGCTGTCGAATTCACAGAATGAAAATGAACGCACTGCAATTTTTCAGCAAGACCGTATACTCGTAATATCGTCAGTCCGCCGCTCGTGGCAAAGGCAGTGACATTGAAAAGAAGAGCGGGGTAGTAGTTGCGCTGAGAAGGATAGCACGCTTTTCTGTACCTCTCTTTGTTTTAACTTTCTGAGCGTGTTTTTAATCCAAACATATCATATCAATATGTTTTTGGAATCAGGAACCGACAAGGAATAAGATGAAGGTGTTTTTAAGTTGATTTGGACAATTTAATGTTGATAATAATGTTTGTATTTTTAATTTTCAGAGTTTGTTTTTAATGCAAATATAACATATTTATAGGTTTTTGGAATCAGAAAATAATGGAGAATAAGATGAACGTAAATTTGGATCGTTTTATAAAAAAATATTTTTTTTTACAATTTTCAGCTTTTTAATGACCAAAGTCATAAATTAATTTTTAATCCACCAAGCTGAAATGCAATACCAAAGTCCGGGCTTTGTCGAAGATTACTTGACCAACATTTCAACCAATTTAGTTGAAAAATGAGAGCGTGACAGTGCCGCCTCAACTTTCACGAAAAGCCGGATATGACGTCATCAAAGAAATTTATCCAAAAAAGAAAAAAATGTCTGGGGATATCATACCCAGGAACTTTCATGTCAAATTTCATAAAGATCGGTCCAGTAGTTTAGTCTGAATCGCTCTACACACACACAGACACACAGCCACACACACACACACACACACACACACACACACACACACACATACACCACGACCCTCGTCTCGATTCCCCCCTCTACGTTAAAAAATTTAGTCAAAACCGCTTGACTACATGTAAAAAGCGGCTGGAGTGAGTTGTCTTTTCTGCCCATGGCAAAAATGTGGCACTTCCAACCAATATTAGGGTTTGTAATATAATTTGTCGGCTCGTAACCTCCACGTAAACTGACGAAGAAAACAATACGTGCATCGGTTTCATTTATCAACAGTGGCTGAAGGAACGATGGTTAGTAGAGGTTACACGCCTCGACTCAGTGGATATTGAAAAATATTGGTCGAACTAAGCGGTTCGTGAAAAACGCGAGTTTCAGCAGTTTATATGTAATCCTTACGCTGCGTTCTTATAGTAATAAAGGGTTCAAAGAGTGTGTGTGTGTACGTGTGTGTGTGTGTGTGTGAGTGTGTGTGTGTGTGTGTGTGTGTGTGTGTGGGTGTGTGTGTGTGTGTGTGTGTGTGTGTGTGCGTGTGTATGTGTGTGTGTGTGTGTGTGTGTTTGTAGATGTGTGAGTGTGTGTGTTTGTGTGTGTGCGTGTGTTTTCGTGTGTGTGTGTGTGTGATTGCGTGTGTGTGTGTGCGTATGTCTTCGTGTGTGTGTGTGTGTGTGTGTGTGTGTGTGTGTGTGAGTTTGTGTGTGTGTGTGTGTGTGTGTGTGTGTGTGTGTGTGCGAGAGCAACATTTGCACAGACATGTGTTGACTTTGTTTCGCTGAAAAGGTCATTGCATGTCAAATGAACTAGGCAACAACTAAACATTTCCAAATTGAGTTTTGTAACTCTCACTCTCTCTCTCTCTCTCTCTCTCTCTCTCTCTCTCTCTCTCTCTCTCTCTCTCTCTCTCGCTCTCTCTCTCTCTCTTCTCTCTCTCTCTCTCTCCCTCTCTCTCTCTCTCTCTCTCTCTCTCTCTCTCTCTTTATCTCTCTCTCACTCAATCTCTCTCACTCACTCAATATCGCTCTCTCTCTCTCTCTCTCTCTCTCTCTCTCTCTCTCTCTCTCTCTCTCTCTCTCTCTCGCCCTCTCTCTCTCTATATATATATATATATATATATATGAGCCAATGTCAAAAGGTGCTGTGGGTACGCTAGGTATTTTATAAGTTCTGTAACTATTTACTGAATGTACACTCAGATGGAACTTTTGGTTTTTCTGAGAGATTAATGAATAAAGATGATCGCAGAGAAAAACCAAAGACTAAAATTCTGCTCCTCATTCATTACGTAAATTAGTGCTTTTTAGGGACGTATTTTGACAATGTGTTTGAGTACTCTCGATAGTTTTAGAAAAAATGCTAATAAGCTTTTTTCTGGGCAGTTGGATTTAAACCAAATGATTGCATGAACCCCAATACATAGTTCTGTGTGTTTTTCTTCCCATTTGTCCGCTTTTTAAAGAAATTATTAAAGTTTGAAAATTGCGTGTCTAGCGTGACTCTTTGCGTCACAAAAACTCAAACTTTAAAAAAGCTTCCAAAAAATGTTGTTTAACTGGATACACAAAAGAACCAGTTTTGAACAAAAACTGTCGGTGAAAAGGAAAAACAATGAAAATAACCACTATATTTTGAAGTTTGGTACCATTTCTGGCTAATTTAAGCTTTGTCGTCACAATGTCACACTAGACACTTTTTTTTTTTTTATCAAATTTCCTTTTTTCCCACAAAATTTTTAATTTCTTTCTTTTTTTTTTGCTAGCTGTCAGAAGCAAATCAAATGACTGCTTCATAATCACAGTTTTTGAAAAGAAGAAATAAAAAGGAATTGTCATTATTGTGTGACAGAACAATTTGTCGTCACAGGTCACACTAGACACACGACGTCATTTGTCCATCCAAACAATATTTATGTCATTAAAACCACTGTTTTAGAAGATTGATTACGTGCTTTAATTATCGACAAATGCTTGTTCTTCATCACTCTCTTGAGATGACCAGGAAGAAATAATAATGGGCCAGAATTCCCAATCATCTAGGCCGTTTTCTGAACTTCGCGCACGGCGCGCTAGTGTTAAGACCGCGGCCGCCCCGAAAACAAAGTCAGTTGCCCAGCGATGCTCGGAATACAAGAAAAGGATGAAAAAAAACGACCAGGAGTATGCTGCCTACCTGGATAGACAGAACGTATTGAGCAAGGCTTGGAGGGAACACCGGACCGACGAGCGGAGAGCATTGGATCGCGAGAAAGCAAGACATCGTAAACAGTTGAGCAGGTAATTTACAAATCTGTAGAATCTTCTGTCAAGTCTCCATCTAATCCAGAGTCGAATTAAAAATTGAGTATGCGAATTTGATAACCTTTCAGTGTACAGACTGTAACGAGGACACTTACACACACACACACACACACACACACACACACACACCACACACACACGCACACGCGCGCACGCACGCACGCACGCACGCACGCACCCATGCACACACGCATGCAAGCACTCACACACACAAGCAAGCACGCACACACACGCACGCACCGATGCACGCATGCATGCAAGCGCGCAAAATGTGTCAGATTTTGGTAGGTTTAGTAATGTGTTTATGTAAAAAAAAATTAAAGAAATAAACCGGGAAAAAAAACTACCCAATGTTTTGCGCTAAAACCCGTCTCCGGGTCAATAATTTTCAGTTTAAACCGTTTGCTGCAGACCTGCCGTTTCACACCGAGATTATCATTGCATGGACAATTAAAGAACTACAAATATGAGGATACCGATACTCAACATTACAACTCATAATGTGCGGTGTGTGTGTGTGTGTGTGTGTGTGTGTGTGTGTGTGTGTGTGTGTGTGTGTGTGTGTGTGTCCCAGGGCTCGTGCGAAGAAAGAAAAAAAAAGAAAAACAGCTCTCCGCTAACTGCAGCAAAAAGGAAGAAAACGGCTATTAAAAACATAATTCGTAAAGCGGAGACACCTGCAGACAGGCAGAAGAAGAAAACCAAAGAAAATGCTAAGTTTCGGCAGTGCAAAAGAAGATCTTCCATGACAGATAAACAGAAGAGGGAATTGAACAAAATAAGAATGGACAGATACCACAGAAAACAAGAAAAAGACAATCTGACGAATCTCGCAAGACCAGTGAGCTTTTTGAAGTCAGTAAAAATGGCATTTAATGCCATTTCCAGGAAGCGGGACAAAGAGTCTCTTCAGAAACAAAATTTCATTAAAACGTTACTCAAGCGACAAGCAGTACATCAAGACAGTTGTAGAACTCTCAAGCAACTGTACGTGCGTAAACGTCCGACAGACACAAAAGTGGAGAAATTCTACGACAGGGAATCAATCGATGTGCCTGGAAAGCGTACAGTGTCAAAAGTGTCAATGATCCAGAAGAAAGTTCTGACCAAGAAAGTGGAGGACTTGTTTGAAATGTTCAAATCTGAAAATCCGTTGTACAAAATATCTCTGACCACTTTTGCACGGAGGCGCCCAAAACACATCCTGCTGTCTACCAGTCGGACTTTTCTGCAGTGCCTCTGTGAGACATGCACCAACCCAATGTTGAAAGTTGACAAGCTAAACCAGCACTTGTCTGCCAAAATAAAGCACGTGGACGCTCTTGTTGACGAAACCCTCTGCAGAGACAAAGAGTTCAGCAGACAGTGCGTTGATCGAAAATGCAGTTCTTGTGGGACGGAGAAAGTGTTCAACGAATGGAAACGGGAACTGCAAGTTCTTCTGCACACACAGGTAACATGGTTGATGTGGGAAAAAACAACACAGTCCAGGAAGACGCAAGTGGAGAAGAAAGGTAGCTTGTCAGATATGCTGGATTAACTGAGAGATGAGATGGAGGACCTTGCTCTGCATTTGAAAACTGCACGTTGGCAACGTCAGCAACATCAACTGCTTTTCGCCAATCTACCAGCCGGACATGCCCTTGTCACTGTCGACTACTCACAAAATTACTTATGTCAACAACAGAATCAAGTTCAAAGTGCCCACTGGAGTTACAAACAAGTAAGCCTGCATCCTTGCGTTGTACAGTACAGATGTCCCAAGACTGAGTGTCAAGAAGTTGTAACGGAGTACATCAACTACATTTCTGACGACTTGAAACATGACGCTGGCTTCACAAAGGCAGTACTATCTGGACTTCTGGACCACTTAAAAGAGCAGAACTTCTCAGCTGTGACAGTCTTCAGCGATGGATGCAGTGCACAGTACAAAAGCAAACTTCCTTTTGTGCACCTCACAGAGTTGGCCAGCTCGTTCCCTGGGCTGTCTATAGAGCGTCATTATTTTGGAACCCACCACGGCAAGAGCCTTTGCGATTCAGCTGGAGGGGTTCTAAAAAGCTGTTGCACA
>NC_090247.1:16988747-17010225 GCF_037325665.1 Littorina saxatilis | reverse complement strand
TTTTGGAACCCACCACGGCAAGAGCCTTTGCGATTCAGCTGGAGGGGTTCTAAAAAGCTGTTGCACACGAGCTGTTGCGAGCGGAAGGGCCTACATCCAGAATGCGAGCGACATGGTGAACTTCGGCCGTGACAACCTTACCATCAGAAAGGTGTCTGATGAATGTCATCACCTCCTACGGTCCTTTGTTGAGATTGACACACTTGATATTGACAGAAAGGTGAAATCTGAGTCATTGCAAACCTTGGCTGGATCCAGAAGCCTGCATGCAGTAAAGTTAAACAGAAATCAGTTGTCAAAAATCATGAAGAAACAGCTTTCCTGTTTTTGCAGCGACTGTATGGAAGGGGCACCAGACTGCCAGAACAAAGACTTCACGGGTCCTTGGACACCTGCAGCTGTAGCACAACAACAGCAGAAGAAACAAGTGGTCATTCTCAGCGCAACAAAAGCAACGGCACCTACAGCAAAGAAGACTGCACGATCCGACGCAACGAAAGAAACGGCACCTACAGCAAAGAAGACTGCACGACCCGACGCAACGAAAGCAACGGCACCTACAGCAAAGAAGACTGCACGATCTGACGCAACGAAAGCAACGGCACCTACAGCAAAGAAGACTGCACGATCCGACGCAACGAAAGCAACGGCACCTACAGCGAAGGAGACTGCACGATCCGACGCAACGAAAGCAACGGCACCTACAGCGAAGGAGACTGCACGATCCGACGCAACGAAAGCAACGGCACCTACAGCAAAGAAGACTGCACGATCCGACGCAACGAAAGCAACGGCACCTACAGCGAAGGAGACTGCACGATCCGACGCAACGAAAGCAACGGCACCTACAGCGAAGGAGACTGCACGATCCGACGCAACGAAAGCAACGGCACCTACAGCGAAGAAGACTATACGATCTGACGCAACGAAAGCAACGGCACCTACAGCGAAGAAGACTGCACGACCCGACGCAACGAAAGCAACGGCACCTACAGCAAAGAAGACTGCACGATCTGACGCAACGAAAGCAACGGCACCTACAGCAAAGAAGGCAGCACGATCCGACGCAACGAAAGCAACGGCACCTACAGCGAAGAAGACTGCACGATCCGACGCAACGAAAGCAACGGCACCTACAGCGAAGAAAACTGTACGATCCGATGCAACGAAAGCAACGGCACCTACAGCAAAGAAGACTGCACGATCCGACGCAACGACATCAACGGCATCCCCACCGAATAAAATTGCACGATCCGACGCAAGAAAAGCAACTGCATCCCCACCGAAGAAGACTGCACGATCCAACACAAGAAAAGCAACTGCATCTTCCATTCAAAAAGAAAGAGGAAACGCAAGACAGGCGCATTTTTTTCCAACGGTTGCAAAGATCTATGTGCATTGCTGAATCGTTTGGGGAATTACACCAGATCGCAGAGAGACATCTCCAAAAGTTCAATGATTACAGCATCAGTGCTGGGAGGTATTGTGCCAGCTTGTTCCCCATCGATCCAATTTCAGTCGATCTGTATCCTGAAGATGGGCCTGCATTGCATCCTGTGAAAATTTATGGTGATGGCAACTGCCTGGCACGTGCTGGCTCGTTACTGGCGTTTGGAACAGAACTTTACCATGTCGAGATTCGAGTGAGGATTGCGTGCGAACTTGCTCTCTGTTCAGCCATGTACCAGGATGATAACTTTTTGAATGCAGGACATAAGAATGGTAACACTGAGTGGGCTAACATCTATGCACAGTATTCTCCACACTACGCCATGGAAGTTTTGACGCCAAGCGCAGTAAGAGAACTCTACCAGAAAGAAACGCTACTCTGGGTTCGCAATGGAACATACGCTGGTCCATGGCAACTGCATGCACTGAGCAGCGTTCTTGGAACAAGTCTTCAAGGCATCTACCCCTTCTATGGTGGCTTTAATGTTCGTCATCATCTCCATCGACTTGTCTTGCCAAGACAACCAGCAGACGGAGCACCTGCGTTTACCCCAGGCATTATGTGGACTTCAACACATGGCAAGTCTGTGTCTCCTGCAATGTGGCTTCCAAATCACTTTGTCCTCTGTCTACCCAACCTTGCTGACTAAGGTCATCTGCAAACAGTTCCCAAAGCAATGAAACACTGGTAATCTTTCCATAATTATAAAAGTCGATCGTTTTTGCATGTGACTCTATTGTGAGGTCTCGATTTATTCATACGTTTTCGCCAAACTTAAATTTCTTCTTCAAAGTTTTCCACTTTGTCTTTTCTTTAACTGGTTAAAGATCGACAGAACTCTGGTGATTTTATAGCTGCAGGAGTTCCATTGGTGGCAGGTGTTTTCAAGAAGACTGATGCTTTTACATGGACTGGTGTTATCACAAGAACTGGTGCTTCCAAGGGAATTGATGCTTTCACGAGGTCTTGTTGTTCGACAATGACTGGTGCTTCACTCAGCGGATTGCAAATTATACCAATTAACTTAAACTCATGCAAATACTGTGAAAGATTTTCGTGTCCTGGGAATATATTTCATGACCCCACTGTGACCTTGAAATGTGACGCAGGTCTTCCATATTTGTATCATCTATGGAGGATATCAAACCCTGGAAATGTGGAAGTTTCAAAGATGTAGCCCCCAAAACATTCAAAACAATGATACTTTTTACTTTTTGTTCACCTTAGACGGCCTGCTATGACCTTGATATTTGACAAGGGAGAACCAAACTCGCATCATATTTGGATATCATCAAAACATAGAAGTATGGGAAGTTTAAACGCTTTCGCTACAAACCATTTTGAGAAAATTCCAAATTATTCCCTTTTTGACCCGAAGACAACCCCACCGTGACCTTGACATTTGACAAAGGTCACCCATATTTATATCATGTGTGTAGGCTATCAAACTCTGGAAATTTGTGAAGTTTCAAAGATGTAGGCCCAAAAATATAAAAAAACAATGATACATTTTTTTCTCCTCATTAAGACAGTCCTGCTATGACCTTGCTATTTCACAAGAGTAAACCAAATTGAGCATCAGGATTGGATATTATCTCAACAAATAAGTGTGTGACGTTTAAAAGCTGTTGCTTTAAAACTTTTCGAGAAAATACCAATTTATCACTTTCTGACCCGATACGACCCCGCCGTGACCTTGAAATGTGACGAAGGTCAACTACTCTCTCACCATGTCTGGAGGTCATACAATCATACAAGTATGTGAAGTTTCAAAGCTTTGACTTCAACAATATCTGAGAAAACCTCAAATTAAAGAACTTTTGTATGGAGCACATACCGTTTGTGACTGTGATAGCAATAAATGAATTCATGTTGCTAACATACACATTTTATGCGCTTTTACCTTGATTATATTTAATCTACACCCCAATACTCATATGTGAGCTCAGTAGAAATGAAAGTTCTAGAAAAAAAAATGGAAAAAATCAGGTTTATGTCCTTACATGCCACAAGAGACACTCGTCAAGCCTCAAATTAACGGCCAAATAACACAGCCGTTGTGAAAGATTTTCCCTTTTCTCCTTTAGAAACTATATACTGAATGTGTTAAGCAACTCAAAACACCAGTCATTTTACTTTGGATGTACTTTGATTTTCGAAGCTGTCAGACAGCACCTTTTGACATTGGCTCATATATATATCTCCCTCTCTCTCACTCTCTCTCTCTCTCTCTCTCTCTCTCTCTCTCTCTCTCTCTCTCTCTCACTCAATCTCTCTCACTCACTCAATCTCTCTCTCTCTCTCTCATCTCTCTCTCATCTCTCATCTCTCTCTCTCAGTCTCTCTCTCTCTCTCTCTCTCTCTCTCTCTCTCTCTCTCTCTCTCTCTGATAGTTATATTTCACAGGCGTCATATCGTTAGACGATGCGGTAGATTGTCTAAACAGAGGAATGCTCAAGGCCGCGGAGTGCATGAAGCGGACTGTGTACATAGGGCCTCGAAACAGTAAATGGTTTGATGCCGAATGCAAGACAACCAGGAGAAAAACGCGCAGACAGTACAGGCTCTTTAAACACTCGAGGAGTAAAGTGAAGAAAGAATCGACCAGACACTTATATACATGTAGAGAGTAGACAGGCGTACAGATTCTTGCTGGCAAACAAAAGGCAACAATATAAAAAGGACAAGTTGAACTCATTGGTCTCAAAAGCGAGTGATTCAAAGTTATTCTGGGACGAAGTGCGATCAATCAGCGGGCGCAGGCACCAAAAACCAGAGATAAGTAGTAGGGAATGGTTGGACCACTTCAGGTGCATTTTAGGTGGTGAAGGCAACCCGGCTAGCGACCACTCTGAAGTGACCGAGGACACACCCGGCATTGACTATCTAGACGAGCCCATCTGATGAGATAGAGATTGGTATCAAGAAATTGAAATTAAACAAGTCACCCGGGTACGATGGCGTTTGTGCTGGAATGTTAAAGAACTCTTGCCCGAAACTGTTGCCGTTTCTTGTAAAGCTGTTTAACCAAATTTTTGACACAGGCGTTTACCCTTCTGCGTGGTCTTGTGGGATAATTGTCCCAATTCACAAAAGTGGAGACATTAACAACCCTGATAACTACAGAGGCATTACGTTACTGAGCATAGTAGGTAAGTTGTTTGGCAGCATACTAAACAGGCGCTTATCTGACTGGGCGGAAGACAACAGTAGAATTGAGGAGGAACAGGGTGGCTTCAGAAAAGACCACTCTACTGTGGACAATATGTTTGTGCTATATGCTATTGTCCAGAGGTACCTTCTTAAAAGATCGGGTAAGGTCTACATATGTTTCGTAGACTTCCGCAAGGCTTTTGACTCAGTCAATAGGGCTATGTTATGGAATGTATTACGCAAGCACGGGGTTGGCGGAAAGATGTTGAACATCCTGCAAAGTATGTACAAAGGAGTGAAGTCTTGTGTTCGCACCGACGATGGCCCATCGGAGTTTTTCCGTTGTCCATGTGGAGTCCCACAAGGTTCTGTGCTTTCACCAACATTGTTTTCATTCCGGATTAATGAACTGGCACTTGAAATGTTTCAAAACGGTAAACATGGAATACAGTTAACACCTGACGTGATGCAGATTCTCATATTGCTGTTTGCCGACGATGTACTCTTGATATCCTATAGCGCAGCCGTGTTACAGAAACAGATTGATGTGTTACGGATAAGTTTTCCATGACAGTCAACCTGGATAAGACAAAGGTAATCGTTTTTAGAAAAGGAGGATTTTTGGCAGCAAATAAAGCCTGGAAGTACGGAAACGAGGACATAGAGGTTGTGAACAGTTACAAGTACTTGGGGCTAAATTTCACCACAAAATTGTCATTGACGCTAATGGTCAGCGATCTGGCCTCAAAGGCAAAGATAAGGACTGGCCAAATCCTAAGATGTTTGTGGAGGCTAGGCAACATACCTAGAAGCGTATTTTTTAAAATATATGACGCACAGGTCCTCCCGATCTTAATGTATGGATCTGAGCTGTGGGGATTCCCATTTGTTTGCATGCAAGAAGTTTTTGTGTGTAGGACGACAAACACCAAACAAGATGGTATATGGTGACTTAGGCCGCTATCCACTTTATGTCACTTCGTCGGTTCGCTGTATTAAGTATTGGCTGAGAGTGTTACATTTGCCAAGCGAAAGACTCCCAAGGAAAGCATATGACATGATGAAACATTTACAGGGTTATGGCAAGAAAACATGGTCTCATTATTTGAAAGAAATGTTATGCATGTACGGCTTTGGAGATGTCTGGCTGCAACAAGGTGTAGGCGATCTGAATCGATTTATAGCAGTATTCAGACAACGATTGTTTGATTGCTTCCAGCAAGACTGGCACAACAGCATCATGAACTCGGAGCGATTTGAATTTTATTCGCTCTTTAAACAAGAAATTCGCGCTGAAGTGTATATAGACTATATTCAGCTCCGCTGTTTTCGAGATGCATACATACAATTTCGATTTGGTATTTCACCCATAAACACTCACAAATGTCGCTATCGAACTGACGTTGTACCGGGCCTTTTGATTTGCCCTGTATGCAGAGAGGACGTGGAAGACGAGAAACATGTATTGTTTGTATGCAAAGGATATTGTGATTATAGACTTGATGTCAAAATACTAAGAGAAAAAACCCAGAGTGAAGATGCGAACAGTATTAGACGTGTTATGTCTGTAGATAAAGGAGATTCAGTGGTGCATGTGGCCAGATTCTTATATCGTGTTTTTCAAAAAAGAAAAAGTTTTTTGGACTAGTTACCCAATGTGGAACAGGTGAACGAGACGGCGATGTGTTATACATAGTTTGTGCCGTTGAATGTTAGAGCAGGTTTGATTGCAAATAATGTATGCTGGTGTAGTACACCTGTGTTGATGTTGTACCTATTCAAATTGTTGATTTATGCGCTGGAAATGTTTGTAGGTTAGAAAGAGAGAGAAAGAGAGAGAGAGAGAGAGTCTGTGCCGTGGAACGATAGAACATGATTGAAAGCCGATAATGTATGTTAGCACTGTAAACTTGTTTGTCGTTGCACCTATCCATATTGTTAATTCATGCGCTGGATATGTCTTTATGTTTAAGAGAAAGAGAGAGAGAGAGAGAGAGTGAGAGCGTGCGTGCGTTCGTGTGAGTATATATGTTAGAGAGAAAGAGATAAAACCGGGTGATTGTCCATAAATACAAACACACGGCATGTATTACTGACCCCCCCCCTCCCCGTTTAAATAAACCTTGTGTGTTTAATCAATAAAATGTCTTACGTCTTACGTCTTACGTCTCTCTCTCTCTCTCTCTTGCTCTCTCACTCTCTCTCGCTCTCTCACTCTCTCTCTCTCTCTTTCTCTGTCTGTCTGTCTGACTGTCTGACTGTCTGTCTCTGTCTCTGTCTCTGTCTCTGTCTCTCTCTCTCTTTCTCTCTCTCTCTCTCTCTCAACAAGATGGTTAGCAAGGGAAGGGAGGTATGGTTAAGTCTGTGTCCATTAACATTGTTTCAGTCTTAAGTCACCGCCCACATTTGAAATCTACGAAGTGTAAAGCTCTGGACACAGACACGTTTCCCAACAATTAGGTTTGCAAAGGAAATAGGTATGGTTAAGTCAGTGTCAATTAAAATGAATTCACCTTTCAGTGTTGTCACCGCCCACTTTTGAAGTCTGTGACACATTTCCAACAATATGGTTTGAGGTATGGCTCAGTCAGTGGCAATTGATATTGTTTCACCTTTCAGTGAAGTCACCGCCCACTTTTGAAGTCTGCGACGTGTAAGGTTGTGGATTGATACGCGTTTTCCAACATTTCTGACGGGGGCGCACGTTCTGCTGCGGGCATATTACAGCCCGTTACAGGTAGGGTGTCTCGGAGAAGATTTCCAATCTGAGCTCTCAAATGTAAGTATCTTTGGCTCACGTAAGTGTAGCCTATGCGATGCTAACTTTTGTCTGTCTGTGCGTGCGTGCGTATGTATGTGTGTGTGTGTATGTCTGTGGTAGAAACTTTAACATTTGACTGAACACCGAAATACTAATTTTACCGGGTTATTATCCAAGCACCAGCTTCAAAGTATTGAAGCAATCATCAACATTTCGTCGGCACGTATGTAGTTAAAGTGTGTATCCAAAGAAAACGGGTGGTGGGGGGGGGGGGGGGTTTGGGGGGGTAAAACAGGTGACTGGTTTGTGTCGTGTGTGGTATGTAGATTGTAAACAGGGCCCATATTCGTCGCTCGCGTTTCCGTTGGCTGTGTCCTCTCGCAGCGCACGCGCGCGGAGGGCCGTGTGCAAAGCATTGTACAGTGATACTCAAAAAGCCTGCACAGCGTGTTTCCAGTGTGTGCGGCTAGTGTCTCAGTCGCACTCTTGCACCGTCATCACCTATGCTTACTGTGTGTGTGTGTGTGTGTGTGTGTGTGTGTGTGTGTGTGTGTGTGTGTGACGGAGTGATTGAGTTTGTGTTTGTCTATTTCTTACGTGAGCCTTGAAGGCTTCGCCTCTTGTTCCTTAAAGGCACAGTAAGCCTCCCGTAAACCATCACAGAGCTCCCCGAGCGTCTACATATAGTACAAGCATACTTCCATTTGAACGCTCACCGAACGGGAACATCCTGGCTGCTTTCTGTCGAGCGTGAGAAATTTTCAAAGAATTTATTTTCGTGGACTTGGCCTCAACAGCAATGGCGCCTCGTGTTGGTGCTTGACGGCTGTTATGAATACCGGAATTCACGCCCGGACAGTAAGCCTCCCCTAAACCATCACAGATACTGTCAGGCTTTTACACACAGTACAAACACCCTTCCATTTGAACGCTCACCAAACGGGAACATCCTAGGTGCCCTACGTAAAGAGCGAGCAATTTTTAAAGAATTAATTTTGCAGATTGTCTCGAACACTTTTTGGACCCATCCTGAACTCAGGTCAAACATGAGTTACTTCCCTTCGGGTCTCATTCTGTCGATGTAAACTGGCGATAGCCGTCGAATCGATGATTATCAAAATGTTTTTGGACCGTGGTGCGTTTTTGCGCTAGACCTAACTTTTAAAATCTAAATAATAAATTGACAGCTTGTTACACAAACATTCTTTAATCATAAAAGAATTCTTTTTTCATCAAGACAAGATCAGTACAATTCGAAGTTGTGAAAGTTTGAAAAAAGAAAAGCCCGGAAGCAGGGTCACGCAAGGGTCGTAGCAGACGACGCCGGTTTATCAGTGCATATCGCCGTTCCTCTCAACAGTCAAAAGCCATCGCTAGAGTTCTTGTGAACCACAGCCGTTTGTTTCGTGCATAAAAACGTGCTATTGTAAATAGTCGCATTCAAATAACTAACTGACGACTACATTGTGAAAAAGGGAAACTGGATCACACGGGTTCACAATAGCTCAGGGGTAAGATAAACCACGCAAAAATAAATTCTTTGAAAATTTTTCGCTCTTTACGGAGGGCACCTCGGATGTTCTCAATCGGTGAGTGGTTAAATGAAAGGGTGTTTGTACTGTGTGTAAAAGCCTGACCGTATCTGTGATGGTTTACGGGAGGCTTACTGTGCCTTTAAGTATTCTTGTCTACACAATGGCATGTTGGATCAGCATAATTATCAGTTACCACAATCAAAAAACAACAAGTCACGTAAGGCGAAATTACTACATTTAGTCAAGCTGTGGAACTCACAGAGTGAAACAGAACGCACTGCATTTTTTCACAATGACCGTAGTCCGCCGCTTGTGCATAACGGTGTGAAACTGACGAGCCTGTTCAGCGCGGTAGTGGTTTCGCTGTGCTGCATAGCACGCTTTTCTGTACCTCTCTTCGTTTTAACTTTCTGAGCGTGTTTTTAATCCAAACATATCATATCTATATGTTTTTGGAATCAAGAACCGACAAGAAATAAGATGAAATTGTTTTTAAATCGATTTCGGAAATTTAATTTTGATCATAATTTTTATATTTTTAATTTTCAGAGCTTGTTTTTAATCCAAATATAACATATTTATATGTTTTTGGAAACAGGAAATGATGTAAAATAAGATGAACGTAAATTTGGATCATTTTATATAAAAAAAAAAATATTACAATTTTCAGATTAATTAAGTTTTAAACCACCACGCTGAAATGCAATACCGAAGTCCGGCCTTTGTCGAAGATTTCTTTACAATAATGTCAATCAATTTGATTGAAAAATGAGGGTGTGACAGTGCCGCCTCAACTTTTACAAAAAGCCGGATATGACGTCATCAAAAGTATTTATCGAGAAAAAGACAAATCGTCCGAGGATATCATTCTTAGGAACTCTCATGTCAAATTTCATAAAGATCGGTCCAGTAGTTGTCTCTGAATCGCTCTACACACACACACGCACAGACACACACACACACACACACACACACACACACACACACACACACACACATATATACACACACATACACCACGACCCTCGTCTCGATTCCCCCTCAATGTTAAAACAATTAGTCAAAACTTGACTAAATGTAACAAGACTGGTAGATTGGAACGTATTTATTATTAACAAAACAATACGTTACATTTACTAGCACGTAATTTTGCAACGTTGGCAGTCGATCTGTTTTTACATTTAGTCAAGTTTTGACTAAATGTTTTAACGTAGAGGGGGGAATCGAGACGAGGGTCGTGGTGTATATATATATATGTGTGTGTGTGTGTGTATGTGTGTGTGTGTGTGTGTGTGTGTGCATGTGTGTGTGTGTGTGAGTGTGTGTGTGTCTGTGTGTGTCTGTGTCTGTGTCTGTGTCTGTGTGTCTCTGTGTGTGTGTGTAGAGCGATTCAGAGAAAACTACTGGACCGATCTTCATGAAACTTGACATGAGAGATCCTGAGTATGGTATCTCCAGATTTTTTTTTTCTTTTTTTTATAAATAGCTTTGATGACGTCATATCCGGCTTTTTGTGAAAGTTGAGGCGGCACTGTCACGCTCTCATTGTTCAACCAAATTGGTTGAAATTTTGGTCAAGTAATCTTCAACGAAGCCCGGACTTTGGTATTGCATTTCAGCTTGGAGGTTTAAAATTTAATTAATGAGTTTTCTCATTAAAGTTGTCATTAAAATCGATTTTTCGCAAACAGATTTAAAATTGATTGCATCGTATTCTTCATTATATTCTGAATCTAAACATATTTATACATATATCATGTTTACTCTTAAAATGTGATCACAATTAACGAAAATAGATTAATTAGTCTTACGATAAAAATTTTAGAAATCGATCCAAAAATGATTTCATCTTATTCCTTATCATTTCCTGATTCCAAAAACATATAGATATGATAGGTTGTATTCAAAACAAGTTCCGAAAGTTAACAAGAATACAGAAAAGCGCGCTTTCCTGCTTAGCACAATACGCTACCGCGCTATTCTGGCGTGTTAATTTCACTGCGTTTTGCACGTGGAAGGTGAGCGATTTCTGTCGTGTTTTTCCTTTCGCCACTTTCAGTCGCAAAGGACACACAACGAGTTGTGTAGGTTCTGTAGATTTATTAACAGCTGGAACAACGGTGACAATATCTCTCAGCACAGTGTAAGAAAGAACAAGTGCAAGACTGGTAAAGAACAACAATACGTGTGCGCAGCCCTACTTATATAGTTAATGGACATACGAGAATATTCGGGAAACATCGACACTAATCTGGTTAGATCTACACAGTTCCGTCTGTCCGATGAGCATCTACGCTTACGTCATGAGTGACTGCGCACTTAATCAAAGTAAGTTCCATAATGTTCTTTATCCTTCCATTCTTCTTCTTCTTCTACGTTCCCGGTCCTTCCATTCGATTCCAGTGGTATCTAGCGATCTCCACAACACCTCCCCACCTAAACTGATGCTACTCCTCAAGCATCAACAGCAAAGTCTCTCTGTGGGTTTGCGTGTTCTCTTTGACAGTCTTGGATTGTCTGGTCCATACTCTGGAACGGATGGAGTACCTTTGGGTTTGGTCTGTCTCAGGGTTTGTGGCACAGTTTCCAAGATCTCCATGGGGTGATCTGTTACAAGTTCAGAAACAGTGTCCACTTCCTCACCAAGTTCATTGTCTTCCTCAGTGGTGTAGCGTGGCTGTAGCTGTTCCCAGTGTCGTCTCCATACTGGACCATGAGGAATGACCATGACGTTGAAGCAGCGAGTACCCAAAGACTTCTTGATGACTGCTGGTACCCATCGGGGTTGTTTGTCTCGGCGAGGTCCATGGTACATAGCATACACAGGATCTCCGGCCTTGTACTGTCTGGTTACCTTAACGACAGCTTTCAAGTCTGGAGTCATCTGAGACTTGGATGCCTCCTTGGATTGCTTGCCCTGAGCGATGTGGGCTGGCGAGGGCAGCAGAGTGTCGATCCTTGTCCGTAACTGCCTGGAATTCAAGAGTTCACTCGGAGAGAAACCACAGGATGTCGGCGTTCTCCGGTACTGCATCAAGAACTCTTGAAGAGCAAGCTTCGGTGGCAAAGAAGATTTTCTAAGTGCTTGTTTGAATGTCTGCACCAAACGTTCGGCGGCTCCATTGGTAGCAGGATGATATGGTGCCCCTGTCAGGTGCGTGATCCCCCGTTCCTTGCACCAGCTCTGAAATTCTTCAGAAGTGAAGGTCGGCGCGTTGTCAATGACCAGCGTGTGAGGCAATCCAAAATGAGCAAAATCTTCTTCCAGCAGGTCTAGAGTGGCTCTAGAGGACGTGGATGACGTAGGATGAATGCATGGATACTTGGAGTAAGCATCCGTGATCACCAGCCAGTCTCTACCCATGAAGTTGATTGCATGGTCCAGGTGAAAGCGGCTCCACGGCTTTTCTGGTAGCATCCATGGGTGAACTGGAGGCTTGGATGGCTTGTTCTGATGTTCACCGCACGAGTCACATCGTCGAGTAGCCATCTCAATAACAGCATCGATACCGGGCCAGTAAACAGCAGTTCTTGCCAACTGTTTCATGCGTTCCATGTCAAAGTGTCCGAGATGCAGCAGATCAAGGATCTTGGACTGCAGGCTCTGTGGAATCACCACTCTCGATCCATGGACGAGGCATCCGTGGCAGATACTGAGAGAGTCCGACAACTTCCGGAACTTGTTGACATCTTCATTGATCTCAGCGTTCCTTGGTGGCCAGCCTTCACGGACGTAGCGCATCACAGTAGATATCACTGGATCTTTTCCTGACTCTTGACGGAGGATGTTGGCATCCACAGGCTGGACTTGAAGACTGAGAACCTTGATGGCACACACCATGTCCATGTCTTCACCACTTTCCTCCCTGTCGAAGTCGATGTCATCTCCGTATGGCAAGCGACTAAGGGCATCTGCATTGCCATGATCCGCTGTTTTCCGGTACTCGATGGTGTAGTTAAACTGGTTCAGCCACAGGGCCCACCGAGCTAGTCTGTTAGCTGCGAGCAGTGGGGTCACTTTCTTCGGTCCGAACAGTGATGTCAGCGGCTTATGATCTGTCACCAGTATGAACTGACGTCCGTAGAGATACTGGTAGAACTTCCGCAAGCCAAAGATGATGGCCAGGGCTTCCTTGTGGATTTGGCTGTAGTTCCTTTCTGCAGCCGTGAGAGTCTTGGACACGTTGGCGATTGGGCGCTCGCTTCCATCTGGATAGCGATGAAATAGGACTGCTCCAATTCCAACGTTGGACGCGTCACAAGCTAGTCCAAAAGTCTTGTTTGGATCGAAGTGTACCAAAACCTGATCCGAGGAAAGCACATTTTTCAACTGTTCAAATGCTGCCTGATCCTCATCTCTCCACTTCCAGGGGTTCGCCTTCTTCGTCAGGCGGTAGAGCGGCTCTGCCATGCTGGCCAGGTTAGGGATGAACTTCCCGTAAAACTGAACTGAGCCCAAGAAAGACTTCAAGCTTGAGACGTCCGTAGGGGCTGGCATTTTCAAAACTGCCTCGACCTTCGATCCTTTGGAGATCCCTTTGGCCGATAAGGTATGTCCTAGGTATTCCACACTGGCTTGTGCGAACTTGCACTTTTCATGACGACATCTGAGTCCTTTGTCGTTCAGACGAGTGAGCAAACGTTCCAGGTTGCTCAGGTGGTCGTTGGCGTCCTTCCCGCTGACGAGTATATCATCTTGGAAGACGGCAACACCAGGTAGATCACAGGTCAGGTTTTCCATGATCTCTTGAATGTAACCAGGTGCTGACTTTATCCCGAAAGGAAGTCGTTGCTGCAGGAGTACCCCACGGTGAGTGCTGAGGGCTAGCCTGCGTTGACTCTCTGGTGCCAGCTTGATCTGGTTGTAGGCATCAGCAAGATCGATCTTGGTGTATCCGAATCCACCTCCTAGCTTCTGCATCAGTTCCTCTGGGAGTGACATTGGATGACGGTGATCTTCAAGCTGATCATTGATGCCCACTGAGTAGTCACCACAGATCCGTAGCTTGGGCTTCAGGGTGCCCGAGGTTTGTGCCTTACGAATTGGTACCACTGGCGTTCCGTATTCGTTGAACTGGACTGGCTTCCAGACTCCTTTGGCGATGCCTTCTTCGTAGCCTTTGGCGAGGTCATCACGAAGAGCGAAAGGTACCGGACGTGCCTTGTGAAAAATCGGCTTCGCATCAGAGTTGAACATCACGTCCAGTTCGAAGTCCTTGAGACATCCCAATTCTTGTTTGAAGAGATTTGGGAATTTATCAGACAGTCTGTGACAATCTCGTTGCAGGGCAGCATAAGGCGCGTTGGAGGTCGCTGGATGCGTAGGTTTTGCACCCTCACTCTTAGCGTGACTCTCTATGCTCCTCAGTCCTAGAGCATTGTCCACAGAAATTCCCAGAGTCTGGATTGCGTTGCGTCCTAGCAGATTCAGATCAGGGATCTTGGTGACGATGTACGGAATTGAGCTTTGCTTACCAGTCACTGGATCCTTGGTTTGGCCCATGAAAGCTCCCAGCACGGGCAGGTCGTGCTTGCTGGCAGACTCGTAACGATGTGTGACGTCATCCAGCTTCGGTTTTCCTAGTTGTCTCCAGACCGGAAGAGAAACAAAATTTCCCGTAGTTGCGGTGTCCAGTTCCATGGTGAACTGTCGGTCCTGGATTGTTATGGGTACATCCAACCTAGGAGTATCTTGGGAAACTTCACCGAAGATCGCGTTGACAAGCTCTGCTTTCGTGACTCTCTTCACGGAAGCCTGGGAATGTCGTTCCCGATTCTGATGGTGCTTTTTTCTACAGACAGCTTCCAAATGTCCTGTGACGTCACAGTATCGGCATTTGGCTTCTTTGTAGGGGCAGTCTGTTGCTTTGTGGGCCTTTCCACATCGGTAGCACTTCCTGTCTGTGGAATTAGACTGCTTGTGGTTCTTTCGTGGACCCGTAGTCTTGTTCTGGTGGACCTTGTTGACTGGCATGGTCTTGGAACCGTAGACAGTTTCCTTGGCAACCTTCGCTGCGTCTTCAGTCTCAATCGCGACTTGGACAGCACGTGCGAAATCCAGCTCTGTGTCTTTGATCTTGAATAGAGCCTTTAAGACAGCCTCATTGTTGACAGAACATATGAATCTCTGTCTCAGAGCTTCGTCTTGTGGGTTTTTGATCGAAGGAAAGTCACAGGTAGCGGCGTCTTGGCGTATGCGCGCTGCTAACTCCTGGAGAGTTTCGCCTGGCTTCCGTTTCATGTCACTCCAGAACTTGAAACGTTCTCGCACTATGAAGAGTTTCGGGTCGAACTGTTCTTTCATGAATTTGACAATTTCGTCCATTGTCAAATTGTTGATGTCCTTGGGCGGGTTTTGCTGAGTAGCCAGATTTGCCAGTTGTTTGTAGACCGTAGCAGTCGGATTCGTCAAGAAAACTTGAGCCTTGCGCTGCTCCGGCACGGAGTTGGCGACCACAAACGTGCAAAATCTTGACCAGTAGTCAGGCAACAGTTCTGATGTTGCATCAAACGCAACAAAAGATGGTATTGCAGCTGCCTGTGTAGTAATGGGAAAACGTAGATTCGAAGCACTCGGATCGTCGTAGCTTTCCTCCCTGGCAGGAGCTGCGGCACCACTGAACACTTTCATCATCATCTCCATCTGGTGCATTTGTTGCTCCATATCTTCCTTGTGCTGGCGTTGCTGTTGCTCCAACTGCTCCCTTAGAAGCGTTATCAGTTGCTCTGTTTCCGTCAGTTTGCAGTAATAAGTCACTCCGAATAGACAAGGGAAATAACTGTCGGCGACGCCAGTTGTCGTGTTTTTCCTTTCGCCACTCTCAGTCGCAAAGGAGACACACCGAGTTGTGTAGGTTCTGTAGATTTATTAACAGCTGGAACAACGGTGACAATATCTCTCAGCACAGTGTAAGAAAGAACAAGTGCAAGACTGGTAAAGAACAACAATACGTGTGCGCAGCCCTACTTATATAATTAATGGACATACGAGAATATTCGGGAAACATCGACACTAATCTGGTTAGATCTACACAGTTCCGTCTGTCCGATGAGCGTCTACGCTTACGTCATGAGTGACTGCGCACTTAATCAAAGTAAGTTCCATAATGTTCTTTATCCTTCCATTCGATTCCAGTGGTATCTAGTGATCTCCACGACAATTTCCTTCTCGCAGGGATTGACGAAGCTGTACTGTCTTGGTAAAAAACTACATTGCGTTCAGTTTCATTCCGTGAGTTCGACAGCTTGACTAAATGTAGTAATTTCGCCTTGCGCTGTGAAAGGAGCGGTAGCCTCCCCTGTCACAATCGCCCCCGTTTGAAATGAACTTCGTCCCGAAGTTCCGAACCGAGGGACCACTGTCCATCCCAAGTTCGCAGAATGGGAACAGCACGAACATGTTCAGTGGTCATATTATGCCATTACCTGAACATATCATGCCGAGTCCCATTCCTGCTCGCAAGCGCCAGATGTAACCGTGTGCCGAAACACTACGATCACCTCGGGAAGCGAAGTGCAATTAAACAGGTTTGATTATATTAGGGCTAATTTCTTAGCCCTATAAAAACTGTTATGCAAACCCGAAGGTTTCCATGAACATACAGACAATCGGAAACCACCAGACCCCATCACAAACAGAATTCTACAAACCACGGGTGTTGACCTAAAGGCCAACAACTCGGGTGCAGAGTCTGCTGTGAAAGGAGCGGTAGCCTCCCCTGTCACACATGATTTTCATATTTTTTACATGTTCATAAAGAGTTTTTTGTGCTCTATCCAGTGGTGAAAACCATTTTAGAAAAGAGTGAAAACTGTTTGAGTTATAAGCCTGTGACTAAGGTGACCCTCACACTGTTACCAGACACTCCCCGGACTTAAATTAAGCCTAGCGCAGAACCGCGCGAGGTGACATGCGACTCATTTCGTGGTGGAGGGTCACATATGGTCATGGCTCAGAAAAGGTGTCGAATTTGTGGGACACTTGAGTCACAAATACAAACTCTTGGATTACTTTCCATTTTGGGGTCCAGCAAAACTGTTTATGTGTTTAGTTGTGTCTGGGCAGTAACAATGTATTTTCATCAATTACTGCGGAATGAATTGCATTTTAAATTTTAACTGGAGTGTGTTACATAACACCGTGTCACACATTGTTTTCTAATATACAGTTAACAGTAAACCTATTACACAATAAAAGTTAACTGCATTAGTTAGTATCTACCTTGATCTTCATTTGTGAAAAGTGGCATTCCCCGACAGCAATAATCTGCATATCTAGGTACCCTAGGAATGTGTGTATGTTACATGAACACCAATAAACAAAACAACGATCAAACAAGTACTCAAAGAACTGAAAAGATTACTGTTTCAGCAGTCAATCAATTCTTAGTTCCACACACTTCATACGGACAGTCTGCAAAAAAAAATCAAATCAGAACAAGATGTGAAAATGTATTCAAACAAAAATCAACTTTCTGTGTCTCACAACACAGACATTCAAAACTGCTAAATTCCTATTTATTTTACACACACAACCTTAGAAATACATGTAATGGGAAGAGAAACAAGTACATAATAGTAAAGAGTTGAAATGCATCAATGATACCGGACCCGTTATTCCCATTATCAGTTATCTGTCAAGTCATTCCTAAAAGTTTCCAATGAGTGTGTTACATTTCACCAAAAAAATCAAACTTTAGGACACTGTCAAGATATTCACATGAAAAATGCATGCAAAAGAATGAAAAATGAAAGAGCAAAACCATAACAACCTAACAATGATGTCTTATGACTTCTACCATGCTCCAATTCACAATACAGAGAAGATTTTCTCACTTTTGACACTGAGTGTGTTACATTTCACCAAAAAAGTCTTACTTCACATTATTTTGTAAGGTATAAAGCATATATCCATCCACTTGGTAATGAAAACAATACACTGTGCAAAAAAACTTGATAAACCCAACAAAAAAATCTTAGGTTGAAGGCGGATTTTGAAGTTATCAAGGAAAATGCTGTTTATTCGCCAATGAGTGTGTTACAAAACACTGTCATAACATGAACAAAACGTTGTTCATATTCAGTGCATTCAGTTAATTGTGAAATTAATTATAAGAATGACACCATGGTTGCTACACAACTATTGAAACTATTGTTGACACATTCCGACAGCAATAATCTGCATATCTCGGTACCCTAGGCAAGTGTGTGTGTTACATGAACACCAATAAACAAAACAACGATCAAACAAGTACTCAAAGAACTGAAAATTACCAATCCTTCAAAGTAAATTGTAACAAGAAGGGCAAAGCCCATACGACTCACATGCTTGACCTTTACATGACCTTGACCTTCAGGGTCAAGGTCAAATAACTAAACCTAGCAATGACATCATACACTAAGAACTGCTTTACACATTTTTCCTACCAAAATACATGTGACCTTGACTCAAGGTCAAGGTCATCCAAGGTCATGCAACACAAAGCTGTTAATTCAAGACATAGGAAGTACAATGGTGCTTATTTGCTCTTTCTACCATGAGATATGGTCACTTTTAGTGGTTCACTACCTTATTTTGGTCACATTTCATAAGGGTCAAAGTGACCTTGACCTTGATCATATGTGACCAAATGTGTCTCATGAGGAAAGCATAACATGTGCTTTTAAGTTTGAAACAGTTATCTTCCATAGTTCAGGGTCAAGGTCACTTCAAAATATGTATACAATCCAACTTTGAAGAGCTCCTGTGACCTTGACCTTGAGGCAAGGTAAACCAAACTGGTATCAAAAGATGGGGCTTACTTTGCCCTATATATCATATATAGGTGAGGTATTGAATCTCAAAAACTTCAGAGAAAATGTGAAAAATGTGAAAAATAGCTGTTTTTTAGACAACATTTATGGCCCCTGCGACCTTGACCTTGAAGCAAGGTCAAGATGCTATGTATGTTTTTTGGGGCCTTGTCATCATACACCATCTTGCCAAATTTGGTACTGATAGACTGAATAGTGTCCAAGAAATATCCAACGTTAAAGTTTTCCGGACGGACGGACGACTCGGGTGAGTACATACTCACTTTTGCTTCGCATGTGAGTCAAAAAAACACTCTAATTCAAAACAATAAACGCAGACATCCTTTTCTGTTTACTTGATTCATTCCTTACTTTGTTCCAGCAAGATTTAAATAATTTTCAAGATAACTGTACAAACTATTGGAGTGTGTTACCTCTCACGATGTGCGAGTGGTGTGAGTAACACACTCAACACTGTTCCTAAAAAAAACCACTCTAATTCAAAACAATAAACGCAGACATCATTTTCTGTTTACTTGATTCATTCCTTACTTTGTTCCAGCAAGATTTAATTAATTTTCAAGATAACTCTACAAACGATTGGAGTGTGTTACCTCTCACGATGTGCGAGTGGTGTGAGTAACACACTCATCACTGTTCCTAAAAAAAAACCTCTAATTCAAAACAATAAACGCAGACATCATTTTCTGTTTACTTGATTCATTCCTTACTTTGTTCCAGCAAGATTTAAATAATTTTCAAGATAACTGTACAAACTATTGGAGTGTGTTACCTCTCACGAAGTGCGAGTGGTGTGAGTAACACACTCAACACTGTTCCTAAAAAAAACCCTCTAATTCAAACAATAAACGCAGACATCATTTTCTGTTTACTTGATTCATTCCTTACTTTGTTCCAGCAAGATTTAAATAATTTTCAAGATAACTCTACAAACGATTGGAGTGTGTTACCTCTCACGATGTGCGAGTGGTGTGAGTAACACACTCAACACTGTTCCTAAAAAAAACCACTCTAATTCAAAACAATAAACGCAGACATCATTTTCTGTTTACTTGATTCATTCCTTACTTTGTTCCAGCAAGATTTAAATAATTTTCAAGATAACTCTACAAACGATTGGAGTGTGTTACCTCTCACGATGTGCGAGTGGTGTGAGTAACACACTCAACACTGTTCCTAAAAAAACCCACTCTAATTCAAAACAATAAACGCAGACATCATTTTCTGTTTACTTGACTCATTCCTTACTTTGTTCCAGCAAGATTTAAATAATTTTCAAGATAACTCTACAAACGATTGGAGTGTGTTACCTCTCACGATGTGCGAGTGGTGTGAGTAACGCACTCAATGTAAAAAAACATATATTTCTTTTTCCTGTAATTTATTTCATTAAATTGGCATGAAAACAAAGCACAAGGTGAACTGTATGGAAAGACTATAGAAAAGGCCAGAAAAAACACATGCAATGACATGAACGCTGAATAACTTGGGAAATTGGTTGAATCGTCTCAAACATATGTCTTTAAAAATCAAAATAAAGAAAAATCTTTGTCCTAAAAAATGCAAATTTTATCAAAACAAATCACAATAACACTTCTAACTTTCAGATGAAAAAAAAAGGAAGTAAGTTGTTATTTAGTGAAAATAACAGTGTTTCAAACTGCAGGTGAGTACGTTACATACAACGAAAAACCAGTGGTTTTTATCTTGGCCGTTTACGTCCATCTCCTCCATGCCACACTGAGTTCTGAGTTCGAGACAGTCAATGCAACTTTGTAGCAGACGATAGAACAGTTGTTTCCATCGTTGGAAGTCAGGAACATGTCGATAAACAACTTTGATTTACGTTGTTACTTTTCGCGGTAACACGAAAGTACACAACAACGAACTTAAGACTTATTTTCATTGCTTTGTCTTCTGTGTTTGTGCATATTTTTTGTTTTAAGTAGTAGATTGTTCTTTCTTGTCCAAGTTTATCGCTTAGTTCAACGTCTGTCATCATTATTAAAAGCGCGGCAAAAGCTAAAACTGCCTACGTGACTCCAAACACGAAAAGTAACATACTCACCGTTGGATCTAAACTTGATCTCAGCCGACTGTTGGGGTGAGGTACTGGTTATCGTGCAGTATGTAAACAATAACTAACACCTTCTCTTTCCCTCTCCATCAAGTTCGTATCCAAGCAGTGTGTGTAGTACGCACAAATACGACGTTTCGACACCAAGTAAAAAAGTGTCCCAACTTCCGGCCCAAAAATCGACGTAAATTCACTCTACTATTGCGCCTTGCTCGAAAACAAAGTCATCAAACCTTTCGGTTTCTACCAGAATAGTAACTGTATTCATATCTGCACCCCCTGTCAGTACTTTCAAAGGTAGAATAAACCATAACTGAGCGTGTGGGGCGTTTGAATGGGGCAAGGGTGGAGTTCGACGCCATTTCTGAGCCGTGACCATATGTGAACCAATGTCAACAATGTGCACAAGACTGTAAACCCTGCCTTTTTGCAAAATGTAATTATTCATGATTCAGTCTCTGATTAAGTTGAACAATAAAACGGCCAGTTGGCAAGGCTCAACAATATTTGGTTTCATTCTCAAACCACCTTAACAAAACAAAGAATCAAACGTGATTGGATTGGTTTCAAACGGAAACATCAATATTGACATTCCAGTGTTCTATGTTCGATTATTAATAACGATCAAGACAGCCATAGACATCTTATACGCTACGTATACAAAACATTTTAACACAGCCGGAAGCAGC
>NC_090247.1:16962566-16988547 GCF_037325665.1 Littorina saxatilis | reverse complement strand
TTTATGAGTGCGTCTGCAACATACGAGCCCCACTACAAACGATGTAACAATTGCCATGCCTATCAGAAACTGATAATAGTTTTAATTCGTTATTATACCCTTGCCACTATTATTAAGTTTATATGTCATACCCATGAGAGAGGGAGAGAGAGAGAGAGAGGGAGAGAGAGAGAGAGAGAGAGAGAGAGAGAGAGAGAGAGAGAGAGAGAGAGAGAGAGAGAGAGGGAGGGAGGGAAAGAGAGAGAGAAAGAGAGAGAGAGAGAGAGAGAGAGAGAGAGAGGGAGAGAGCGAGAGAGAGAGAGAGAGAGAACTAATCTAACAAGGGAAAGAAACGCTGTATTTTTTCTTAAAATGTCAGCAAGATGATTGCCTCCCCTGGATACCATTATCTTGGTTTTGGTTCTTTTATATAGATTTTTTTTCATTGAGTATTTTAAAGTACATTTTTCTGGTAGTGAAGGATTCGCTTAGAATTATACTCGACGTCAAAAGCCAGTAACAAAAGCCAGTTAATGTTGTGTCACAGACACATTCAATCAATGACATACCATCTTCCTAGCCAACGACTTTTAAAATTGTCTAAGCTCAGTTCATCATCTGTATTATCAGTGTTACTGTTAGTCTGTCTGTCATCTTTACGGCCATTCCGTACAAGTCCCGTGATTGTAATGTTTTGTTTAGTCACAAATTAAACGTCCGCTTAATTGACCATTTCTGGTTTATTTATTCTGAATTTTGGAACGTTAGCAGTCTATTTCTTTTTTGGGAAACTTGTTTTACAGACTGTTTATCAAACACAATACATGCACCTGGCACTAATACTTGTAATTTCAGGAAGTCTTACTATTTTAAACACTAAGAGACTGGTTTGACATCTTGTTACTTCAGGAGGTCTTACTAGTTTAAACACTTAAGAGACTGGTTTGACATTTTGTTACTTCAGGATGTCTTACTAGTTTAAACACTAAGAGACTGGTTTGACATTTTGTTACTTCAGGAGGTCGTACTAGTTTAAACACTAAGAGACTGGTTTGACATATTGTTACTTCGGGAGGTCTTACTAGTATAAACACTAAGAGACTGGTTTGACATCTTGTTACTTCAGGAGGTCTTACTAGTATAAACACTAAGAGACTGGTTTGACATCTTGTTACTTCAGGAGGTCTTACTAGTTTAAACACTAAGAGACTGGTTTGACATCTTGTTACTTCAGGAGGTCTTACTAGTATAAACACTAAGAGACTGGTTTGACATCTTGTTACTTCAGGAGGTCTTACTAGTTTAAACACTAAGAGACTGGTTTGACATTTTGTTACTTCAGGAGGTCTTACTAGTTTAAACACTAAGAGACTGGTTTGACATTTTGTTACTTCAGGAGGTCTTACTAGTTTAAACACTAAGAGACTGGTTTGACATCTTGTTACTTCAGGAGGTCTTACTAGTTTAAACACTAAGAGACTGGTTTGACATCCTGTTACTTCAGGAGGTCTTCCTAGTTTAAACACTAAGAGACTGGTTTGACATCCTGTTACTTCAGGAAGTCTTACTATTTTAAACACTAAGAGACTGGTTTGACATTTTTCAATCTGTTGTGTAGAGTGCATACCTACGTTGTTTTGACCCAAATGTGACTGCAGCACACTGGGCGTTGTGTAGAGTGCATACCTACGTTGTTTTGACCCAAATGTGACTGCAGCACACTGGGCGTTGTGTAGAGTGTATTCCTTTGTTGTTTTGACCCAAAGATGACTGCAACATACCGGCCTGTGAGAGTGTATTCCTTTGTTGTTTTGACCCAAAGATGACTACAGCATACCGGCCTGTGAGAGTGTATTCCTTTGTTGTTTTGACCCAAAGATGACTGCAGCATACCGGCCTGTGAGAGTGTATTTCTTTGTTGCTTTAACCCAAAGATGACTGCAGCATACCGGCCTGTGAGAGTGTAAACGTTTGTTGCTTTGACCCAAAGATGACTGCGGCATACCGGCCTGTGAGAGTGTATTCCTTTGTTGTTTTAACCCAAAGATGACTGCAGCATACCGGCCTGTGAGAGTGTATTTTTTGTTGCTTTGACCTAAAGATGACTGCGGCATACCGGCCTGTTAGAGTGTATTCCTTTGTTGTTTTGATCCAAAGATGACTGCAGCATACCGGCCTGTGAGAGTGTATTCCTTTGATGATTTGACCCAAAGATGACTGCAGCATACCGGCCTGTGAGAGTGTATTCCTTTGTTGTTTTGAACCAAAGATGACTGCAGCATACCGGCCTGTGAGAGTGTATTCCTTTGTTGTTTTGACCCAAAGATGACCGCAGCATACCGGCCTGTGATAGTGTATTCCTTTGTTGCTTTGACCCAAAGATGACTGCGGCATAATGGCCTGTGAGAGTGTATTCCTTTGTTGTTTTTACCCAAAGATGACTGCAGCATTCCGGCCTGTGATAGTGTATTCCTTTGTTGTTTTTACCCAAAGATGACTGCAGCATACCGGCCTGTGAGAGTGTATTCCTTTGTTGTTTTGACCCAAAGATGACCGCAGCATACCGGCCTGTGATAGTGTATTCCTTTGTTGCTTTGACCCAAAGATGACTGCGGCATAATGGCCTGTGAGAGTGTATTCCTTTGTTGTTTTTACCCAAAGATGACTGCGGCATACCGGCCTCTGAGAGTGTTTTCCTTTGTTGTTTGACCCAAAGATGACTGCAGCATACCGGCATGTGAGAGTGTATTCCTTTGTTGCTTTGACGCATACCGGCCTGTGAGAGTGTATTTCTTTGTTGCTTTAACCCAAAGATGACTGCAGCATACCGGCATGTGAGAGTGTATTCCTTTGTTGTTTTGACCAAAAGATGACTGCAGCATACCGGCCTGTGAGAGTGTATTCCTTTGTTGTTTTGACCCAAAGATGACTGCATCATAGCGGCCTGTGAGAGTGTATTTCTTTGTTGCTTTAACCCAAAGATGACTGCAGCATACCGGCATGTGAGAGTGTATTCCTTTGTTGTTTTGACCAAAAGATGACTTTTGTTGTTTTGACCCAAAGATGACTGCAGCACAATGACCGTTGTGACGAGTGTATTCCTTTGTTGTTTTGACCCAAAGATGATATTTGTTGTTTTGACCAACAGATGACTTTTGTTGTTTTGACCCAAAGATGACTGCAGCGCAATGAGCGTTATGTAAAGTGTATTCCTTTGTTGTTTTGATCCAAAGATGACTACAGCACACTGACCGTTATGTAAAGTGTATTCCTTTGTTGTTTTGACCCAAAGATGACTACAGCACACTGACCGTTATGTAAAGTGTATTCCTTTGTTGTTTTGATCCAAAGATGACTACAGCACACTGACCGTTAGGTAAAGTGTATTCCTTTGTTGTTTTGACCCAAAGATGACTACAGCACAATGACCGTTAGGTAAAGTGTATTCCTTTGTTGTTTTGATCCAAAGATGACTGCAGCAGCAACGTTCCCCTTTCTTCTGCCCCTTTTGGTGCTGGCTTTCATAAGTCATGGCGCGGAGGGGTTCGTGCAACAACTGGTTGGGTATCGTATATATGAGGGTGATTCGATCACAGTGCCCTCTAACGGTGTCTACCTTGTTACCATGGTAGTCGACCCAAATGGCGGCAATACGGACATGCAGCTGAAGATCAACGGCAAACCCAACAGTGATTTCACGGCGTATGGAATATATGACGTCGTGGCAGGCTTGACTGTAGCCATGGTTCTGCAAGCTGGGGATGTGATTGGAGGTCAAGTTTGGGGAGACTTAGCCCGTATCAATGTATGCCGACTGGGTGTCGCAAGAGTCACTTCCAATACTGTAAGTACCCCTTGGGCAAGCTGCACGGGAAAGTTACCAACCGGGTGGGAGCCAGCCGCGGTGTTGGATTGCTTGAAATTGACATTTGTTTGGATTGAAACGAATCAGACCCCGCAGTTTGTTCTCTCCCGGTTTGGTGGCACCCACTTTCGGTTCGTGCACCTCAGCCCTGGCCGTTAGTACTAAAACTTGTACGCCTTGCAGCAAATTTCAATTCTCAAATCCTCACTGCTTTTATGACAGTTTGTCCTAATGTTTAGGTCAATGGCAGTTCACTAAGAGTCCTGCTGTCTTAAAAACGGTACGATAAATAGAAGCTTGCATTTCACAGATTTAGAAGGTCTGTTGGTTGCATGCATTGACCTACTTTTTTAGTCCATAAACAGGTTTCCATTTCTCACGTGCACAGTTTGAAAGCTCCATACCTGTTCGTATCTGTCAAACTTTAATTAGAAAATTGTTATAAAGGTCCTTGTCTACATTTTTATACCGAAATCGCCATTTGACCATTAAAATGCAGAGTCTATTATCTACAAATATCAACAATACACCCCCTTTCGATCAGGAAAGACGAAGCCAGTGTAGCCGTTTGAAAATTCATTGTAGTATTCCAGCGTAGTACTCATAGTAGGATATCCTTATTTGGAAAATGCCAAGCGCAAAACTCCTCTCAAATCCCGTGCATTTCGTGCGTTAAAAAAAAGCGTGGACAGCGCTCCAGTGTCAAACTGTTGCTGCACTTGTTTGGGCGTGGCTATAAGCATAGTGACATGAATTTGATTGGTCAGTATTTTTAGGCAAAGCACATGTTCTCGGCAAACAAAAAAACAAAATATTGGAAGCGTGAGTCACGCTAACCAAAAATAAAATCGTTTTTTACATATAATTTTTTTTCTATAACTTTTTTCCACATGGTTCATTCATCATCTGACATAACTTTTTAGCGAAATCTAACCATAAGATTATTGAAAAAAAGCAAAAATGTAGACGACCACCTTTAAACCGCAGAAAAATGGGTTGCAAATAACAATTAATAATTTTGTGACAGGGAAGCGCTGATGTAGAAAAAGCGCAGTAGTTGTAAATCCTGTCAAAGTGTCACCAAAAAGAAAAGTCTTGTCTTCTTTTTCCCAGGTCGCTGTTTTGACGTATCGGTCACATCAGAGCGATGGTGCAGTTCCAGTCCTTAAGTGGAACAAAATACTGGGGGAGAATCAACGATGGCGCCGCGGTAGCTTATCACTAGGTTCTATCAATCCCTACTCTCAAGGATCAGGGATGTACTGGCTGGCACTTCGTCCGGATAGTGATTATAATGGCGATGTGACAGTCCGTGTTCTAAGATACAATCCACGGACCAAAAAGACAGACAATCTGCTCGAGGCGTACTGTGAAGGATATAAAAGGGACATATCCGCGTCTGGGGCTTTTTACTTGAGCTTTACTGATTCGGTAAGAGATGAAGGATGACAGACAGAAGAGTGGGGGGGTTAGTGTGTGTGTGGGGGGATATATGTGTGTGGGGGGTGGTTGTGTGTGTATGTGTGTGTGTGTGTGTGCGTGCGTGTGTGTGTGTGTGTGTGTATGCGTGCAAACGTGTGATTTTGTGTGTGTGTGTGTGTGTGTGTTTGTGTGTGTATGTGTGTGTGTGTGTGTGTGTGTGTGTGTGTGTATGCGTGCAAACGTGTGATTTTGTGTGTGTGTGTGTGTTTGTGTATGTGTGTGTATATGTGTGTGTGTGTGTGTGTGTGTGTGTGTGTGTGTGTGTGTGTGTGTGTGTGTGTGTGTGTGTGTGTGTGTATGAATAAATGTATGTATGTATGTATATATGCATTTTCCGCAATCGTAGAATAAGCTTACAGATTTTTCGCACTCGCTCTATCCAATTGAAAGGGACCTGAAGAGCGTCATGGGAGACCTGAACGCAAAGGTGGGAGACAACAACAAAGACAAAGAGCTCATCATGGGCAAGCACGGCATTGGCACATGCAATGAAAACGGAGAGCTGTTTTCTGACTTCTGCTCCTTCAACGACCTTGTTATTGGAGGCACCATCTTCCCACACAAGAACATCCACAAGACAACCTGGACTTCGCCAGATGGAAAGACAGACAACCAGATAGACCACATAACGGTAGCACGCAAATGGAGAAGAAGTTTGCTGGATGTCAAAACGAGACGGGGAGCAGACGTAGCATCAGATCACCAGCTACTAGTGGCAACGATGAAGACCAAACTGAGAGCATTCAGCGACTCGTCAGGCAGACCACACTACAAGTTCAACGTGCAGTTTTTGAAGGATAACGGGAAACGAGAAGGATACAACTGCGAAGTTAGGAACAAATTTGAGGCCCTGGCAGAACTCACGGAAACAACAGTTGAACAACACTGGGAAGAACTTCAGAAGACATGGAAGACCACGTGCACTGAAGTCTTGGGAAAGAAGGAGAGAGAACACAAAGAATGGCTGACACCAGTGACATGGGCCAAGATAGAAGAGAGGGGAGAACTGAAACAGAAACTCAACAGATGCCAAGACCAACAGGAAAAAGATGAGATCAGAGCGCAGTATTGGGACATCAACAGACAAGTCAAGAAAAGTGCAAGAGCAGACAATAGACAGTTTGTGCATGACTTGACAGATGAAGCAGAGACAACAGCTAGACATAACAACACCAAAAGGCTGTATGAAATAACGCGAACGCTGTCAGGAAAACAGGGCAACCCAAGCAAACCGGTGAAGGATAAGAGTGGCAAGATTATCACGAATGAGGCAGGACAAAGATCTCGCTGGGAAGAACATTTTAAGTAGATATTGAATCGACCACCCCCACCCACTGCTCCGGACATACCACCAGCAACTGAACAGCTCCATGTTAACACCGGTCCGCCAACCAAAGCAGAGATCATCAAGGCCATCAGGAAGATGAAAAGTGGAAAGGCGGCAGGCTCGGACGGGATCCCCCCTGAGGCACTGAAGGCAGACCCAACACTATCTGCAGAGATGCTACAGCCCCTCCTACACAAGATATGGGAACAGGAAGAAATTCCGGCGGACTGGAAGCTAGGATACCTGGTCAAACTACCCAAGAAGGGATACCTTTCTCAGTGTGGTAATTGGCGAGGAGTAATGCTCCTATCTATTCCAAGCAAGGTCCTGACCAGAGTCATGCTGGACAGACTGAAGGAGGCCTTGGACAAGAGACTGAGATCGGAGCAAGCAGGGTTTCGCCGAGACAGGTCATGTACTGATCACATAGCTACCCTGCGCATCATCGTCGAACAGTCCATGGAATGGCAGTCACCCCTGTACATGACCTTTGTGGATTTTGAAAAGGCTTTCGACAGTGTGGACAGGGAGACCATCTGGAGGCTGATGCACCACTACGGTATTCCACAGAAGTTCATCAACATCATCCAACATCTATATGAGGACTCAACCTGCCAAGTCATCCATAATGGCAAGCTGACAAGCTGATCTTCCTGATGGTCATTGACTGGATCATGAGAAGGACAACCATGGACAGCAACACTGGAATCCAGTGGACTTTCGCCAAACAGCTCGAAGACCTTGACTTTGCAGACGATGTTGGCCTCCTCTCCCACAAACAGCAACACGCGCAAGCAAAGCTGACAAGACTCCGTGAAGAAGCTGAAAAAACAGGCCTGAAGATCAACAGACAGAAGACTGAGGTGATGAAGATGAACAACAAGCAGAACTTCCTATCCAGCTGCAGGGAGAGACCCTCAAGGAGACAGACCACTTCACGTACCTCGGGAGCGTAATTAGTACGGACGGCGGGGCAGATGATGATGTCAAGAGTCGTATCAACAAGGCAAGACACGCTTTTAACACCCTGCGACCCATCTGGAACTCCAAAGCACTGTCCCTCCGGAGTAAGATCAGAATCTTTAACACCAATGTGAAGGCAGTTCTCTTGTATGGATCAGAGACCTGGAGAGTGACCAACACCATCACAGGGAAGCTCCAGACTTTCGTCAACAGGTGCCTGCGGCACATCCTCAACATCAGATGGCCGGAGAAGATTTCGAACGCCGACCTGTGGAAGCGAACCAACCAGAAGCCCATCAGCCAGGATGTCAAGAAGCGAAAGTGGGGATGGATTGGACACACCCTACGGAAGCCAAACGACAACATTACCAGACAGGCCCTGGATTGGAACCCACAGGGAAAGAGAAAAGTTGGGCGGCCAAAGCAGACCTGGAAAAGATCAATAGAAAGTGAGGCAAAGGCAGCTGGCACGACATGGCCCCGACTTTAAGGAGCTGCCCAGAACCGGGTGCGTTGGCGAGGAGTTGTTGCGGCCCTATGCTCCACAGGGAGTCTGCAGGAATAAGTAAAGTCAAGTCTATCCAATTGAAAGGCTTTTGTTTGATCATGTGACACTAGTATTTACTGACAATCATTATTATTATTTTATGATGATCATCATCATCATTATTAATGTTGTTTTTGTCGTTGCTGTTGTTGTTGTTGTTGTTGTTGTTGTTGTTGTTTTTGTTGTCATAGCCGTAACCATTACTTGTGAAAGGTCAGTGTGATTGTTATATTGTAGATTACTGTGGAAAGAGACAGCGCTGACAAACCTCTCGGTCCGGCAAACCTATTCTCCTTGGTCAAGCTGACAGACAACAACAGGACGACGTTTCAAGAGAAGTATGATTATGTTGCTTACACAGCCCATGCGATGTTTCGCAATTATTGGGTTCCAAACAGGCGGCTCCGCTTTACTCATAACGTCAAAACCGATCAAGGTATAATTTTCAATGAACCCTACAACGAATGGACCATTCCACAAGACGGCTTGTACATTGTTTCCATAAGAGGCGATCCCAGTAATAGGCCACCCCTAAACCTACATCTAAAGAAGTACAACATCTGGCGTTTCGACACCATCTTCTCAGTCTTCTCGGAAGAAGGCGTTCCGAGCGGGCAGGCCGGGGTATTCCTCTTCCGGTCAGGTGATATTCTGATCATCGAGCTGCAAGTTCCTCGTCGTTCTTATTTAGAGATAGAGGATGGCACCATGATGTCAATTGCCTTCATCGCCAGAGGGTAACTGACCAGCTGTGTCCTGTCCAGGGGGTAATTGACCGGCTGTGTCCTGTCCAGGGGGTAACTAACCAGCTGTGTCCTGTCCAGGGGGTAACTAACCAGCTGTGTCCTGTCCAGGGGGTAACTGACCAGCTCTGCCGTGTGCTGACAAAACCGATGATATTTGTTGTTCTTTAAAAAGAACAAATCAATGCGCATCTTTTGTGTTAATTTCTACTTTTTAGAGTGCTTAGATAAGCAGATATGAACACGCAAGTCCACAACCAAAAACAACTTTTACAAGTGTGCATGAATGTTTTGGCAAAACCAAGCAAGTCCAAGGGGTTACACATTTCGTATAAGGTAGTTTCAAAATTCTTGTCATGCACAAAAGACGTCATTTTAAGTTTAGAACACACGCATGCCGTCATTTAAAGTTCAGAACATACAAATGACGTCATTCGATAAGGTGAGACATAATGACGTCACATTATGACGTTTTATTTCAAAACAAATTCTTCTCTATATGATTCTCCTGACGATCCTTGTCTCCCTCTCTCCCTCCCTATCTCTCTTTCTCTCTCTATCTCTCTTCTACCACCAACAGTCGACTTTTCTCTACCTTTCTCCTTCCCACTCGTTCCCTCCCCTCTGTCTCTCCATCCCACACTTTCTCTCCCTCCCATCTCTCTCTCCCTCCCATTCTCTTCTTTCCTCTCTATCTCCCTCCCTCCTCTCTCACTCCCTCCCTCCTCTCTCTCCCTCCATCCCACTATCTCTTTCCCTCCCTCCCCTCCCCTCTTTTCTCTCTCCGTCATTCCATCCCTACCACACTTCCTCCCCCCCTTTCTTCTTCCACCCCCTCTCTCCCTCCTCCCTCCTCTCTCTTTCCCTCCATCCCATTATTTCTTTCCCTCCCTCCCTCAGTCCCACTAAGTCTCTCCCCCCTCTCTCTCTCTCTCTCTCTCTCCCCCTCTCTCTCTCCCTCCCCTTCTCTCACTCATTCCCTCAATCCATCCTTCTCCCCCTCCCTCCTTCTCTCTCCCTCAGTCCATTCCTACATCTCTCTATTTTCCTCCCCATTTATCTCTCCCTCTATAGCTTTCTCTCCCCCCTCCCTCTCACCTTCCCCCTCTTTCTCCCTATCTCCAACCCTCATTCCATCTCCCTCCCTTTATTTCTATCTCTCCCTCCGTCCATCCCTCCCGCCCCCCCCCCCCCCTGCTTTATCTTCTCTCTCTCTCTCTCTCTCTCTCTCTCTCTCTCTCTCTCTCTCTCTCTCTCTCTCTCTCTCTCTCTCTCTCTCTCTCTCTCTCTCTCTCTCTCTCTCTCTCTTTCCATCTTGTGCAAATTCGAAGTGTTATTTTCACTGTTTTGTCATTTCTCATGACAACACTTCTTCCAAATGTGACCCTCCACCACGAAATGAGTCGCATGTCACCTCACGCGGTTCTGCGCAAGGCATAATATAAGTCCGCGGGGTGTCTAGTAACAGTGTGAGGGTCACCATAGTCAGTGGCTTATAACTCGAAAAGTTTTCACTCTTTTCTAAAACGGTTTTCACCACTGGATAGAGCATAACACACTCTTTAAGAAAATGTAAACATAATTATGAAAATCATGCAAAGGTGACATGTGACTCATTCCGTGGTGGAGGGTCACAAATATTTCGGTAAAACCATAGATATCCCAATACACATCTATGGTAAAACCAAGTAAGTCCGCTTGCTTAGATCTGCCCATTTTTTGTTAGATCTGATATTGGGGGGAAAAGTGGTAACACCAAGTAAGTCCGCTTGCTTAGATCTGCCCATTTTTTTTGTTGGATCTGATATTGGGGGAAAAGTGGTAAAACCGCTTGCTTTAGATCTGCCAATTTTTTGTTAGATCTGATATTGGGGGAAAAAGTGGTAAAACCAAGTAAGTCCACCAAATACCCAACAAAACCAAAACCAACCATCAGATTATTATGAAAATCGGGTTTTAAACGTAAATTGATGCTATTTATCTTATTATCTCGGTGGGTTGATCTATAGATAATCATCACTTTTGAGACATTTTATCAAACAGTAAAAGTCGTTTTTCTCGGAAGTAGCGTCAGTGGACTTACTCGGTGTGTCCTGTCCAAGGGGTAACTGACCAGCTGTGTCCTGTCCAGGGGGTAACTGACTAGTTGTGTCCTGTCCAGGGGGTACCTGACCAGCTGTGTCTTGTCCAGGGGGTAACTGACCAGCTGTGTCCTGTCCAAGGGGTAACTGACCAGCTGTGTCCTGTCCAAGGGGTAACTGACCAGCTGTGTCCTGTCCAAGGGGTAACTGACCAGCTGTGTCTTGTCCAGGGGGTAACTGACCAGCTGTGTCCTGCCTAGGGGGTAACTGACCAGCTGTGTCCTGTCCAGGGGGTACCTGACCAGCTGTGTCCTGCCTAGGGGGTAACTGACCAGCTGTGTCCTGTCCAGGGGGAAACTGACCGACCCTGTCTTTGTTGAGAAAACTGTCTACACCTTTTCTTCGTATTTCGCGAATTATTGAAGAAAATGTCATGTCTGTTGCTAGTGAACGCAAATCGTCATTTCTTAAGAATTGGTTATATTTCACTGTCGTGGTGTTTCCTTTGCATACCTAATGATGCATTGCCTGACCGTAAGTCGTCTCTGTAATAAAGTATCGAACAAAAATATGCCCTCTAAAATATAAGCCTCCTGTCCTTGTGACCTGTGTGGGTGTGTGTGGGTGTGGGTGTGTGTTTGTGTGTGTGTGTTAGTGTGTGCGTGTGTTAGTGTGTATGTGTGTGTGTGTGTGTGTGTTAGTGTGTGTGTGTGTGTGTTAGTGTGTGTGTGTGTGTGTTAGTGTGTGTGTGTGTTAGTGTGTGTTTGTGTGCGTGTGTCAGTGTGTGCTAGTGTGTTAGTGAGTGTATGTGTGTTAGTGTGTGTGTGTGTTAATGTGTGTGTGTGTTAGTGTGTGCGTGTGTTAGTGTGTGTGTTTGTGTGTGTGTATGTGTGCCCCAGTCTGTGTGTGTGTTTTCTGTGTGTGTGTGTGTGTTCGTGAATGTGTGTGTGTGTGTGTGTGTGTGTGTGTGTGTGTGTGCATTGTGTGTGTGTGTCTGTGTGTGTGTGTGTGTGTCTGTGTCTGTGTGTCTGTGTGTGTGTGTTTATAAAATTCTTAAACACGCAGATGTACACAGCCGCAGGAAACTCGGAAGAAAGCAAGGCAAGAAAGGAGGTGGTTTTGTCGTGCCAAAACAATTTTTGCCGCAAAACTCTCATACACTAAAGTCAACAAAATTAATGAATTCGTTAGTACAAACAAAAACACAAAATAAAAACTTCACCACTAGTCTTGGAGAGAATAATAGCAAGAGAGACGACAAGCCGACTACTGTTCTCCAACTGATCAGATCAAGACGACTGGCGTGGTCAATGTGCGCTACAGTAGGTTTTAGATGATCATCCTTTGCCTTACTAAACTTGGCCAAAAAATTATTGCAACAATTTTCGCACGCTAAGAAAAGCATTAAAACGCAATTCATTTTAGTTGAACTTTATATGTTCGAAAAGGTAATTATGTCAGCTGTACATATCATGTGTCCGATTGATGGTACTTGATATAGGCATCCCGTGACTGCCTGTCAAACAAGGTCACCCCTAAAATCGACCTGACAAAAACCGTAGCCCCGTATTTTAAAATCTGCAAAAAATCAGAATATGCACAAACCAAACACTTCTAACAACCATTGGAAAGGCCGTTCAATTTCCAGTTCAGAACATTTTGTTTTATGCACCTGACTGCTTTATAATTAGTCTTTATGTAGCCTTTTGTCAAAGGCGAAACAAGGCACGTTTTGCGGCCAGTTTTGAGGGGGTCCTCCACCCAAAGAGCCATATCTGCTCAAATTCTCAATGATTTGCTTCGGAAATTTCAGAAGTTATTACCAATAGGCTGACCTATTTGCGAATGTGTATAATAAGCGTGTCGTATTACGTACATTTTCCGAAAGAACAAAACAAATATTCACATTAATTCAGGGTTTTAGGTTAAAAAATCGTGACTTTGCATGGTTTTTGTCAGGTCGATTTTAGGGGTGACCTTGTTTGACAGGCTTTCACGGGATGCCTATACAAAGTACCATCAATCGGACAAATGATATGTACAGCTGACATAATTACCTTTTCGGGCATAATTATACAGTTCAACTAAAATAAATTGCGTTTTAATGTTTTTCTTAGTGTGCGAAAATTGTTGCAATAATTTTTTGGCCAACTTTATAAATTTCACATTCTGGAATCAACAGCAAAGGGCCAGGGTAGCTCACCACAGAGCAACGTCTGATGTTTGGGGCGTAAACGGGAAAACACGTTTTCGTTTTTCGTCGTGTTGATGGCTTACATCATGGGGGGAAGCGAAAACTCAGTTACAGGCATTTAACGACGACATTTAACGAAAAGAAGATTCTCTATTTATTCAATCTCGTAGAAACCTAAAATATAAGTTAAGTTACGTTTGTGTGTTACATACATTTTGTTCTCTCTCTCTCTCTCTCTCTCTCTCTCTCTCTCTCTCTCTCTCTCTCTCTCTCTCTCTCTCTCTCTCTCTCTCTCTCTCTCTCTCTCTCTCTCTCTCTCTCTCTCATCTGACACGGGAAAGAAACGCTGTATGTTTTTCTTAAAATTTCAGCAAGATGATTGCCTCCCCTGGATACTATTATCTGGGTTTTGGTTCTTTTAAAAAGATTTGTCATTGAGTATTTTAAAGTACGCTTCTCTGTTGTAAAGGGATTCGCCAGTACGAGACAAAGAAAACTTTTTTATCGTATCAAAAGCGCCATTACAGAAAACAATTACACAAACATCACAAAACAAATTACTCTTCGTTCAGGTATATCCTAAAGGCTAATAAAGTTTTATGTATGTATGTATGTACTAGATGAATACCCGGCTTCATACGTACGTACGTACATATATTCATGCATACATACATACATACATACATACATACATACATGCATGTGTCCGTGTGAGCTGACCCCCACTTGACAGAGAGACAGACAGAGAGACAGACAGAGAGACAGACAGAGAGACAGACAGAGAGACAGACAGAGAGACAGACAGACAGACAGACAGACAGAGAGACAGACAGACAGACAGAGAGACAGAGAGACAGACAGACAGACAGACAGAGAGACAGACAGAGAGAGAGACAGACAGACAGACAGACACACAGAGAGACAAACAGACATACAGACAGTCAGACAGAGAGACAGACAGACGGAGAGACAGACAGACAGAGAGACAGACAGAGAGACAGACAGACAGACAGAGAGACACATTCACAGACAGAAGACAGACAGAGAGACAAACAGAGAGAGACAAACAGACAGACAGACAGACAGACAGACAGACAGACAGACAGAGAGACAGACAGAGAGAGAGACAGACAGACAGACAGACAGAGAGACAGAGAGACAGATAGACAGACAGACAGACATAGAGACAGACAGACTGAAAGACAGACAGAGACAGAGAGAGGGAGAGACAGACAGAGAGAGACAGACATACAGAGAGACTGAGACAGACAGACAAACAGGCAGAATGACAGAGAGAGACAGACATACAGAGAGACTGAGACAGACAGACAGCGCGCGACAAAAACTCAGCTACAAAGCATAGCGGGGTCCCTTAATTGGGCCTGTCAGGCTGTCAGAGGAGGAACATTCTTTCTGCGGCGGATACTGGACACGATTAAACCCCTTCAGCAGCAGCGACACAAAGCGAAACTATCTGGCGAATTTCATAAGGATGTACAATGGTGGCTTTCTTTTATGCATGTATTTAACGGCACAGTATATATTTTCACAATGCAAAACAGCATGTTCATGTAGATGCATGTAATATTGCAGCGGGTGCCTTTTGGCAAGGTGACTGGCAGTAGGCCTACACCATCTTTGAACAAGTCGCGTAAGGCGAAAATACAATATTTAGTCAAGTAGCTGTCGAACTCACAGAATGAAACTGAACGCAACGCAACGCAGCAAGACCGTATACTCGTAGCATCGTCACTCCACCGCCCGTGGCAAAGGCAGTGCACGTGGAATGGACAAGAAGAGCGGGGTATTCGTTGCGCTGAGAAGGATAGCACGCTTTTCTGTACCTCTCTTCGTTTTAACTTTCTGAGCGTGTTTTTAATCCAAACATATCATATCTATATATTTTTGGAATCAGGAACCGACAAGGAATAAGATGAAAGTGTTTTTAAATTGATTTCGGGGAAAAAAATTTGATAATAATTTTTATATATTTAATTTTCAGAGCTTGTTTTTAATCCGAATATAACATATTTATATGTTTTTGGAATCGGCAAGTGATGGAGAATAAGATAAACGTAAATTTGGATCGTTTTATAAATTTTTATTTTTTTTTACAATTTTCAGATTTTTAATGACCAAAGTCATTAATTAATTTTTAAGCCACCAAGCTGAAATGCAATACCGAACCCCGGGCTTCGTCGAAGAGTACTTGACGAAAATTTCAACCAATTTGGTTGAAAAATGAGGGCGTGACAGTGCCGCCTCAACTTTCACGAAAAGCCGGATATGACGTCATCAAAGAAATTTATCAAAAAAATGAAAAAAACGTTCGGGGATTTCATACCCAGGAACTCTCATGTCAAATTTCATAAAGATCGGTCCAGTAGTTTAGTCTGAATCGCTCTACACACACACACAGACAGACGCACATACACCATACCCTCGTTTCGATTCCCCCTCGATGTTAAAATATTTAGTCAAAACTTGACTAAATATAAAAAGACATGCAGGCAGCAAAGGAGCTACATATTAACTATAAAGAAGTGTGCGCTGTGGTGCAAGCAGTGACACGATGGGCTCCGATGTGGTGCGGACAAGAAGTGATTATTCATACCGATAGTACTGTCGCAAAAGCTATCATTAATAAGGGCAGATCGACTAATAAGTATGTGAACAGTCTGCTCCGTAAAATGGCGTGGGAATGTGCAAAAGTGAACTGCAAAATCGCGGCGAAACATGTGGCTGGTAGTGTAAACATCATGGCTGACACAATTTCCCGCCTCCATGAGCCCAGACGGCGCGAAGACTTAGTGCGTCTGTTAACATTCTGGCACCGGGGGAGACCCCCCGACATCAACCTGTGTGACCATATGTCTGACCAAGCCCTGTTGTTCCTTGTTTTTCAGACCAGCAGCCCCCATTAGGGGCGCAACTGACGGCAGAAGTGTTGGATTACAGAGCAAGTGCCTTTTCTGATAATTCGTGGTACGTCCAGACATCGAAAAAATGCAAGGGGTGTGCCACTAATAAGAAAACCCCAATCACCCCTGAATTACTACACATAATAAAAAGCCAGCTGGACCTCGTAGCTAGTCTCCTCGTAGGAGAACCCCCTGTAGCCATGGTTAGTTTAGAAAAGCTTTATCACAAAGGAACAGTCTAACGCAGCTATAGCTAGAACCCGCGGTGATGAAACAATGGATACAAAAATCCAGCAACAGGAAAACGCAGAAGAAAAATACAAACGGTGTAGAACAAAACGCGTAGCCTAATTTAAGGCTGCTTTTTGCGGTGAAACAGAGTGTTTCCCACAGCCGTGGCCTACTTTATCGGCTGCTTTTTGCGGTGAAACAGAGTGTTTCCCACAGCCGTGGTTAGGACAGTAGCCCAGACTCACGCACAGGCGCTTTCTGTCGCAATTTGAGTCAGGCTCCCGACACAGTGACATTTTCCCGATTCATGTCACTAAATCGTGACACAGAGATGTAGACAAAGAGTCGGATTTAGTTCGGAGATATATATATACATCTTTTCTTACCTTGACTCGTTTTTGGTCAGTAAAACTGAAGCAAGCTGAACCACTTCCATGCCATGAATCACAACATTCGTTACACGGAAGCCGCGAACAGAGACTACGAGAACCCGTGCAATCCGCGACCACTGCCAACAGGTATTCTCAACAGCAGACGTCAAAGGCCTGGCGCTCACCTATGTAACTTCAGCAGGACCGACGACGCACTGCAGATTACACGTTGCGTGAAAGGAAAACATGCCAAGTACTCGTCATAATCCCTATCGCAGCATCAATAATATGCAGTGCGTCGTCTGTGCTGCTTAAACTGCGCAGGTGTATACTGTCCTTAAGGCCCGTCGCACACGGAACGGCACGTAAGGCCCGGCGCTCACCTATGTAACACCAGCAGGACAGACGACGCTCTGCAGATTATTGAGGTGATTCTTTTTTTTTCCCAGCCCGCTACACTTTGCGTGAAAATAAAACAGGCCAAGTACTCGTCATAATCCCTATTGCAGCATGTAGTGTAGTGGCGACTGCGCAGATGTATGTTGGGCCTAAGGGGAAAATTACACCTGCGCAGAGTCAGCGGCACAGACGACGCACCGCAGATTATCCCAGCTCGCTACACGTTGCGTGAAAATAAAACAGGCCAAGTACTCGTCATAATCCCTATCGAAGCATCAATAATATGCAGTGCGTCGTCTGTGCCGCTGACTCTGCGCAAGTATAATCTGCCCTTAAGCCGCGTCAACCTTTCACGCACCGGTGTTAATTTTGACGCGTCGTACGGTGCGTCAAACGAAGAGGCAGGTGTCAGTCCCCTGCTGTCAAGAGCCTTGGCGTTTTTCTCGACTCCACTCTCTCCATGCAGACACACATCTCCTTCATCATCAAGACCTGTTTTTTCCACCTACGACGCATCGCCTTCATCCGTCGCTACCTCACCCACGACGCCTGTGTCAAGCTGGTTGTCTCCCTCATCTTCAGTCGTCAGGACTACTGCAACTCCCTTCTGGCTGGCCTCCCCGCCTCATCCATTCATGGCCTACAACGAGTCCAGAACGCTGCTGCTAGGCTCGCGTTGAGGAAGACGAAGCGAGACCACATCACCCCCCTACTTCGCTCCTTGCACTGGCTGCCTGTCAACACCCGAATCTCCTACAAACTGTCCACTCTGGTCTACAAGTGTTTCAACGACTCTGCTCCCTAGTACCTTCAATCCTCCCTGGACCTGTACACCCAGCCCTCCGACCGTCTCCTTCGTTCTGCTGCTGACCCACTCCGCCTTCACATCCCTCGCTCGAAACTCGCATCTGCTTGTCAGCGTGCATTCCCCTCCGCGGGCCCCTCCGTCTGGAACTCCCTGCCGCTTGAGCTTCGCCAGAGCCCCTCTCTTGACGCGTTCAAGAGTAGGTTGAAGACTCAGCTCTTCCCGTAGCTGGCTGCGACTTTCATGTTCGACGTGATGTGTTGTGCCCCAAAAGACATGCTTGTGCTGTGCTCTGTGAGAGGTGTTTTCTTTGTGCTTAATATTATTGTGTTTGGACATAGCTATTGATGTGTAGATTGTTGTTAAACAGTTGTTTGTTGTATGTGTATCAGGGTTTGCTAGTGTGTGATAGGGTTCGTGTCCGTCTGTAGATGTTAGTTTCTTTGTTAGTCCTGTGTTGACAACTCTTCGACAAGCGCTTAGAACTGTACCCACGGAATACGCGCTATATAAGCTTCATATTGATTGATTGGTTGATATGACCCTTGAATAAAAGAGTCAGGCCCATTTTTGATAATTGCTTCAACTGTTTTGCTTTACACTGCAGAAAGTTCAGGATTGTATGAAGGTATCCAAGAGCTCAGCAAACATTCATCCTGATCGAGTAAAATCAGTCCAAACGGCATTCGATCAACACGCAGTTTCAAGGAGCGGCCATGATACCGTTTCAGACAGAATTGACTCTGCCAGTATGGGTTGATTAATGCAAGCACGATCGGAAAAATTAACTCAGAGAGATATTTCACTTACATGAAGCAACTGGTAAAATCTACAGAAATGTATATATGTATATATGTATATATTCACAAGCAGAATAAAAACTAAATTTACAAAGATCAAATTCAACCAGTTATGTACCTTTCTTCGAAGTTGACGAATTGATACACGATTCTTCATCATTGTATGTACATTAGTCTTGGCCAGCAGTGGCGATACACATCGGATTTCTAGACACAGCTAAATGACTTTTACCACTAGAGTTAAGTCAAGTATGATTGCGTTTCTTTATCGTACTCAGCAGTCTGTCTTCCACTTATAGGAAGTAGTGAAAAATTCATAACAGTTCCGCACTACAGCGGCGACAACAATCCACTGGCATTCAAAAACACAGCTTATAATGACACTAAGCAGTAGAGTACACTCAAACAGGATTGTTTTTCTTGATTCCCTTTGTTTTCCGCTTGTAAAGAGAAGGGAAAGCTTCCATAGACTATACTGCACAACAGTAACGCCACTAACTGGATTGCAAGACACTACCAACAGACACAAAGCACCATATTAAAGTCAAACATGATTTCCTTTCTGTGTCTCAGTCAGCATTGTGTTTCTTGTAGCGAGTAGTGAAAGTATGCAAACACAGCGTCAATATAACACACACACTGAATTCAACACTCCGCGATATTTCCACCCAGCCACACACGGACACACACGCAAACACACACACACACACACACACACACACACACACACACACATCCACACACACACACACACACACATCCACACACACAGACACAGACACACACACACACACACACACACACACACACTCGCACACACACACAAGGGTAACATATCTTGTGGTGGGGGAAAATATCACTAAATTTCAAAATAATGAAGCATTGAGTGATGGCGAACACGAAATACGTAAGAGTAGGTAGGCAGTACAAAATAAGGCAGCGTAATGGTGTCACATCACATCACAACGTAAAATGAATATATTTGATAACATGCATATTAAACACAGAGCACAATTATCTTATATCTCAGTACAGGGGACAATGCAACAGATAATGTTCAGCAGTCTCTCTTCAGGGTAGCTGCACTCACATTGGGGAGCTTATTTGTTGCAATCTGAGTTCGATCACCGAAATGCTTTGAAATAAAGAAGAATAGAGAAAGAGAGAGAGAGAAAAAAAGGAGAGTAATCAAGGAGAAAGGTTTAAAAAAAAAATAAAAAAAAAAAAAACCACGCGCTGGCAGGGCTCGAATCTACGACTTTATGAACCATAGCACAGTTCGCTAACAACTGAGCTGTGATCATATACTTGACAAGATGGGAAAAACTAGGAATGTCTTTTTAGTGAGATACATGTTCTTTCGGCTTCTCAAGCATATCAACCAGATGTCCTCAAAAGCGGGCGGGAGAGGGGGGGGGGGGGGGGGGCGTTGTGGTCAGTGACCCGGAACGAACAAAATATCAAAAGCCAAAGCCCGCGAATTTGTGTGTAGCAAAGTTCAAAGGCAAAGACACCCCATAGTGAACTCGACACATTTCAAAAGAGGAACATGTTTTTATCTTTCTAGAGAATGTTCAGCATCAAGATAACGCAACGAAACAGACACAGGTTTCTTGAACATAAGTGGGGTACTTGTGGTTTTCTTTTCTTCAAACCAGTATCTTGTGCCTGTGCTTGTGGGGTACTGGGGGTTTCTTTTCTTCAAACCAGTATCGTGTGCCTGTGCTTGTGGGGTACTGGTGGTTTTCTTTTCTTCAAACCAGTATCGTGTGCCTGTGCTTGTGGGGTACTGGTGGTTTTCTTTTCTTCAAACCAGTATATTGTGCCTGTGCTTGTGGGGTACTGGTGGTTTTCTTTTCTTCAAACCAGTATATTGTGCCTGTGCTTGTGGGGTACTGGTGGTTTTCTTTTCTTCAAACCAGTATCTTGTGCCTGTGCTTGTGGGGTACTGGTGGTTTCTTTTCTTCAAACCAGTATCTTGTGCCTGTGCTTGTTCCAAGGCTGTATGCAATTTCGAAATCATACTAACCTATTTAGATCAATTATTGCGCAAACGTGCGCTTTCGCAATCGATCTGGCCGACTGTTTCTCAGTCCATGAAATTCAAGAAGTGTGACTTTCCCTTCTGTTTTATATGTTGCAACGACGTTTAAAAACGAAGGTAAAAAAAAAAAAGTATGTTTATCTCCCGACGATAAAACATGCACAAAACACTATCTCGCCCGAGACAAAGGAGAAGGGACGAGGTAAGTAGTCTACGCTACGCTACTATAACCCTAGGTCAGATTGGCCTCAGCCCGTATACCAGCCCAGGAAATAGAGTTTTGTTGTTGTGATCTAAGTAATGAATTATCTAATTACTAAACATAATAATGCATTATTAAGCTACTTAAATGTTGCAATATTTAGATCGAAACAAAACGAAAACATAATTTTCTTCACAAACGGATTGCCATAAATAACCAGTATGTATCAAATAAAGATTTTATTTCAATACTCTTTAAAACAATTGCTTGTTTAATTAAATGATGAATTCTTCAACAAAAAAACATTACTTACTAAATAATGAATCTCTACGGCAATATGTCTGCTATATAATGCATTTTTTTCTGTAATGTCCCGACAATTTTGAAGACGAGCTCCGTACGGCTCTGTCACTTTAAGAGGGATTTACATCAAATCTATTCACAATTTCGTTTCAATACTGATTCTAAAAACAGCATATGCATCTGAATTAACCTGCGATATGCAAGAATATTGACTCAATAAATTATGATTTATTTTGCTATTCAAAACACGTGTTTATCGAGTGCATTCCAATATAGCCGCCGACATTCTTTTTAACGACAAACATTCACACATACCTATCTTACCCTAATTTGCTTTCAGACATGTTTTCCCTACAGCTTAGGCTGAACAACGACAAATTACAAAGTCAAAAATGTAATATGAGTAGATTGGGAAATAAGTCACATGAGCTGCTAATGGACTGTTAGAAATAAAAGGGCATTCTAGATCACCCTCACGCACTCCTGGCTGATGTCTTTCGCTGCAAGCAGACCAGGCTGATGTCTTTCGCTGCAAGCAGACCAGGCTGATTTATTTCGCTGCAAGCAGACCAGGCTGATTTATTTCGCTGACACCAGACAAGGCTGATTTATTTCGCTGCAAGCAGACCAGGCTGATTTATTTCGCTGCAAGCAGACCAGGCTGATTTATTTCGCTGAAACCAGACAAGGCTGATTTCTTTCGCTGAAAGCAGACCAGGCTGATTTATTTCGCTGCAAGCAGACCAGGCTGATTTCTTTTTCTGTAAGCAGACCATCGCTTTTCTGGTTTAAACTGGTAAGGATCCGTATATCTGCATCTCTTTCTCTGTCTGGATCCAGATTTATGCATGTTTTCTAACAAATAAACAATCTATGGATGCATGTTTATCTGATCCAAAAGTTTTTATTATTCATCTCTTCTAAATATAGTCTGTTCTGTTTTGTGAAGAACGGTATCTTTGCCATATTAAACACGCGATAAGGTGGCAGTACTACTTATTGAGAGGTGCCTTTTTATGTTGGTGGTATGTTTCCTGAATATGATCCAATTTCCATAAAATGTGGTCACAAATTAGATCATACTTTCAATATTAAGAAAAACAAACATATTGTGCAGAAATTAGTGTATTGATGTATAACAATTAAATAATTGAAAATACCAACACCCGCACAGGTACTACAGTGTGAGTGGATTGCCACATAATATTATTCAAACGCAATGAACAGCTACTGAACTTAGTTACATTACATCAGACAATGTTACTGATTTCATTGAAGGATAAACCTAAACGGAAGTGCGTATGGTTAAAGATTTCTGTTTTACCTTTTTTTGAATGTTAATGAAATACTAGAGTAAAATGTGCACTTTGCTATCACTGTATGCTGAGCTATGATGTTTTTTAGGCGAAGATTAGAGGTTCAGCTTCCCAAAAATGTTGTGAAACATAACTGTGCAAAATGACAACACTGTATGATATCAGAGGAAAACCATAACGTTAATTGAAATTTCGCAAATTTTTCCACGCGTCAAAATGAGAATGCCAAATTTACACACCAACTGAGTCATTTAGAAGGGTCATGTCAATATTACTGTGTTCCACTGGCACAGAATTCAAAATCACATCATCTGGCACTGTATCTGAATTATATGAAGTCTACTTCAAATCCTCAGTGGCAGCGTTTTCTTTCACGTCCATCACACCATACATTCACTTTTTTGGTGGGCGTGTCCTTGTTATGATTACATATATGGAACACAAACGTTCAGTATTATCACTGTTATCAACCGCCGACGAAAGCACAGTCACTGACGCTTTAGATTCAGTGCACATTTGTGTCGCTTTGGAAATCCCAGTCGTGTGTTGGTTTCCGTGATATTTTTTATTCGTTGTGTTTCACAGGTTTTTTACCTATCTGAAGGCATTTCTTCAGGGGAAACAGCACTATGAACAAAGACAACAAAATGACGACATTCTCAATACAAGTCGAGTCTCGTGTGAAGTATGACACGGGAAGCGACTGGTGCAACGAGGAAGTGGTTCGTATTCGTAGTATTAAAGGGAGTACCTATTATGTTATGCGCGCTAAAAGTATAGATTGCGTTGTGGACAAAATTGTAGATGCTGAGCTCAGTTATCCCCTCGCCATCCCCCCTTTGACACGAAATATCTAAAGAAAAAAACACACACTTATGGCACTTAGACAAAAAAATGCAAAATATACGACACAATCTGTATCAAAATAACTAAACACATTATGGAATAAAAACGAAGTGATTTTTGTTAAAATCTCAGGTTGGACTGCCACTTTAACAGAGCGTATATGTGCAGCCTACATAGTAGAATGTGTTCCCACTCTCTGCACACATGCAAGACATAGAAATAGGGGGTTACTTGTAAAAAGACACATAATTGTAATAGTATCGCATGTGTGTGTGTGTGTGTGTGTGTAACGATAAAGCGATAATGTCTAGCAACTGTCTCTCGTCTCATCAAGAGCTATACAGTTCAGGTTGGGGATTGTAATTATGTGACCACACACCAGGAATACCTTAAACATAAACGTTTGAGCGCTCAGTTACTCAAATTGAAAACGGCTGTGAGATACATATTTGAAATTAAGCCGAGAGCTACTGAGTTCGTCTTGGGTGTTGAAACGATGAAATCACACACGAGGGAGGTCTTAGAATTAGTGTTTGCGCGCTCTATTTTTCAAATTCAAGTGCTGTGTTTGGTTGTCTAAATTTGATCTCATTAAAAAAATTTTTTTTAAAAAATCAGAAAATATTAAAGTATGACCCAAGGCTGAGACCAGACAAATACATGTTCATACTTTGTGTGTCTCTCCTGAGATGATGTCTTGTGTATTTGCTTTTAGAGTCCAATGGATCCGGAGAAGCCTGATGCTTACACTGCAGGATCGCGCAAAGGTAAAACTAAGAGCTCAGAGGATAAATATATTCGCTACACAGGGCATAACTTGTGATGTCTGACCATTCATCTACGCTTCCGTCTGAAACAAGTTGAGATATAGATATGATAATATATTGCTTTTGTGATAGACACGTGGGGGAATTCGGGCGTTGTGATTAGATAGTCTCACACTACAGCCCTATTTCGATCATCGGTCCATATGTCCACGACAGTTGCTAATTAACCTTTATATTTACAAAAACAAAAACAAAAACGTGGTTCTGGTTTCATCGCTGCGGGTGAAGTGCTCGCATACCTGGTCAGGTTTGCGTCTTTGCCTGTCGACTGACGATTACATTTGCACATTTTGTTTTGTTTTACAATACATGAAATACATTCTGGTTAAAATGCCATTCTTGGGGAGGCAACACACCTTGCAAAACTCTAGTAGCTGCATTCTAGCAGACGGTCTTCCCAGTGTATTGCCGTGAAGCAGCAAACTCTCCTTTCCCTATGCAACTGAACGTCTATTGTATGCAATGTTGAAATGAAGCTACCAATCTGAAAAATTAGGGTTCGGTGTTACCGTTTCGTTAAACTTACACATTGTTCCAACTACCCGATCTTTTTATTTTCACAAACACATAAAACTGCGATTTAGAAAAATTATCTCCTCTGAATCGTGTCTTATTTTAAATATATGCGTCACTGAATGTGTAATATTAATTGCATATATTAGTTGCCCTTGAATTTCATTTTTGACAAATTTTGAAAATACAGATTTCACCCATACATTTTTTTTCGGGAGGGGGGGGGGCAGGGGATGATCAAAGCATAAACTAATATGTGTTTTATTTTGCAGGACCCCCGCCCTCGTATGATTCCCTGTTTGGCAAAGTTAAGGCCATGAAGGAAGAGTCCACCGGCAATGTTGAATTCGTAAAGAATGTCGTTTTTCTGCTCATTGGCAGCGGTGAGTAATTTGATCTCCTGCACATACATGTTACCTGTCTGCTTGTCACATTTCATTGTTGTGTGTATACTATAGTTTCTTGTGTTTTCATGTCGTCAGTGGGCGGGGATGTAGCTCAGTCGGTAGCGCGCTGGATTTGTATCCAGTTGGCCGCTGTCAGCGTGAGTTCGTCCCCACGTTCGGCGAGAGATTTATTTCTCAGAGTCAACTTTGTGTGCAGACTCTCCTCGGTGTACACGCAAGCACAAGACCAAGTGCGCACGAAACAGATCCTGTACTCCATGTCAGAGTTCGGTGGGTTATAGAAACACGAAAATACCCAGCATGCTTCCTTCAAAAACGGCGTATGGCTGCCTAAATGGTGGGGTAAAAAACAGTCATACACGTAAAATTCCACTCGTGCAAAAAACACGAGTGTACGTGGGAGTTTCAGCCCACGAACGAAGAAGAAGAAGAAGAAGCTTGTCACAATTCATGTCTGTGTGTATACCATAGTTTCTTGTGTTTTCATGTCATCAGTGTGGTTAACTTGGTAGCTTAGAGTTTGATAGTAGAGCAGGGGGATTGTGTGGGCACGCGGGATACTTTGTACCAATGCGCCATAAGCTCTGGCCGGATACTTTGTACCAATGCGCCATAAGCTCTGGCCGGATACTTTGTACCAATGCGCCATAAGCTCTGGCCGGATACATTTTACCAATGCGCCATAAGCTCTGGCCGGATACATTTTACCAATGCGCCATAAGCTCTGGCCGGATACTTTGTACCAATGCGCCATAAGCTCTGGCCGGATACTTTGTACCAATGCGCCATAAGCTCTGGCCGGATACTTTGTACCA
>NC_090247.1:16867566-16957566 GCF_037325665.1 Littorina saxatilis | reverse complement strand
TCCAAAAACATATAAATATGTTATATTCGGATTAAAAACAAGCTCTGAAAATTAAATATATAAAAATTATTATCAAAATTAAATTGTCCAAATCAATTTAAAAACACTTTCATCTTATTCCTTGTCGGTTCCTGATTCCAAAAACATATAGATATGATATGTTTGAATTAAAAACACGCTCAGAAAGTTAAAACAAAGAGAGGTACAGAAAAGCGTGCTATCCTTCTTAGCGCAACTACTACCCCGCTCTTCTTGTCAATTTCACTGCCTTTGCCATGAGCGGTGGACTGACGATGCTACGAGTATACGGTCTTGCTGAAAAATGGCATTGCGTTCAGTTTCATTCTGTGAGTTCGACAGCTACTTGACTAAATATTGTATTTTCGCCGTATGCGACTTGTTATTTTCTCGATTATCTTTTTCCTGTGACCTTTTTGGTTCATAGATAATAACTGATAACAAGAACACAACAAAAACAAAAAAAATAAAGTGTGTTGTTTCGAAATGCAAAAGTCAGTGAAGTTTGTCCAAAATAAACTTGTTTTCGAAAGTTGCCATATTAGGAATGGATGAATAGTTACTGAGGGTTTTGAGAAAGAGAAGTGAGAAAAAGAAACATGCAAACGCGGAAAGAAAAGGCATGGTTGTCATTGGAACCAAAAATGAAGCAGGGTATGGTAGTGTGAATGTTAGACTTTAGCTGAGTATGTAAGAAGCTTGTTGTCTGTTTTTTATATAAGAAGGAAAAATACAACATCCCGTGCTTTATAATGTATTGTTATTTAAATACTGCCAGACAATTGCTTGGAAAATCACTCAATCGATCAACAAGTTCGATAACAGAGATACAATATATTCAGATCTTGTTTCTGTACACCACGTTATCTGAATAGCTGAAGCATTAACTGCATCAATGTTTTAGTTTTAATAGGAACACACACAAAAACAAGTATTTAATGTTATTTTATTTTGCTCAGTATTCTAACATGCCACTGTTGACTTGTATTGACATGTACTCACTTTACTTATCAATCCATTTCTGTGTGCCTTTACAAGTTGAACCCAGGTATGCTTTTGTGTTAAATGTTATTATATCCCACGAGCTGCTTCTCTGTCTCTGTAATTCCACTACGGGTATATATCGTGTATTTTTCGTGTCCAATAAATACACCATGGTTTCCAAAAAATACATCATAGCACCGATTCCGATTTGGCCGAGGAACTATTCTCTTCCGACCTTTGACCTAGCACCGAACATGTGTTTGAGTCATCCTGAACTCAGGTCAAAATGAGTTACTTCCCTTAGGGTCTCATTTATCCCTGACAGGATGCCTTGGTTTTCTTTCTGTGGGTAAGAAATCGATTTTTTTAGAATATATACAAGTCAGCACTCCAACTATAGGATGGTCCATTCTCCTGGCTGCATGGTATTTCAAAAATGCATCTGTTGTCAAGGTGACAGAGAAATAGCAGAGGCGTAGAGGGGCTGGGTGCAGCAATAAAAATAGAAACTGTTTTGTAACAATAAGATTATTGTTATTATGGAAAAATCACAGGTATATTATAACTACTAGTTAGTATCCCCCTTCATTGGCTCTGCCGACGCCCTATTTTAACCGCTTGCTTCCCATTATATAATGAACCGCCCATAGAGCGTCGTTTTCTCGAACTAAATCCTCCAAATCTCATTCACAAAATGTAATTCTGGGTAGGGATATCCTTTTGTGAAACGACGTCACGGCCTATCGGCGATTGGTCTATGCATTTCGGAGCCGGACTACAACATAATGTCGGTCACACTTTAAATTAACGGTCCCTGAGATTGCTTTCCATACAAAGTAAACGAGAGCATAGAGTCAGTTATCAACTTAACTTAGCTCGAATAAGATCGACAGAACGTACAGTACACAAATACGAACTTAAAGACTCGTAAAAGTATGGCAATCCGAATGGTGCAAAAGTCCCTTTTAGCTCTTGATGTCTAAATAACACATTATTTAGCTAAATAACGCGTTATTTAGCTAAACAATGCTTTATTTAGCTATATCATGCATTATTTAGCTAAATAATGCATTGTTTAAATTAAACAATGCATTATTTACAGATACAGAAAAAAGAGAGCCCAGAGCACTAAATAATGCATTGTTTAGCATAAATAAGAGATTGTGTTTGTAAATAACTCATTATTTATAAATAATTACGCGTTTTCTCTAAACAATATATTATATGTAAATAAAGTGTTATTTAAATAAATAAAATATTATTTAGATAAATAAAATATTATTTATCTAAATAAAATATTATTTAGATAAATAAAATATTATATGTAAATAAAATATTATTTATCTAAATAAAATATTATTTATCTAAATAAAATATTATTTAGATAAATAATTTATTATTTAGATAAATAATTTATTATTTAGATAAATAATTTATTATTTACTGTTTTTGCCTTGAAATAGTATTATTACACTAAATAATGCTTTATATAGCTATATAATAGGTTTCCGCTATATAATTCATGATTTGGTAAATAATACATTATATACCGTAAATAAAATATTATATACCGTAAACAATTCATTGTTTAGCGCATCGCGAAGCCGTTTTTTCTCTTGTTGTTTTTTTCCACGTGTTTCCGTGGATCCACGAGAGCTCTGTTGATTCTCAAACTGACCAATCAGACAACTAGCATCTGTACACTAATTAAAGTCCCATTGTTGAGTGTGACGAAAACTCGTGGTGACGATTTTAAAACATGTTGGGTCACGCATGGTCCAATCTTACATGGTCCAATCTTACATGGTCCAACCTTACATGGTCCAACCTTACATGGTCCAACCTTACATGGTCCAATCTTACATGGTCCAACCTTACATGGTCCAACCTTACATGGTCCAATCTTACATGGTCCAATCTTACATGGTCCAACCTTACATGGTTCAACCTTACATGGTCCAATCTTACATGGTCCAATCTTGCATGGTCCAATCTTGCATGGTCCAATCTTACATGGTCCAACCTTGCATGGTCCAACCTTACATGGTCCAACCTTACATGGTCCAATCTTACATGGTCCAACCTTGCATGGTCCAACCTTACATGGTCCAACCTTACATGGTCCAACCTTACATGGTCCAATCTTACATGGTCCAACCTTACATGGTCCAACCTTACATGGTCCAATCTTACATGGTCCAATCTTACATGGTCCAACCTTACATGGTTCAACCTTACATGGTCCAATCTTACATGGTCCAATCTTGCATGGTCCAATCTTACATGGTCCAACCTTGCATGGTCCAACCCTGCATGGTCCAATCTTACATGGTCCAACCTTACATGGTCCAACCTTGCATGGTCCAATCTTACATGGTCCAACCTTACATGGTCCAATCGTGCATGGTCCAACCTTACATGGTCCAATCTTACATGGTCCAACCTTACATGGTCCAATCTTACATGGTCCATATATATTATTGGACCATGTAAGATTGGACCATGCAAGGTTGGACCATGTAAGGTTGGACCATGTAAGAATGGACCATGTAAGGTTGGACCATGTAAGGTTGGACCATGTAAGGTTGGACCATGTAAGATTGGACCATGCAAGGTTGGACCATGCAAGATTGGACCATGCAAGATTGGACCATGTAAGATTGGACCATGTAAGGTTGGACCATGTAAGGTTGGACCATGTAAGATTGGACCATGTAAGGTTGGACCATGTAAGGTTGGACCATGTAAGGTTGGACCATGTAAGATTGGACCATGCAAGGTTGGACCATGCAAGGTTGGACCATGTAAGATTGGACCATGCAAGATTGGACCATGTAAGATTGGACCATGTAAGGTTGAACCATGTAAGGTTGGACCATGTAAGATTGGACCATGTAAGATTGGACCATGTAAGGTTGGACCATGTAAGGTTGGACCATGTAAGATTGGACCATGTAAGGTTGGACCATGTAAGGTTGGACCATGCAAGGTTGGACCATGTAAGGTTGGACCATGCAAGATTGGACCATGCAAGATTGGACCATGTAAGATTGGACCATGTAAGGTTGGACCATGTAAGGTTGGACCATGTAAGATTGGACCATGTAAGGTTGGACCATGTAAGGTTGGACCATGTAAGGTTGGACCATGTAAGATTGGACCATGTAAGATTGGACCATGCAAGGTTGGACCATGTAAGATTGGACCATGTAAGGTTGGACCATGTATGGTTGGACCATGTAAGGTTGGACCATGCAAGGTTGGACCATGTAAGGTTGGACCATGCAAGGTTGGACCATGTAAGATTGGACCATGCAAGATTGGACCATGTAAGATTGGACCATGTAAGGTTGGACCATGTAAGATTGGACCATGTAAGGTTGGACCATGTAAGGTTGGACCATGTAAGGTTGGACCATGTAAGGTTGGACCATGCAAGGTTGGACCATGTAAGGTTGGACCATGTAAGATTGGACCATGTAAGGTTGGACCATGTAAGGTTGGACCATGTAAGATTGGACCATGTAAGATTGGACCATGCAAGGTTGGACCATGCAAGGTTGGACCATGTAAGATTGGACCATGCAAGATTGGACCATGTAAGGTTGGACTATGTAAGGTTGGACCATGTAAGGTTGGACCATGTAAGATTGGACCATGCAAGGTTGGACCATGCAAGATTGGTCCATGCAAGATTGGACCATGTAAGATTGGACCATGTAAGGTTGGACCATGTAAGGTTGGACCATGTAAGATTGGACCATGTAAGGTTGGACCATGTAATGTTGGACCATGTAAGATTGGACCATGCAAGGTTGGACCATGCAAGGTTGGACCATGTAAGATTAGACCATGCAAGATTGGACCATGTAAGATTGGACCATGTAAGGTTGAACCATGTAAGGTTGGACCATGTAAGATTGGACCATGTAAGATTGGACCATGTAAGGTTGGACCATGTAAGGTTGGACCATGTAAGATTGGACCATGTAAGGTTGGACCATGCAAGATTGGACCATGCAAGATTGGACCATGTAAGATTGGACCATGTAAGGTTGGACCATGTAAGGTTGGACCATGTAAGGTTGGACCATGTAAGGTTGGACCATGTAAGGTTGGACCATGTAAGATTGGACCATGTAAGATTGGACCATGCAAGATTGGACCATGTAAGATTGGACCATGTAAGGTTGAACCATGTAAGGTTGGACCATGTAAGATTGGACCATGTAAGATTGGACCATGTAAGGTTGGACCATGTAAGGTTGGACCATGTAAGATTGGACCATGTAAGGTTGGACCATGTAAGGTTGGACCATGTAAGGTTGGACCATGTAAGATTGGACCATGTAAGATTGGACCATGCGTGACCCAACATGTTTTAAAATCGTCACCACGAGTTTTCGTCACACTCAACAATGGGACTTTAATTAGTGTACAGATGCTAGTTGTCTGATTGGTCAGTTTGAGAATCAACAGAGCTCTCGTGGATCCACGGAAACACGTGGAAAAAAACAACAAGAGAAAAAACGGCTTCGCGATGCGCTAAACAATGAATTGTTTACGGTATATAATATTTTATTTACGGTATATAATGTATTATTTACCAAATCATGAATTATATAGCGGAAACCTATTATATAGCTATATAAAGCATTATTTAGTGTAATAATACTATTTCAAGGCAAAAACAGTAAATAATAAATTATTTATCTAAATAATAAATTATTTATCTAAATAATAAATTATTTAGATAAATAATATTTTATTTAGATAAATAATATTTTATTTAGATAAATAATATTTTATTTACATATAATATTTTATTTATCTAAATAATATTTTATTTAGATAAATAATATTTTATTTATCTAAATAATATTTTATTTATTTAAATAACACTTTATTTACATATAATATATTGTTTAGAGAAAACGCGTAATTATTTATAAATAATGAGTTATTTACAAACACAATCTCTTATTTATGCTAAACAATGCATTATTTAGTGCTCTGGGCTCTCTTTTTTCTGCATCTGTAAATAATGCATTGTTTAATTTAAACAATGCATTATTTAGCTAAATAATGCATGATATAGCTAAATAAAGCATTGTTTAGCTAAATAACGCGTTATTTAGCTAAATAATGTGTTATTTAGACATCAAGAGCTAAAAGGGACTTTTGCACCATTCGGATTGCCATATAAAAGCGAGTCGAGAAAATACTCATCCCAACGCTCGAGAACGCAAGTGTAATATTTAAAGTTGAAATCTCTCTTGCCTACCGTGAGCCAGATTAACTCAGTTGGTAAAGCAACCGATCGCTTGTCTTCAAGCATGAGTATATCTTCCATAGTCTTGGTTATCTCACAAGTGTTTACACATTACTGCAAATAAAGCACGCATGATGATTCCCCCCCCCCCCCCCACCACCACCCCCCCCCCCCCCCCCCCCCCCAGTAATATAAGTGGTTTTTGATAATGTTTTGATTCTTGGAAGTGGCTTTTAGTAATGTAATTGTGCTCGGAAATGGCTTTTAATGATGGAATTGTTCTCGGAAGTGGCTTATAGTAATGGAATTGTTCTCGGAAGTGGCTTTTAATGATAGAATTGTTCTCGGAAGTGGCTTTTAATAATAGAATTGTTCTCGGAAGTGGCTTTTAGTAATGGAATTATTCTCGGAAGTGGCTTTTAATAATGGAATTGTCCTCGGAAGTGGCTTTTAATAATGTAATTGTTTTCGAAAATGGCTTTTAATAATGGAATTATTTTCGGAAGTGACTTTTAATAATGGAATTCTTCTCGGAAGTGGCTTTTAATAATTGAATTGTTTCCGGAAGTGGCTTTTACTAATGGAATTGTTTTCGGAAGTGGCTTTTAATAATGGAAATGTCCTCGGAAGTGGCTTTTAATGATGGAATTGTTCTCGGAAGTGGCTTTTAATAATGGAATTGTTCTCGGAAGTGGCTTTTAATAATGGCATTGTTTTCGAAAGTGGCTTGTAATAATAGAATTGTCCTCGGAAGTGGCTTTAGATAATGGAATTGTTCTCGGAAGTGGCTTTTAATGATGGAATTGTTCTCGGAAGTGGCTTTTAATAATGGAATTGTTTTCGGAAGTGGCTTTTGATAATGAAATTGTCCTCGGAAGCGGCTTTTGGAATTGTTCTCGGAAGGGGCTTTTAGTAATGTAATTGTGCTCGGAAATGGCTTTTAATGATGGAATTGTTCTCGGAAGTGGCTTTTAATGATGGAATTGTTCTCGGAAGTGGCTTTTAATAATGGAATTGTTTTCGGAAGTGGCTTTTGATAATGAAATTGTCCTCGGAAGCGGCTTTTGGAATTGTTCTCGGAAGGGGCTTTTAATAATGGAATTGTTCTCGGAAGTAGCTCTTTTTTATATCAAACATGTCAGCTCGGCAGCACTGCAGTGTCATCTTCAGAGGGTAGCCCACCGCAGCGACCCGAGATTCCTCCCTAGAGCGTCTGTAAAATGCAAAAGTCTGGCAGCGGAACGAAATTCAGATGTGGATGGAGCAGTGAATGCAGAGACGGGGCGGTGTGAGAGCAAATGTTAGGGCAGAAAAAAAAAATGTCAGCCACACACAAAAAGCAATTAGGAAGGTCACGTTCTGATGCTGTTATCACGTGTACAAAGCCTAGACAGACCTGAGCAGAGATAGAAACAGCGAGAAAATGATAAATAAAGACACCATCTGCAAGTGAGAGTCACACAGAATTAGTCGCATGACACACATGAGAGAAAAGAAAGCATTGAAATGAACCAACGGCTATCGTCGCGTATTGTGAGGGCTTCCATTCCTTTGTTTCTTACCTATTGTCTTTATAGTGCTCTGTCTCAGTTGGTTGTGACTCGCACTGAACAATGTTAAAAACCAAAATGAATATAGGTTGAGTACACACTCAAATTTGTGAACTTTATGCTAACGTCGAGTTTAAAGATATAATGTCGAAGGCGCCATTCTGGAAAGTTCTCTGACGATTTGTCGGAAGGTCGTGAGGTCAAATCCCGGCCGCGGCCGCTTGGTGTGTTAAGGGTGGAGATTTTTCCGATCTCCCGGGTCAACTTATGTTCAGACCTGCTAGTGCCTTATCCCCCTTCGTGTGGACACGCAAGCACAAGACCAAGTGCGCACGGAAAAGGTCCTGTAATCCATGTCAAAGTTCGTTGGGTTACAGAAACACGAAAATACCCAGCATGCTTCCCCTGAAAGCGGCGTATGGCTGCCCGCACGGCGGGGTGAAAACGGTCATCATACACGTAAAAACCCACTCGTGCAAAAACATGAGTGAACGTGGGAGTTTCAGCCCATGAACGAAGAAGAATAAGTTGAAAAAGACATACTGTTACCCGCGTAACATGGTTTCTACTGATACACACCTCTGGAGAATAACCCCTATGTGCGAATGCTATTAAGGATAACTCTCGCTGAAGGGATTCGCTACGTGTACTTTTACGTTTTTAGGTGCCAGTGTCACATGGTAAAAAGAAACTTCAAACAAGCCAGCATTTTTGAAAACACACACACACACACACACACACACACACACACACACACACACACACACACACACACACACACACACACACACACACACACACACACACACACACACACACACACACACAGCTTGCTAATGAAAAAAACACAATGCCAAAATACGATTTTCCGTATCAATAAACTTGTTATGCTTTATTTTCAATCATTGTCCAAGCCTAGTGATAAAGTCGACCACCAGGGTAATAATGGCGGGCCAAATTCGAGCGAGTAAAGTCATACTCGAAGATGCAGGGAGCTCCTCCGGCCTTGACACTAACCCAACCTTTCTCGTCAAGGTCAGTGAGAACAGAAGGAAGGTCAAAGAGCTGCGTGTACTCAAGGGACGCAATCCTGTTGTGCTGCGCGCCCCAGTCTGTCTCAAAGTAGTACCCGTACAGATGATCCACCCGACGCTTGCCCCGGGCCGGCCAGTTGATCTGAAACGATGCATGTCAAACTGTCTTAAGTCCTGACCAGGTAACAATCTTCCGCCTGAGAACAGGGTTGATGTGCACGAGAACATTGCCACCCAAACGAGCGCCACCCGCATTGTTGGATTGGTTGAAACTGAGATGTTTTGTGATTTCAACGAATAAGAACCCGCGGTTTGTTCTCTCCCGTTTGGGTGGCAACAACTGTCGGTTCGTGCACCTCAGCCTAGGGCATTGCATGCCGTGCCCTCCCCCATGTGCCCCTGTGGAGAGGCAGAACAAGACGCAGCCCACATCCTACAGGACTGCAGGAACCTCCCCCACCTTGAGGACAGAGACTTGGCCTAGGCCCACAACCCTCCAAGAAAAACGGCACGGTCCCCTGGAGGCTCTACAAAAGGCCAACAGCTTCATATCCAGAGCTGGACTCCAAGTGTAAAGATGATCGACAAGAAGAAGAAGAAGAAGAAGAAGAAGAAGAAGAAGAAGAAGAAGAAGAAGAAGAAGAAGAAGAAGAAGAAGAAGAAGAAGAAGAAGAAGAAGAAGAAAAAACTGTCTTAAAGCCGAAGACACAAGTTAATGAGATACGACACACATTGCAAAAACCACGGCGTTTCTTCTTGACCCTGCTTCCATCTAAAAATGAAATATAATAGTTATGACGTCAAAAGCGAAGTGAAGTCCGAGAAGACGTCATAAGTGGGAGTAACGGCGTCACATAAAGGTTCTGTCACGTCTTTGGTATGTCGTCACGTCTTATGTATGGCTCTTGGTGACGTACATGAGTCATATCAGCAGAGAAAAAATAATCGCAAGGTCACCGCCAGGTTGTGCATGTATCAGTGTCGTATCACATTAAAGGCTCATCATCTCAGATCTGACGAGGCATGGCATAAGCAAGGGAATCCCTCCACTTGTACACATACTACAAATCAACAACATTAGTGGTTTCTAGAGTTGAAATATTTGTTATCACTTATATTCCCAATGGCAATTAGTGTCATTCTGTTCAACTAAATCATAACAAATACCTCTTTGCATAGGAAGCAGTAATAATGTTGATTTTGTTGGTATGTGTCTAAATGGCAGGGTGGCTTTATCCCATGCAAAGATCAATCAATCAATCAATATGAGGCTTATATCGCGCGTATTCCGTGGGTACAGTTCTAAGCGCAGGGATTTATTTTTATTTTTTATTTTTTATTTTATGCAATTTATATCGCGCACATATTCAAGGCGCAGGGATTTATCTATGCCGTGTGAGATGGAATTTGTTTACACAATACATCACGCATTCACATCGGCCAGCAGATCGCAGCCATTTCGGCGCATATCCTATTTTAACGGCCTATTATTCCAAGTCACACGGGTATTTTGGTGGACATTTTTATCTATGCCTATACAATTTTGCCACGAAAGACCCTTTTGTCAATCGTGGGATCTTTAACGTGTACAGCCCAATGTAGTGTACACGAAGGGGCCTCGATTTATCGTCTCATCCGAAAGACTAGCACTTGAACCCACCACCTAGGTTAGGAAAGGGGGGAGAAAATTGCTAACGCCCTGACCCAGGGTCGAACTCGCAACCTCTCGCTTCCGAGCGCAAGTGCGTTACCACTCGGCCTCCCAGTCCAAAGAGAGAAATAAAGAGAGAGAAGAAAAAAAGAAATAATTATTTGGGCAGATATAAGACAACGAGCAAATACGTTTCACCAACAGGGCTGTTCCACTTAATGGGAAAGTAGAAAAGCACATTACGTACCACGTGTAGATCTTCAACTAGCCTGGATAATGTCCCTTGGTATCTTGTTCTGCGCTCTCTGGCTACCCCCCAACGTACCTTTGACATTTCTTACACGTGGACATTCATGTGTATGCCATTTTCTGCCCCATGTGAAGGCAGCAATATTCTATTTCAAATGTGAACGAAACAATCGTGTTCTAACAACCTGACACTGCGAAGACACTCGTGAATATTTACTGAATCCTCTGGACGCCAGAAACCAAACAACGTTGTGGTTAACACATCGTTGAACTATGCCACTGTTTCTAACCAAAAGGCAGAGAAAAACTAAAGTCACACACATTTTGTGTGTGTGTGTGTTTGCTTAACGCCCAGCCGACCACGAAGGGCCATATCAGGGAGGTGCTGCTTTGACATATAACGTGCGCCACACACAAGACAGAAGTCGCAGCACAGGCTTCATGTCTCACCCAGTCACATTATTCTGACACCGGACCAACCAGTCCTAGCACTAACCCAATAATGCCAGACGTCAGGCGGAGCAGCCACTAGATTGCCAATTTTAAAGTCTTAGGTATGACCCGGCCGGGGTTCGAACCCACGACCTCCCGATCACGGGGCGGACGCCTTACCACTAGGCCAACCGTGCCGGTAGTCACACACATATAAACAATCACAACAACAAAATTGAATAAGAGAAGCAGTCACCTCAAACATTTGCTGCAAGGCCAACAGGTTGTAGCCTATGACGACGATGGATTTGTTGGCAGGGGAGTGGAAGGAGCAGTTGACCAACAGGGGTGTATTGGCTGTGGCGCGGATCTGAGCAGCCAGGCTGGACTTGTACTGCTTTGTGGTGCACGTGAAGTCCGAGTCCCAGGCAAAAGAGATGACCTTCTGCACTCGGACACTGGCCACGCCCAGCGCTCGGTCCACTCTGCACAAGAAAGGGTCAAAACGGTCTTGTTTCACAGGTTTCTCCTCGGCAAACATAACCCAATTGCTGTGTTTTGTACTTGGTTTGAATAGATCGTGTAACGGAATGATCGCGGTTTCATTGAGTATCAGGATTGCAACGAGTGAAGACATATATCGGTTTTGACTTGAGGCTCGCGTGATCACTGTTGTCTTTATCTAGCTTTGGACACTCTGTTAAGCAACTCGCCCATACCGGAGTGTGTGTGTGTGTGTGTGTGTGTGTGTGTGTGTGTGTGTGTGTGTGTGTGTGTGTGCGTGCGTGCGTGCGTGCGTGCGTGTGTGTGTGTGTGTGTGCGTGCATGCGTACGTACGTGCGTGCGTGCGTGCGTGCGTACTTGCGTGAGTGCGTGCGTGCGTGCGTGCATGTGTGAATGTGTGTGTGTGTACCTTGCTTTGGACGCCCTGTTGAGCAGCTCGCCCATACCGGAGGCCTTGGTGTCGACAGGTAGACAGGGGTCGTCACGCAGGTACTCGAAAGCCTCCACGTTGAGCCACAACTCGAAGGACACGCCGTGTTCACCTTGCAGGCTGTCGTGACTCTTCTCGAAGGCAGCGAACACCTGAAATGAAACGAATAATGCATGTTAATACGTGCTTCAAAACAATTAACTGAACATTCAAACAGGAGGTGACAAAAGAAACGTGACATCATGAGTAACATCTCACACCTCAAGTCCTTTTCTTTTATTTCTGAGAGCCTCGAAACATAGAAAATGTCAATGTTCTAAAGTCAACCCTTGTAAAACACACAAGGGTAACATCTTATTTTGAACATTTCATTCAAAACGCAATGCAACCATTCCCTGTTTTTTTCAGTTGTATTTGTTTCTGGCTGTAGGTATAAGTTAGTTAGTTAGTCAGTCAGTCAGTCAGTCCGTTAGTCAGTCAGTCAGTCAGTCAGTCAGTCCGTTAGTCAGTCAGTCAGTCAGTCAGTCCCTCAGACAGTGGCTCAGTCGGTTAAATGCAGCCGAGTTGCTGTAGGCTGTCAACTCATCCCAACCCCCATCATGACAATCCTGACCTCCTGGTTACTGGCAGAACACGCCTCCTCAAATGTGACGTTCTCCTTGAGGTTGGGGTCTAGGTAGTGGAGAATTCTGTCCAGTGTCTCGTCTCCCATCTTCACGGGTAGTTGTTTCTGGGTCGGCCAGTAGTAACACCCCTTGCCGGCTCCACGCCCTTCCTGCGAAAAAACACACGTCAGTACGGATGAAGTTGTCAGAAAAGTTGTAGCAGGCGCTGGACGTTTTTGTATGTGTGTGTTTCTCTTCATTTGCAACGCAAAACAATGCATTCATCTCTGTTCCCAATGCTGCTTACTAATATAGCCTACAGCAAATTTCATTTACATAATTATGGGCAAAAAAGCGACGATTTTGGCTGCCAGCGTAACACATAAGGGACACAACTGCGTTCGTGAGATAGACGGAAATGATGTGGTCACCTCCCTTACAATTACGACGTTCGGGATTTTTAGTCTATTGTCTTTCTGTCCATGTGTCTGTTTGTCCACCAATCCCTGGAGTGGAAGTCCTTGCTCGCTTCTTTGTTTGGAATCTTAGCTTTTGTCAGTCTGTGTATCTGTCTCTGAGATTAGTTCCATTGGTTCATTAAAAATATTTCTAACCAAAACTCCGCGTACATGTATTCTATGTATGCTGGATAAGAGGTCAGTTACCAGACTTTTCTTAGACGTGTTGAGGTCAATCAATCAATCAATCAATCTTATATCGCGCATATTCCGTGGGTACAGTTCTAGGCGCTCTGCAGTGATGCCGTGTGAGATGAAATTTTATACGGCCAGTAGATTGCAGCCATTTCGGCGCATATTTACCTTCCACGGCCTATTATTCCAAGTCACACGGGTATAGGTAGACAATTATTAACTGTGCCTAAGCAATTTTGCCAGGAAAGACCCTTTTGTCAATCGTGGGATCTTTAACGTGCACACCCAATGTAGTGTACACGGGGGGAGGTTCGGACACCGAAGAGAGTCTGCACACAAAGTTGACTCTGTGAAATAAATTTCCGCCGAACCTGGGATCGAACTCACGCTGACAGCGGCCAACTGAATACAAATCCAGCGCGCTACCAACTGAGCTATATCCCCGGAGGTCCCACAGTAGGCAGTTTGAGTGAGATCATATTGGCAATGGTTGATCAATGGTCACAGCGATGTATCGGGATTTACCACATCATAGCAACCCGATATTTACGACAGGGCAGTGACTGACAGGCTGACTACACGAGCCGAAGCTATGAAGCCCAACTAAGTTGTAATGTCTAAGAAAAAAATATTATGTTGATGCGAAAACCTTTCAAATGCAATAAAAACGGTATGTTTCATCGGTTGACGATTTCGTTCTTGACAATTTGACACAAAAAGCGGTAGAATACCGGAAATGCCTAAAACCCGTTTAATGCTGAATAAGGTGAGGGATTGAAACAAAAATGATCATGGAAAACTAACTAGCCCCCCCCCCCCCCCTCCCCCAGCCATGCACAGCGATGCACAGCGATGACGTCGACCTGTCCAGTGTTGGCGATGGTCGCCAAGCCCAGTACACCTTGACTGCAACAATACATATCAGGTACGGCTAAACTATATAGTTTTCCTCTCACCTGCACAGCGATGACGTCGACCTGTCCCGTGTTGGCGATGGCCTCCAAGCCCTGCACGTGCTGCAGGACAGTGGCGTTGAGCTGTGACCTGTTGAGGTCGATGAAGGGCGACAGTGCCAGCTTCTTGCTGCCGGGTTGCCCGTGCACCATCTTCCCCAGCCGTGTGTACAGCGCCACGAAGGGCGAGCTGGGGTCAATCTGGTGACAGGGATCATTAGCACAGTGTGTGAGAGGGATACTGGTTGCCCGTGCACCATCTTCCCCAGCCGTGTGTACAGCGCCACGAAGGGTGAGCTGGGGTCAACCTGATGACAGGGATCAATAGCACAGTGTGTGAGAGGGATACTGGTTGCCCGTGCACCATATTCCCCAGCCGTGTGTACAGCGATACGAAGGGCGAGCTGGGGTCAATCTGGTGACAGAGATCATTAGGATAGTGTGTGTGATGGAAACGGGTAGTACGTGACGTGTGTAGTGACACGAAGGGAGACATGGTGGCCAGGTTTTATGTGATCTTTTGCAAGCATTTAATACGTTATATGTCTTTAAATAGTTGATGCTTCATTTGTTTTTGAACAGTTTCCTTCTCAAGCGATTCATACTTTATTTTTCTTTGAACATTTGTTTTGCGCTATATTGATAGTCCATTTGTATTAACAGGTTTTTTTCTTTTCCAAGTGATTCGATGCTTTATTTATCTTTGAACAGTTTCTTTCTTAAGCGGTTAATACTTCATTTGTCTTTAAACAGTTTCTTTCACAAGCAATTAATACTCTATTTGTTTTTAAACTATTTCTTTCTCAACCAGTTACGAGATACTTCATTTGTCTTTGCACAGTTTCTTTCTCGAACGATTAACACTTGATTAGTCAGTTTTTTACAACAGAGTTGGTGTGTGCATTACCTGAGCGAGACAACACTCGTCAGTGCTGTAGTACCCAGCCAGCGACTTGTTGTACACAGACTGCTCAAACATATGTGACCTTGACGACCGCCGTGACTTTGAAGACCTCCGTGACCTTGACGACCTCCGTGACCTTGAATGGACCGTGACCTTGGCCTTGACATTGCTGTAGCGTGCCTGGTGTTCGTGCAGCACACGGTAAACCCAGCCGTAGTACGCTCCCATCAATGACTGGTCGAAAAAGGCTCCCAAGCCTTGTCCTTTATGACAAACAAAGAGAAATAACACAGCTAAGTGTTGGATGAACGCGATTGAGTCGTAATGATGCAACCAAGGCCGAGGTGCACGAGCAAGTTACCGGGTGGGAGCCAGCCGCGATGTTGGATTGGTTGAAATGGACATTTGTTGTCATTTCAACGAATCAGAACCCGCCGTTTGTTCCATTAATTTTGTTCTCACCCGGTTGGGTGGCACCCACTTTCGCGTGGTACACTTCAGCCCAGCAATCCTGACAGACGAAATGTTCGCTTCCATGCAGAGATTCGGAGACTAAATTGGCGTCCCTTTTTTCGACTATAGAGCGGACCACACGACGATAGGTACACACATAATGTGTACTTGTCCCCCCTCCCCTCTTCTCACCAAAGCAGGCCCTTTTGTTAACTATTGAGCAGACCTCCCAAGGTTGGTGTGTTGCTGGTTTCTGTCATGTCCCTTTAACCCATTTGTTTCTTTTTCTCAGCGACCACACCAAGGACCTCAAACAGTGTGAGTGGTCCTAACCTCTAACCAAAGTAGCACTCTTGTTCGAGGTGACAATGCAAGTAAATCTCAGAGACTGTAAATGGTCCTATCCCTTCACAAAAGTAGAACATCACACAACCCACCTCTGCCATAGTGTCCACGGGAATAAGCAGCACCCTGACCCTGGTCAGCAGCAGAGGGGGCAGCGGGCAAACCGAAGTACACGGACATGTTGCGCTCAGCGGCAGCGGTCAGTAGCAGAGAGTGGGGGTCAGTGCCAGCGAACGACGTCAACAGCACCACTACGTCAGTCCCGCTCGGGAAGTTGCACGGTTTGCTGTTGGAAAAATCAATCAATCAATCAATCAATCAATCAATCAATCAATCAATCAATCAATCAAGCAAGCAAGCAAGCAATCAATCCATCCATCAACCCATCCATCCATCTATCAGTGAGGTAATCAATCGATGAGAGTTATAGATTCGTGTACACTACATTGGGGTGTGCATGTTAAAGATCCCACGATTGACAAAAGGGTCTTTCCTGGCAAAATTGTAGATAAAAAATGTCCATCAAATACCCGTGTGACTTGGAATAAAGGCCGTGAAAGGTGAATGCTCGCCCTAATAGGCTTGAGGTTCGCTGGTAGATGTGAATGCGTGATATATTGTGTAAAAAAAAATTCCATCTCACACGGCATTAATAGGTACCATGCACCTTGTGTGGTGAGATATGTGCGCAATATAAATTCTCGTAAATAAAATAAAATAGATGAGTTCGGTCAGCAGTAGAGAGTGGGCGTCAATGCCCGCGAATGACGTCAACAGAACCATTACGTCAGTCCCGCTCGGCGCTCGGAAAATCGCTCAGCCTACTTGTAGACAAAGAGATTCTTCTTGTAAAAACAATACTCTACCGATTTCGTTATTACGAAATGTATTTTGCATTCCATTGTGAAAATCGATCATTTTGTGATTTAATTGTCAATGAATTTGCAATCCGCTAGCTTAAAAGGTTGATCTTTGGTAATCAATTAATAGTAACGTGCAGCCAATTAAAATGAAATATGTGGGAAAAGGGAGTTTATTTTGCGATAGTGTGACACTAATAATAATAATAATGCAAACTTTTATAGCGCTATTCTAGAAAAATGTCTACTCTTAGCGCTTTACAATACATACATCGACCAAGCATACTATACACGCACAGGCAAAGAAACCGACCAAACATAACCAACAAACTATACATGCACAGGCAAAGAAAACGACCAAACATACAATACACGCACAGGCAAAGATAACGACCAAACATAAACAAACATACTATGACCAATCATAACCAACATACTATACGCGCGCAGGCAAAGAGAACAATCAGCACATGTAATAATTACTGACAACTAATGATGCAGGCATACAATGACAATCCAATACACAGCCTAGGCACAAGAACCACATAAGGCTACTGTATAAAAACGTGTCAACAATACTATTTACACACACACAAACAGTGCTGACACAAAGCGCAGAAAATATATATACACGTTATTTTAGGCACTAGGTAGGGGGTGAGGTGGGGCGGGATGGGGTGGGTGGGGAGATGCTGGAGGGAAAATCACTTGCGCTGAAAGAGGTGTGTTTTGAGATTTGTCTTGAATGTAGTGAGAGAATCTGTGTGTCTGAGAGGCAGAGGTAATCTATTCCAGGTCACAGGGGCTTGATAGGCGAAGGACCTCTCGCCACATGTCTTTGTTTGCACTGTGGGGAGTCGGAAGAGTCGAGTGTCGGCGGCGGAGCGAAGCTGACGAGAGGGGGTGTAGAGATTGAGGAGTTCTGAGAAGTATTCTGGGGCAGAACCAGAAACGACGGCAAAAGAAAGAGAGGAGAGTTTGTATTCGATCCTTTTAGTGATAGGCAGCCAGTGTAGAGAGTGAAGAAGGGGTGTGGCGTGTTCATACTTGGAAGATTTGAAGACCAGGCGGGCAGCGTTATTTTGGATCCTTTGAAGTCTATCTAAAAGGTACTTAGGGAGACCGGCCAGAAGAGAATTGCAATAATCTATCTTTGAGAGGACTAAAGAACACACTAACGTTTTGGTTGCATCAGTGGTGAGGTAGTGACGGACTGAACTAATCTTGCGCAGCTCTAGATAGGCGGACTTGCAGATGTTAGAGATGTGTTTTTGGAAAGAGAGAGTTGGATCGAGAGTGACGCCAAGGCTGCGGACAGACGGAGAGAAAGAGATAGGTAGTTCGTTGACAGTGAGAGAGGCAGGAAGAGAAGGGTGATTGAGAAATTTCTTGGGACAGGCCAGCATAACTTCGGTTTTGTCACTATTTAACTGGAGTTTGTTTAAAGACATCCAATCACTGAGGTCCGCAATGCAATCCTGTGTCCGAGATACCAGAACGTCAACTTCAGCAAGAGGGGCAGACTGATGAAGCTGTGTATCATCAGCGAAACTCTCGTGCGACAACGCGACACTAACTAAGATAAAAGATCTTAATACATCGTTATAATCAAACAAAGACATATGAAAAGATCGACTTTTACTCAAAGTAGGAAGGTTTTAAACATTGCAATATATGCTTGTAATAAAACAAACAGAGCTTTTATTCTTAGACACAGGTAATCATGACAGAGAGCAAAACAAGAAAATACAAAAATACCCGAGGTAAAATAAATTTAAATCCAACATAACACACACACACATAATCAAAAATCACCACAACATGGCTGTTAGATTACTTTTTTTCATCTCGTTTTATCAAAATAACAGAAAAGAACATACATGTGGAAAAAAAAACAAGACACAATTACATGAACAAAAGAACAAGATTCAATAAAAAAAAAACCCATATAAATTGTATAAAATAGATTAGGTAAAATTAAAAAAAGACATGTTGAATCAAATCAAACGAACTGACACCGCAGAAAAGTAAGTTTTCAACAATAAATACCACTACTATCTAACACCTCACCTTTCATCAAAGTCCCCGGCAGGCAGCACGATCCTGTAGTAGATCCTGGAGCTGTTGATCTTGCGATCCACCCGCGGACACATCATGATGACGTCACTGAAGCCTTCCTCGTACTCATACGTCACAAGGGCAGTGACGTTGAGCCCGAAGCTCTCCAGTTCCGTCACCGCCTCGTCATAGCAGTGACCGCCGAACACCCCGGTACTGGAGTGACTGCTGCCGCACCAGGTAAAGTCTGGGTCTCTCTGGAACAATCATGAGCACACAATAGAGATTTGTTTGTTTGCTTGCTAAACGCCCAGCCGACCACGAAGAGCCATATCAGGGCGGTGCTGCTTTGACATATAACGTGCGCCACACACAAGACAGAAGTCGCAGCACAGGCTTCATGTCTCACCTAGTCACATTATTCTGACACCGGACCAACCAGTCCTAGCACTAACCCCATAATGCCAGACGCCAGGCGGAGCAGCCACTAGATTGCCAATTTTAGAGTCTTAGGTATGACCCGGCCGGGGTTCGAACCCACGACCTCCCGATCACGGGGCGGACGCCTTACCACTAGACCAACCGAACCGGTCACAATAGAGAAACAGAGTGACTACTGCCGCACCAGGTGAAGTCTGGGTCTCTCTGGAACAATCATGAGCACACAATAGAGAGACAGAGTGGCTACTGCCGCACCAGGTAAAGTCTGGGTCTCTCTGGGACAAACATGGACACATCATAGAGAGACAGAGTGACTACTGCCGCACCAGGTAAAGCCTGGGTCTCTCTGGGACAAACATGGACACATCATAGAGAGACAGAGTGACTACTGCCGCACCAGGTAAAGTCTGGGTCTCTCTGGGACAATCATGAACACACAATAGAGAGACAGAGTGACTACTGCCGCACCAGGTAAAGTCTGGGTCTCTCTGGGACAAACATGGACACATCATAGAGAGACAGAGTGACTACTGCCGCACCAGGTAAAGTCTGGGTCTCTCTGGAACAATCATGAGCACACAATAGAGAGACAGAGTGACTACTGCCGCACCAGGTAAAGTCTGGGTCTCTCTGGGACAAACATGGACACATCATAGAGAGACAGAGTGACTACTGCCGCACCAGATGAAGTCTGGGTCTCTCTGGGACAAACATTGACACATCATAGAGAGACAGAGTGACTACTGCCGCACCAGGTAAAGTCTGGGTCTCTCTGGGACAAACATGGACACAGCATAGAGAGACAGAGTGACTACTGCCGCACCAGGTGAAGTCTGGGTCTCTCTGGAACAATCATGAACACACAATAGAGAAACAGAGTGACTACTGCCGCACCAGGTGAAGTCTGGGTCTCTCTGGAACAATCATGAGCACACAATAGAGAGACAGAGTGACTACTGCCGCACCAGGTAAAGTCTGGGTCTCTCTGGGACAAACATGGACACATCATAGAGAGACAGAGTGACTACTGCCGCACCAGGTAAAGCCTGGGTCTCTCTGGGACAAACATTGACACATCATAGAGAGACAGAGTGACTACTGCCGCACCAGGTGAAGTCTGGGTCTCTCTGGGACAAACATGGACACATCATAGAGAGACAGAGTGACTACTGCCGCACCAGGTAAAGCCTGGGTCTCTCTGGGACAAACATGGACACATCATAGAGAGACAGAGTGACTACTGCCGCACCAGGTAAAGTCTGGGTCTCTCTGGGACAAACATGGACACATCATAGAGAGACAGAGTGACTACTGCCGCACCAGGTCTCTCTGGGACAATCATGGACACAGCATAGAGAGACAGAGTGACTACTGCCGCACCAGGTGAATTCTGGGTCTCTCTGGGACAAACATTGACACATCATAGAGAGACAGAGTGACTACTGCCGCACCAGGTGAAGTCTGGGTCTCTCTGGGACAAACATTGACACATCATAGAGAGACAGAGTGACTACTGCCGCACCAGATAAAGTCTGGGTCTCTCTGGGACAAACATGGACACAACATAGAGAGACAGAGTGACTACTGCCGCACCAGGTGAAGTCTGTGTCTCTCTGGGAACCAATAATTATGGACGCAATGAATTTCTAGAGCTAATGAGTGTTTTAAGAGGAGTGAAAAGAAGATGTTTAAGCAAAAATACACAGCCATCAAACAAGCAAACAGGCAGAGCGGCTAATTAAAAAAGAATATTATAGTTAAGGCATGCAAACTTTGATTAAACAGTACCAAACACACTAAAACTATCACAAACAACAACAGGCATATCTAAACATTCGACCATACAAACACATCTAACACAATAACTGATTTCTACAACTCACCGACTGATTGACCGTATAGCCACTTAAATTACTAATTAACCAAATACAATGCAAACCGCCTGAATGTAATTTTTTCAGTACAGCTTCTTCCAGTTGTACATGTGTCCCAGTTTTTTTTAAACTGAATGATTTATACTTAACATGGCTTGTCATTTGTCCAATGATGTTTCTTAATATCAAAACATATCTTGTAACGCATGCATACATTCTTATTTGAATCTCACACGCACTTCGTCAAACATAACTCCAGAAAGACATTATTTTCAACAGGTCAACATTCGTGTGTAAACGTTTAACCTCGTGGATCAAATAATATCACACAATACACAACTATTTCGAACTAGATTGAAAACAAAAACAAGAGAGGTATGTAATTGGAATTACAAAAACACGGTGTGCATGTAACTGTCTTTTTACATTTAGTCAAGTTTTGACTAAATGTTTTAACGTAGAGGGGGGAATCGAGACGAGGGTATGGTGTATGTGTGTGTGTGCGTGTGTGTGTGTAGAGCGATTGAGAGTAAACTACTGGACCGATCTTTATGAAATTTGACATGAGAGTTCCTGGGTATGAAACCCCCAGACTTTTTTTCATTTTTTTGATAAATGTCTTTGATGACGTCATATCCGGCTTTTTGTAAAAGTTGAGGCGGCACTGTCACACCCTCATTTTTCAATCAAATTGATTGAAATTTTGGCCAAGCAATCTTCGACGAAGGCCGGGGTTTGGTATTGCATTTCAGCTTGGTGGCTTAAAAATTAATTAATGACTTTGGTCATTAAAAATCTGAAAATTGTAATTAAAGTTATTTTTTTATAAAACGATCCAAATTTACGTTCATCTTATTCTTCATTATTTTCTGATTCCAAAAACATATAAATATGTTATATTCGGATTAAAAACAAGGTCTGAAAATTAAACATATACAAATTATTATCAAAATCAAATTTCCGAAATCGATTTAAAAACACTTTCATCTTATTCCTTGTCGGTTCCTGATTCCAAAAACATATAGATATGATATGTTTGGATTATAAACACGCTCAGAAAGTTAAAACGAAGAGAGGTACAGAAAAGCGTGCTATCCTTCTCAGCGCAACTACTACCCCGCTCTTCTTGTCAATTTCACTGCCTTTGTCACGAGCGGTGGACTGACGATGCTACGAGTATACGGTCTTGCTGAAAAATTGCATTGTGTTCAGTTTCATTCTGTGAGTTCGACAGCTTGACTAAATGTTGTATTTTCGCCTTACGCGACTTGTTTTGTTTGTTTTTATTCAGAATTTTGGAATGTTGGCAGTCTTTTGTTTTTTGGATCATTACGAACTAGCTTAAAACGAATATCTAATTAACTACTCACCATCAAGTCCTCCCGAGTCCTCTTGATGATGGGGGGAGCACGGAGAAACACAGTGTCCCCTCCCTGTTCCTGAAACTCCGCCAGGGTTTGATTCCATTCCTTGTACGTGAAGCGATCGCGGAACCAAGATGCCGTGATGGGGTACTTTGGGCCATCGGAGTAGCTTTGTCCTGGTACAACCAGGAGGGGTATCATCCCCAGAAGAAGCACCGTGATTTTCATCTTCCAAAATATTTCTTTTGATTGCCTAAGTTGAACACGCACACAATGATTTCGTCAGTTTTCCAACAAGTTTGAAGTTGTACCTGAACTATTTGTGTATGCAGAATGATACAGTTTACGATTTGTTGGTGCTTTTAGTGTAAGAAAACTCCACTACAATCCTCGTATGTTTCTGCAGTTCAACGTATACCATTCAAAACAAACCCACCTTGCTCTCAAACTAAATCATTTTGTCTTCTCAGTGTAATTGTGTCATGTTCAAATCCTTGTCCAACTTGGCACAAGATGAATTTATACCAGTCGAAACAGGCGTTTTTCGCTCCGAAACCAAACACCTCTATCTCATCATTGGTATTTTGTCCAGTATCAGCTTGCACATCATCAGTTTGCACAAACGACCAAAACGAGAAACACCACAAGACTGCTACAAACCACAGTAGAGTGAGGTCTACCCTTTCTCGCACGGACTAAACATTTTCCAGTCTCCAGTTCAAGTTTAATTTGGGAGATTGTAAAACGATGCTCTCGCGGGGGGCTGGATCTGTACACTACGGAAGTTGTCGTCCTCGATGTTTTTCACCTTCCTTCGTGTTTCAGGTAATTTGACCTTGACCTCGAGATAAAAGGTCGTTACCATATTATGTTTTTATTGATGCTATCATACCAACACGTTGACTCATTAATGGTGTTGTCACCCTTTGGGGGATGATTGAGTCAATGCTAAGTGAAGTATGCGGATAGAACTAACCATTGGTTACAAAGAAATGCAACTGTTTCCCTGTTACGTATTTTCTTGTAAATGAGTGGCCGAATCGCCAAAATTTAAGTTGGAATAATCGCTTCTACATTAATTTAAAGGCATAGCTAGTACATCATTGTCATTTAAAGGAAGAAATTCGTGGATTTCCCCCCTGGCGGCAGGGGCGGATCAGTTCATTTTATGACTGGGTTTTTTCAAAAGTATATTGTGAAGATATGGGTGTGAAGGCGCGAAGCGCCGAGCCGACGGCGCGATGCGCCTAGCTTGTTAGGGGGGTCCGGGGGCATGCCCCCCCGGAAAATTTTCAAAAAAAGGATGCAAAATGGTGCAATCTGGTGCATTCTGAGGATGATCATTACCAGTTTCAGGCAGCAGATTTTGTCACTGATTAATACCCCCAAAATTGAAACTCAATGTAAAATAAAGAAATGCATACCTCATTCAATATTTTTATTTTTTGGCTGGGGGGGGGGGGGGGGTCCGGAAACCCTAGAACCCACCCACCCACCCCCCCCCTCGTTGTGGGGGTCAGGGGGCAAAGCCCCCTGAAGCTGACGGGTAGGTCATATTCTGAGATAAGAAAATGGTCGCTCCTTGCATAAAATGGCATAAAATAAGCAATAATAAAAAAAAAATTAAATAAGTAAGGTACATGTTTAGGCTAGGGGGGGGGGGGGTTGCGCAACCCCCATAACCCCCCCGGTAGTCCGGCCCTGCGTAAGTTTGTGTGTATGAATGTGTGTGTGTTTATGTGTTTTTGTTTGTAAAGGTGGGTGTGTCCGTCTGTCTATATGTGCGTATAAGTGTGTGTTTTGTGTGTATGAAGTTTGTCTAGTGAGTGAGTGCGTGTTAGTGAGTGTGTGTGCGTGTTTGACTTGGGATGTATGTATTGATACGAAAAATAAAACATTCAGAGTATCTGCACTATAATGTGTGTGGCAAATATCCTTTTCACACACACACACACACACACACACACACAGATACACGCACAGACACAGATACAGACACATAGACACAGACAGACAGACAAACTGACAGACAGACAGACACAGACACACACACACACAAGCAAACAAACACATTTTGTCCGAGGAAGGGGGGCATGCGTGCGGGATGAAATTATCATACCATGGCGGGAGGGGGGGTGGCAGAGTATGCAAAGGTGAATGGGGGGGGGGGGTGGCAGAGTATCCAAAGGTGAATGGCGGGGGGGGGGGGGGGGGGGGGGGGGGGGGGGTGGCAGAGTATCCAAAGGTGAGGGGGGGGGGGGGGGGGGTTGGCATTGGCAGAGAGTATCCAAAGGTGAGGGGGGGGGGGGTGGCAGAGTATCCAAAGGTGGGGTGGGGGGTTATTGTCCTTGATGGGCAGTTGTCGGGGTTGGGGTGCAGGTGTTTGAGAGGTGGGGGAGGGGGGAGCGAGTTGTTAGCCTGCTACCCGTTTACATGTAAAAACGTTTTACAAATTACGTTGAACCTAAAACTGCGATTTGTAAAAATGTAAAAAAATCGCATTCCACAAAGCAATACATGCCTTTTATTATCATTAATATTTGTTGTTTGGAGCCCACAAAGGGATCCAGACCAAAAATCCATATGAAAATGAAAGTGTGTGAGTAAATCATTACATGTTATTTTTTTATAATTCGAGTTCGAAGCGTGATAAGCGCAGATGTGTCTGTCCGTCGGTGTGTCCGTCACAAACATGTGCACGCGAGTTCTCCAAAATATTCTCAACATCGTAATTACTGCCAAGCTAATAGATCCCTGGACTTTCGAGATGACAAGAACATATCGGGCGAATTTACGTGATTTGTAAACAATTGTTACAAATCACGGGGCGACCCCCGCAATTTGTAAAATGCTTTACATTTTTACAAATCACGAGTCAACAGCGGTGCTTCACTCTGTTCTGCCGCATAATAAAATACAACATTACAAATCAGAACGAACAAAAACATGATTTTCAACATTTTAATAAACATCGATCGACATATAAGCTTAAGCAAGAAAGATAATGTTCGACTAATTCTGGCTTCAACCACTCCTCCACTTCATTGTCTCTAAAAGAAAGATGCTGAATAAGCAAAACGTGAAAACGTGCACACACAAAAACCGTAAATGTGGAAATGGTGAATACCTATAACACGAGTTCACAAGCATTTCTGCGTGTTATTGTCCCCTATATTTTCTTGTGCTACGATTGAATTGCACCTAAAATTAAAATAAAAAACACTTGTATAAACCAAAAGGGCAAAAAAAGAGCATTTGACATTATCTTCAAAGTGCGCAAGGGTCAACGCACCTGTTTGAGACAAAATCATTAATTACGGAAATAATCTCATCACCCAATAATGTCCGTATCCCGCACCAAAAAACATTGGTCCTTGGGTCAGACAAAACAAATGCACATGATGTTGGTTTCAAACAAGTGATTTGATAGATAATTCAAATTAGCAATTTAAGACATGTAACAAACATCATTCCTTTCGGAAATAATCTCATCTTACAATAATGTCCTTATTAAGCACAACCAATGCATTTTTGAATAAAAAAAAAGCCCACATACAAATGATAAAAAAAAATTTTACAAAAGGAAAAAAAATCTGCACAATTCCCAAAATACAATAACCCCCATAATCTGCAAATCATCACAAACTTGATTTGTTTACTTGGTTTCTCCACAGAGATAATACCCCAAATCCATAAACACCTGAATTATTTGCTCGGTTTCCTTACGCGGAGAAGTGCCAAATCAGCAAACACAGACGGATGGATCCGTTTTTGTAACGGGACACTTCAACGGCTGAGACCCGCTCCACACGTGAAGTTTGCTTTCTCCTGTTTTTTTACAGCGGTGCAAACATAGCGCTTTGCCGGCATTAGGCCTCGGTGTGAAGGGGTGATAAAGGATAAACAAAAGCGGAGATGACGGAGGAGGGGAAGAAAGGGAGGGGAGACGAGGAGAAGCTTTCGTCATGACAACTATGTAAACACAAGTGAAGATTTCTTTCAAGTTTGTCGAAGAAAAAGATTTGTCCACACATTTTGAAAAAAAAAGAAAAAAGATAAACCAGCCATTATTTGCTGAAAACCATCTCATTATAGGGAGAAAAACACACAATATAATGTAGAATTACAGATCAATGCTTCGTTAATTAATAGTATAAAACCAAAAGTTAAATACAAGAGAACAGAAGGGAGTCTGGTGTCACAAGAGTAAAAGCAATAACGACACAGAAGCAGTAACATATAAGCTTTTTCAAGATTAGAAAGCTTTCAAAAGAAGCTAAAATACGATGCTATAAAGACAATTATTTGTGTGTTACGCACGTAACTATAATTCAATCATGCATCGCAATATTCACATTATTTTAAACATGATGTAAGCAAACCCTCACAAATTATACAATCTGTATATATATATATATATATATATATATATATATATATATATATATATATATATATATATATATATATATATATACGACTTGTGTCTGTGTGTGTGTGTGTGTGTGTGTGTGTGTGTGTGTGTGTGTGTGTGTGTGTGTGTTCGCGATGCACGGCCAAAGTTCTTGATGGATCAGCTTCAAATTTGGTGGGCATATTCAGTTAGACCCCGGACACAACCTGGTCGATGAGAATTTTCAACACGTGCTCTCAGCGCGCAGCGCTGAACCGATTTTGGTTTTTCTGTTCATTTTCCCAGATCCATTCTCAGTAACTCTTCCTAATCTTCTCCAGTGTTTTGCGTTTATCTCCCTTCCTTTGTGTGGCGTCAATCCATATTCCCGTTTCTATTTTTAGAAGGTCACTGTCGACAACGCTCAATCCATATTCCCGTTATACTATTTTTAGAAGGTCACTGTCCCGGCGAAGCCGGGTATTACTCTTCCTTATCTTCTCCAGTGTTTTGCGCGTTTATCTCCCTTCCTTCGTACAAAGCCGGGTCCCCGGCGCAGCCGGGTATTCGGCTCGACTTCTTACCGGCGAAGCCGTACCCGGCTAAGCGGGTATTCATCTAGTAATCTAATATATTATAAACAAGAACTAGTAGACAGCACCCGGCTTCGTTCGGATGTTTGGTGACCGCAAATTATTTTGTTTAATTTACACCACAAAGAGTCTAAGAAGAAGTAGAACAAGTCGCGTAAGGCGAAAATACAATATTTAGTCAAGTAGCTGTCGAACTCACAGAATGAAACTGAAAGCAATGCAACGCAGCAAGACCGTATACTCGTGGTCCACCGCTCACAGCATTGGCAGTGAAATTGACAAGAAGAGCGGGGTAGTGGTTACGCTATGCTGCATAGCACGCTTTTCTGTACCTCTCTTCGTTTTAACTTTCTGAGCGTGTTTTTAATCCAAACATATCATATCTATATATTTTTGGAATCAGGAACCGACAAGGAATAAGATGAAAGTGTTTTTAAATTGATTTCGAAAAAAAAAATTTGATAATAATTTTTATATATTTAATTTTCAGAGCTTGTTTGTAATCCGAATATAACATATTTATATGTTTTTGGAATCAGCAAATGATGGAGAATAAGACAAACGTAAATTTGGATCGTTTTATAAATTTTTATTTTTTTTTACAATTTTCAGATTTTTAATGACCAAAGTCATTAATTAATTTTTAAGCCACCAAGCTGAAATGCAATACCGAACCCCGGGCTTCGTCGAAGAGTACTTGACCAAAATTTCAACCAATTTGGTTGAAAAATGAGGGCGTGACAGTGCCGCCTCAACTTTCACGAAAAGCCGGATATGACGTCATCAAAGACATTTATCAAAAAAATGAAAAAAACGTTCGGGGATTTCATACCCAGGAACTCTCATGTCAAATTTCATAAAGATCGGTCCAGTAGTTTAGTCTGAATCGCTCTACACACACACACACACAGACAGACAGACACACGCACATACACCACGACCCTCGTTTCGATTCCCCCTCGATGTTAAAATATTTAGTCAAAACTTGACTAAATATAACAAGTCGCGTAAGGCGAAAATACAATATTTAGTCAAGTAGCTGTCGAACTCACAGAATGAAACTGAACGCAACGCAACGCAGCAAGACCGTATACTCGTAGCATCGTCACTCCACCGCCCGTGGCAAAGGCAGTGCACGTGGAATTGACAAGAAGAGCGGGGTATTCGTTGCGCTGAGAAGGATAGCACGCTTTTCTGTACCTCTCTTCGTTTTAACTTTCTGAGCGTGTTTTTAATCCAAACATATCATATCTATATATTTTTGGAATCAGGAACCGACAAGGAATAAGATGAAAGTGTTTTTAAATTGATTTCGAAAAAAAAATTTTTATAATAATTTTTATATATTTAATTTTCAGAGCTTGTTTTTAATCCGAATATAACATATTTATATGTTTTTGGAATCAGCAAATGATGGAGAATAAGATAAACATAAATTTGGATCGTTTTATAAATTTTTATTTTTTTTTACAATTTTCAGATTTTTAATGACCAAAGTCATTAATTAATTTTTAAGCCACCAAGCTGAAATGCAATACCGAACCCCGGGCTTCGTCGAAGAGTACTTGACCAAAATTTCAACCAATTTGGTTGAAAAATGAGGGCGTGACAGTGCCGCCTCAACTTTCACGAAAAGCCGGATATGACGTCATCAAAGACATTTATCAAAAAAATGAAAAAAACGTTCGGGGATTTCATACCCAGGAACTCTCATGTCAAATTTCATAAAGATCGGTCCAGTAGTTAAGTCTGAATCGCTCTACACACACACACACACAGACAGACAGACACACGCACATACACCACGACCCTCGTTTCGATTCCCCCTCGATGTTAAAATATTTAGTCAAAACTTGACTAAATATAAACAAGTCGCGTAAGGCGAAAATACAATATTTAGTCAAGTAGCTGTCGAACTCACAGAATGAAACTGAACGCACTGCATTTTTTCCGCAAGACCGTATACTCATAGCATCGTCAGCCCACCGTTCAGGCAGTGAAATTGACAAGAAGAGCGGTTTAGTAGTTGCGCTGAGAAGGATAGCACGCTTTTCTATACCTCTCTTCGTTTTAACTTTCTGAGCGTGTTTTTAATCCAAACATATCATATCTATATGTTTTTGGAATCAGGAACCGACAAGGAATAAGATGAAAGTGTTCTTAAATTGATTTGGAAAATTTAATTTTGATAATAATTTTTATATTTTTAATTTTCAGAGCTTGTTTTTAATTCAAATATAACATATTTATATGTTTTTGGAATCAGAAAATAATGGAGAATAAGATAAACGTAAATTTGGATCGTTTTATAATTTTTTATTTTTTTTTACAATTTTCAGATTTTTAATGACCAAAGTCATTAATTAATTTTTAAGCCACCACGCTGAAATGCAATACCGAAGTCCGGGCTTCGTCGAAGATTACTTGACCAAAATTTCAACCAATTTGGTTAAAAAATGAGGGCGTGACAGTGCCGCCTCAACTTTCACGAAAAGCCGGATATGACGTCATCAAAGACATTTATCGAAAAAATGTAAAAAACGTTCGGGGATATCATACCCAGGAACTCTCATGTAAAATTTCATAAAGATCGGTCCAGTAGTTTGGTCTGAATAGCTCTACACACACGCACAGACACGCACGCACGCACACACACACACACACGCACGCACGCACGCACATACACCACGACCCTCGTCTCGATTCCCCCCTCGATGTTAAAATATTTAGTCAAAACTTGACTAAATGTAAAAAGGAGAAAGATAAAGAATCAAAGGACAACGCTGTATGACAAGTAATCATTGCGGGCAGGGAAATAGCTCAGTCGGTAGTGTCACTGGCTTCATGACCAGTGTGTCGCTATCGGCGTGGTTCGATCCCCATGTTCGGCGAGGGATTTATTTCCCAGGGTCAACTTTGTGGAGACTCTCCTTGGTGTCCGAACACCCGCGGGGCGAGTGAACGCAATCGCATGATACAGAACCCAAGTTCAAAGCAAAAGTCTCAGAGTTTGCGAACATGAGCACATACATTCTTATCTTAGTTTTTATGTATTCATTGTTTGCAAACATCGGCATTATTCATGTTTTACTTTAAACGCAATCATTGTTATTTATAGATCACAGGCACTTGATGTAAGTAGGTCACACACGTGTAAATGTTGTGCCCAGTCCTTGTTTTTGTTTCTGTTATTATTTTAGTTAGCAGGTCTAGTTGAGCACGTATTGAGTATCATGTACCCTCTACTAGTCATTGTGCATTTTAGTTAATGGACTGATGATGTCATTTGTATGGAGTCGACGCACGTGCGAGGATATGTATGTGTGGGAGGGGGGGGGGGGCGGGAGATGGAAACTTGCTGTATGTTATGTAATGTATATATTGTGTGTGATACGTGGAAAATGTGATACTATTTATTTGCATGTATGATACAGGGACAAATGTGATATTTGTAGGCCTAGGCCTATACTAGTGATTACTGTGTGTGATACATGAAATGTGATATGAATGCTGTTTTTATATGTTATACTCTTACTTTCTGCCTATGTCTTAATCCCAAGCGCAAGACAAATTCTTCTATGTGGAAATTGAAGCCAATAAAATTTGAGTTGAGTTGAGTTGATGTACACGCATGCAGGAACAAGAAAAAGAAATGGGAAGCGCCGTACTGAATGGCAGCTCGCTTTACCAAGAGAGAAAGCAGCCCCAATAGCCATGAAGGTAACCTCGCAGGGGGCCCGGTAGCTCAGTTGGTAGAGCACTGGACTTGTGATCGAAAGGTCGCAGGTTCGAATTCGGGCCGAGACGGACACGGGTCAACTTTATGTGCAGACCCAGAGACGGAAGCCATGTCCCACCACAATGGCACGTAAAAGACCTTGGTCATTCTGCCATAAGTGCAGGTGGCTGATTACACCTAAACACGCATACACCTGGCCGGGTAGCGCGACTCTGTTGCTGCTAGCTTTCCACTGGGAGGGAGCGACCCGAATTTTCAGCAATGGGACAATAAAGTAATGAAAATGAAATGAAATGAAAACAATGACATCGTATCCTTATCCGCTTTGTGTTTGGCGAGGGATTTGGTGATCAAGACTTTAGTTAGACATTTCTGTCGGAGGGGAGGTAACTCATACCTGGTTAACAGAAAATTGAATTATTCTGACATTCTATTTTTTCATAATAAAAACATCAAATTGTGTTTCACTCCTTTGTCGCGTTAATAATTTTGCGACCAATCACCGCTACTGCGCATTTGCTGCATACTATTCATTAATAGTACAAACGAGAGATTCAAAATAAACTAAAATAATCATAACTAAAAACATTTTAAAATGCTACTGCAGCGTATCGTCTGTTCCTAGCTACCCTGAACCTTTTCTTTCTGAAAGCAAATCCCTCAAATTTGAGTACACCCTGACTTCGAATTAACAGCCCCGCTCCCCGACACTCGCGACCGATCGCCACTCGCTCTGTCTCCGCTAGTGCTGGGTACAGACGACGTTGCCCCGAGAAGCCTCGCCCGAAGACGGCCCACATTCCTGGCGCTGAGCGTGTAGCAGACGAACAGACAGGCCCCCTGCAAGCCGTTGAAGATGATGAAGGCATACACGGCGACCACGTGACCAGTTACCGCGGCAACGAAACCCAGAGTCCAGGTGAAGCCCATGGTGACGCTGACCTTGACATAGATGATGCAGCGCCCTCTGTCCTGCCGACGTTGCTGCAAAAGACGTTTGTTTTTTTACATTAAGTCAAATTTTGACTAAATGTTTTTATATTGACCAGGAATCGAGACGAGCGTGGTGGTGTATGTTTGGGGATGTTTAGAACAATTTAGGGAGACAATTACTGGACCGATCTTCATGACATTTTACATACACATTCTACCAAGTTGATCCCCCAAAAAATATTTTCGATAACTTTATTTGATGACGTCATATCCGGCTTTGGATGAAAGTTGAGGCGGCACTGTCACGACCTCGTTTTTCAACCAAACTGATTGAAATCTTTGACTCAGTCCTGACTATGGAATTGTATTTATAATAATAATAATAATAATAAATGAGCATTTATATAGCGCAACATCATGACTTTACAATTATGCTCTTTGCGCTTGACACATTTAAAATTAAAACACAGTTATACAAGCATTTACATCTACATTCATAGTCAACAACGCTTAATTAAAAGCAAACACCATCAAACATACATTCCGGAAGCTTAAAAATGAGTTAATTAGTTTGCTCATTGAAATCTTTTCTTTTTTTAAACTGATTTTTAATGATTCCATTGTTTTCTCAAGCAAATTCTGAATCCAAAAATATAAGATTTGTACAGCAACTAACGTATCGCTATGAGACATTTGCACATTCTTATTCAAAATAAGCATCTAAGCCAGCCAGCCCATATACTGTCGAACTTTGTTGGCGCTCTTTTTTCTAACATTCTTTTTTTCTGTTTCCCTTTCCAGAAATCGTTTCTTTTGGCACAGCGCAAATAGCTCTTTGAGAAAAAAACAAAAAAGCCATCCTTTCTCCCCCCCCCCCTCCCCCCTAACGTCTAATTATCCCCCCGTTCTACTAGCCGTAATGAGGATGTCTCAAATGAAGAAATTATGTAATCAAACGTTAGATCCATTGCCAATATTCATCAAGCAGAGAACTCAAATAACAATTGTTTTGCAGGTCAAATATGTTCACAGCAATGCCGGCTCATCTTCTTCTGCCCAACCCCGCCAAACTCTTCCTCTTCGTCCTCCTTCAAAACTCGGCGTTTATACATGGCTGTCTCTATTTCTGCAAAATACGCAATCCTGTCCTCCTCAGCAGAACGATCATACTTTGAAAAAAATATAATTGCGTCACTCACCTTGAGTGTTGAAGCGGACCGTTTCGTGCTCTCAATACCGTACAGTGTCAGGGAGAAGCAGACCATGTTGACAAGCAGAGAGCAACCCACGGGGACATAGAATCCGTACACCAGTGCTTCAGACTCGCCAATCCAAAAGCAAACCTTTTCCCCGTAGCCCACACTTCGTCCACCTGGGTGAGTCAGATCCACTGCCAGACACACAGCGACAACACACAGAGGCAGTCCTAGCGACAGGACAGAGAACTTCCAGAAAGAAGACCTGCTCCGTGAGTTTCTGGCTTTGAACACGGAGTAGAAGGTCATGGCTAGGTCGATGGAGATCGAAGACATCCAGCCAAACGTTGACAGCCAGACCCAGTGTGTTAGAACAGCCACAGCTTGGCACACAGTCTGGTTGTTAAAGTTGGCGAAAAGTAGAAGCTGTCCCGTGAGAATGAACGCGGCTAAACCAGCTGTCATCTTGCCAGCCGTGTTTCTCATTTCAGGGAGGAGACAGTGAGACATCAACAGCATCGCGAGACACAGGACTGACACTGCAGAACACGCTGCAGACACGTATGCCTGAGTCTGGTCAAAGTCAAACTGTCTGAGGTAGACCCAGAAGTCTCCCAGCCTGCCAAGCCTGTTGCAGATGTAGGCAAAGTGGTCTGACATTTCGTATTCATTTGGAGCGTACATTTCACCAGTTTTCCGAATTTTGATGTAAGATTCCTCAACCAGGTCGACTTCCTCGATGCTAAAGGAAATCACGGGGCAATGCAACGTCGTTGCTGGCTGAAATGTATCGCAGACTACAATCTTTGTCAGCAAGAAACCGGTCTCTGCTGTCATCAAAACGTCAAAGAAAATATTCTCCAGTGGGTAGAGAACTGTTGTGTTCTCCACAGAAACCTCAGCGTACAACGTGTTACCTATGGTTGTGTTCGTGACATGTTCATACACCAACACTGCTGTCGTATTGCACAGGTCCTCAACAGAAACGTTCGATCCTTCGGAACACATATTAGACACTTCCCAAACTGAACCAAAGTGCTCACCGATGAGGGTTAGAGCTTGATGAAGATCAGACGAATTGCTGATGGTCAGTTGTATCCCTGTTGCAGCGTCATCTATAAAATCCAGAACGGATGTATTGTCGCAGTGTATGCATTTAGTGTTAGCGGATACGGTGGTCTGAGTGTTCATTGGCTGGTCATTGTAGGAATAGTTGCTGCATACAAAAGCAAATTCTCCTATTTCAGAAAACTCGGGTACCTTGTGTTGGCGTATGTTCAGGGTGTAATCCAGGATTGGGTAAGGTGTTGCCCGTGGAAACATTACAAAGATGGACTGTGTACCTTGCGGTAACGGTTGTGTTTCTGCTGCAACTATTACGGATGAGTTCCTGACGCATTCTCCCAGCAACGCGTAATGTAGAGCAGGACAAATCAGTGGCCTGCACTTGATGAACTGAAGATCAAACACTTCATTCGTAGCGCAAGAAAAGTCATCGAGAGTGACAGGTTCACCGTCTAGGTTGAAAAGAACTGCTTCCTTCTTTACGTATGTCTTACCAAGATCAAACAACGCTCCGATTCCTGGTCCAATAACAACTAAAGGAGGGCCTACACTGCCAAAGCTGCTACACGTGTCGCTGAAACTTTCGGTAGATTCGCCCAAAACGCAGAGATAGCAGTGAGGGTTCCGCACCCTCAGAGTACTGTTCACACGCACAGGGAACTGGTAGGACGTGCAGAGAGACCTGTCCTCTCTAGAACACAGCTCACTCTTCTCAAGCTCTTCAACTTCGTGTTTTTCTGTTGGCCATGCGCGTGTACACGGCCTCATCAACGAATACGGGGGAGTTCCAGACGTGAAGTTGTGATAATATTTACATTTTCCTTGTTCCAGATTTCCAAGCGTTTTCTCCTTGTCTACAATCTCCACGCAGTCTGCCGTCACTTCCCAAGGGATCAGATCCTCTTCAAGTACAGAGAAGCAAGCTGCACAGTGCACGTTTCTGAAAGCAAGTTCAGTGTATTGGTTGTACGAGACAAGTTCCATGAAAGCAGACGGAGGATTTGCACAAACGTCTGCCGACTCCGGATCAGAGTCGTTGGGACAGTTCGAGACAACAAGGTAGCCGTGTTCTGAGCTGACGTCTGCACACGAACCATACAGTTGCAGCAAGTCGAGAACTAAGATCTTGGCAGAACTACTGTTACTAAAGCCTTCAATCTGGCTGTGAAAGTGCTTGGCAGTTCTTTCTGTCTGTGATGTGTTCTGATCTAAGCTGTTGTCTTGAAACGCCGTTTCATTCGTTACATTCCTACACAACAAGAAATAGTCCGGGCAACAGTCACCAAAGGAAATGCAAATCGCATCACATCTACATTTCAGAGTTTTGTCAGAAGCAGATGCGTTTTCATTGTCTCCGTAGCAGTGCCCTCTGCACGACCACTCGTTTGCTGAACACAAAAGCTGTATAGTAATGTTCTTCATTTCAATGACATACTTATAATTTGAAACTTGTGCCGCTACTGTCGTGGTTGCTTGGGTCATGGAAATATCTCGAGATGGTGAGACAGAGTTCGTGTTGTCTGTAGTAAAGTTTGACTCAGAAACTGGCTTTGTTTTGCTTTTCTTAATACTCTGAGATTGTGAGGCAGTCGCTGTAGAGTCTTCGGAGGAGAAAGGTTCAAGAATCGTCGTTGTTTGAGTCTGACTGACGCTGTCTGATGTGGACAGACGGACGCTTTCGTCGTCGAGCGGATGAATAGTATTTAGGTCTACCTCACCATGTTCTAAGTGAAGTTGCACTTCAATGGACATTCTTCTTGGTCGACGGCGAGAAGCTTCTGAAGGTTCTGAAGTTACCTCCCTCAACAACTGTTCACTCTGACTGGATGTGATTGAGGTAGGGGGAGATACATGTGAAGTGTGCTTTGCGGACATGGTCGTTGGCTCTTTGTTCTTCTTAGGCGGCAAGGATGTTGCATTTTGTGTTTCAATTAATGGTGTTGTTTTGGAGACCGTTGACAAGGCTAACACTGATACTGTAATTAACACAAATGAAATAAAACGTATTTGAAACGTGTATAATTTCTAGGGAAATAAACACAAAGGTAAACAAAATTCATGTTTTTATATTTAGTCAAGTTTTGACTAAATGTTTTAACATCGAGGGGGGAATCGAGACGAGGGTCGTGGTGTATGTGCGTGTGTGTGTGTGTGTGTGTGTGTGTGTCTGTCTGTGTGTGTGTGTAGAGCGATTCAGACTAAACTACTGGACCGATCTTTATGAAATTTGACATGAGAGTTCCTGGGTATGAAATCCCCGAACGTTTTTTTCATTTTTTTGATAAATGTCTTTGATGACGTCATATCCGGCTTTTCGTGAAAGTTGAGGCGGCACTGTCACGCCCTCATTTTTCAACCAAATTGGTTGAAATTTTGGTCAAGTAATCTTCGACAAAGCCCGGACTTCGGTATTGCATTTCAGCTTGGTGGCTTAAAAATTAATTAATGACTTTGGTCATTAAAAATCTGAAAATTGTAAAAAAAATAAGAATTTATAAAACGATCCAAATTTACGTTTATCTTATTCTCCATCATTTGCTGATTCCAAAAACATATAAATATGTTATATTCGGATTAAAAACAAGCTCTGAAAATTAAATATATAAAAATTATTATCACATTTTTTTTTTCGAAATCAATTTAAAAACACTTTCATCTTATTCCTTGTCGGTTCCTGATTCCAAAAACATATAGATATGATATGTTTGGATTAAAAACACGCTCAGAAAGTTAAAACGAAGAGAGGTACAGAAAAGCGTGCTATCCTTCTCAGCGCAACGAATACCCCGCTCTTCTTGTCAATTCCACGGGCACTGCCTTTGCCACGGGCGGTGGAGTGACGATGCTACGAGTATACGGTCTTGCTGCGTTGCGTTGCGTTCAGTTTCATTCTGTGAGTTCGACAGCTACTTGACTAAATGTTGTATTTTCGCCTTACGCGACTTGTTTGTTTTGTTTTGTTCTTTGTTCTATCAGTTTGTTTTCTCATTTGCCCATGTTTTTATATTTAGTCAAGTTTTGACTAAATATTTTAACATCGAGGGGGAATCGAAACGAGGGTCGTGGTGTATGTGCGTGTGTGTGTGTGTCTGTGTGTCTGTGTGTGTGTAGAGCGATTCAGACTAAACTACTGGACCGATCTTTATGAAATTTGACATGAGAGTTCCTGGGTATGAAATCCCCATACGTTTTTTTCATTTTTTTGATAAATGTCTTTGATGACGTCATATCCGGCTTTTCGTGAAAGTTGAGGCGGCACTGTCACGCCCTCATTTTTCAACCAAATTGGTTCAAATTTTGGTCAAGTACTCTTCGACGAAGCCCGGGGTTCGGTATTGCATTTCAGCTTGGTGGCTTAAAAATTAATTAATGACTTTGGTCATTAAAAATCTGAAAATTGTAAAAAAAAATAAAAATTTATAAAACGATCCAAATTTACGTTTATCTTATTCTCCATCATTTGCTGATTCCAAAAACATATAAATATGTTATATTCGGATTAAAAACAAGCTCTGAAAATTAAATATATAAAAATTATTATCAAATTTTTTTTTTTCGAAATCAATTTAAAAACACTTTCATCTTATTCCTTGTCGGTTCCTGATTCCAAAAATATATAGATATGATATGTTTGGATTAAAAACACGCTCAGAAAGTTAAAACGAAGAGAGGTACAGAAAAGCGTGCTATGCAGCATAGCGTAACCACTACCCCGCTCTTCTTGTCAATTTCACTGCCTATGCCGTGAGCGGTGGACCACGAGTATACGGTCTTGCTGCGTTGCATTGCGTTCAGTTTCATTCTGTGAGTTCGACAGCTACTTGACTAAATATTGTATTTTCGCCTTACGCGACTTGTTATTTCTGTTTAAGAGAAAAATCGTTTTTACATTTAGTCAAGTTTTCACTAACTGTTTTAACGTAGAGGGGGGAATCGAGACGAGGGTCGTGGTGTATGTGCGTGTGTGTGTGTGTGTGTGTTTGTGTGTGTGTGTGTGTGTGTGTGTGTGTGTCTGTCTGTGTGTGTGTGTAGAGCGATTCAGACTAAACTACTGGACCGATCTTTATGAAATTTGACATGAGAGTTCCTGGGTATGAAATCCCCGAACGTTTTTTTCATTTTTCTGATAAATGTCTTTGATGACGTCATATCCGGCTTTTCGTGAAAGTTGAGGCGGCACTGTCACGCCCTCATTTTTCAACCAAATTGGTTGAAATTTTGGTCAAGTAATCTTCGACGAAGCCCGGACTTCGGTATTGCATTTCAGCTTGGTGGCTTAAAAATTAATTAATGACTTTGGTCATTAAAAATCTGAAAATTGTAAAAAAAAAATAAAAATTTATAAAACGATCCAAATTTACCTTCATCTTATTCTCCATCATTTTCTGATTCCAAAAACATATAAATATGTTATATTTGGATTAAAAATTAGCTCTGAAAATTAAATATATAAAAAATATTATCAAAATTAAATTGTCGAAATCAATTTAAAAACACTTTCATCTTATTCCTTGTCGGTTCCTGATTCCAAAAATATATAGATATGATATGTTTGGATTAAAAACACGCTCAGAAAGTTAAAACAAAGAGAGGTACAGAAAAGCGTGCTATCCTTCTTAGCGCAACTACTGGTTTAAACATAAGTTTATTTTAACAAAGGTTACAATCGCAACTACTACCCCGCTCTTCTTGTCAATTTCACTGCCTTTGCCATGAGCGGTGGACTGACGATGCTACGAGTATACGGTCTTGCTGAAAAATGGCATTGCGTTCAGTTTCATTCTGTGAGTTCGACAGCTACTTGACTAAATGTTGTATTTTCGCCTTACGCGACTTGTTTTTTTTTTTAGAGTAAAACATTTTTGTTAAACGGTATTTTTAAGAAACAGTTTTGACAACGTTATTCTTTCATTTGATTGACGTTTATTTTTACATGATGTATTTTATGCCCATGTTAAAAAGCAATATTCAACATATCGTTAAAGTATATATATACAACTCTACTCTACTCTACTCTACTCTACTCTACTCAATGCTTCATAAACATCGCCGGTTAACGGCATGCATACGGTATAATAAACAACAGTAGTATCACTATACTTCAAGCCAAAACTCACTTACCTAAAAGCAGAACACTCAGATTCAGCAACGTCATAATGAAATCTCTCGGAAGTTAAAGCCAGCTATAGGTGAATGTGTCAAGTTTTATAACAGTTTCTGTTACAACATTCAGGACTTCGAAAAGTTTTTTTATTTTTTGCAGTGAAATATTGCACCCGAACAAAAATGTGTTAGCATCTAAGACTGTTCGGGACATCCGACATTAACTGGTAATGCGAAAATGATTGCACTCGCTCGGTCAGTTATGAATGTATACTCTGTTGTGAAACGGGAATCTTTGGTAGTCCATGGTGGCTATGCCAGGAATATCCGGTGTTTGTGCTAACAACGGTTAGCCTGCTGTGGATTATGCTGCAGATTTGCTGGACTATTGTGTTTGCTGCAGGCAAAACTGTATTGATTCGTGGGAAAACAAAGTATTGTATTTATTGCTGCTTTGATTGGGAAACACGTAATGCGGGGCGAATTTTGAACTTCTATGTGTTATGTCTCTTATAATTGCATAGTAGGATATCAAAACACACACAGACATTGAAAGGAGATATCTTTTAGTTTTAGAATTTTCTGGGCTGTTGTGTTTGCTGCAGGCAAAGCTGCATCGATTTGCGTGCAAACAAAGTCGTTTTCTTCTTGCTGCGTAGATTAGAAGACACGCAGAGCGGGGAGATGTTTTGAATTTCTATGGGTATTTTTTTTTAAATTGCCCAGAACACAAGTGACTTCTGCCCAGAAGGATATTCAAACAAACACTAACATGGGAAAGAGGGATTTTTAGATTTAGCACTGAATATTGTTTTTGTCTAGTATCTTGACAGGGAGACAGATAAAGCGGGGAGAGTTTTGAATGTCTATGGGTAGGCTTAAGGGCAACATCGCCTGATAGGATATTAAAACACACACAAATGTAGGAAGGATAGATTAGTTTATCTTCTCTAAGCACCTTGGTGCACGAGTATCGCAGAACAGGATTATGACACAATGCCAGTCCGCATGAAGCGCCGGGTAGAAGACATTTGCATTATAGCAAAACACCATGTTACAACATTGCATTGAAATTAAAGTGTTATCATTTCCAAACACACACACGCACGCATGCACGCACGCACACACGCACGCACGCACGCACGCACTCACGCCCGCACGCACACACACACACACACACACACACGCACGCACGCACGCACGCACTCACGCCCGCACGCACACACACACACACACACACACACAAACAATGCTGTCGGGAAACACGAAGGAACACGTGTCGTTCACTAACTGTCCTTCACGGAGTTGTGCTCCCGTTGCAAGTGATTGCTGGCTTCTATTCAGCAGTTGCTTCCCTTTGAATGTCGTTGTGCGCAGTCTTCAAAAAAGCAGTTGCCTCCCTTTACCCGTCCTTGGTCTGTCATTGTACTGGCCGCAGTGTTCAAGATGGGAGTTTCGCTTGATCCCGTGACCGTGTTTAAACTGTTATGTACGGAACTGCCCCCCTTCGTCCGTTGTTCTCTCTTATTTACGGAGTTGCCTCCCGTTGCCTATATCTGATCCGGCTTATCGCACACAAATCCCCTTGAGCTAATGCTGAGAGCATACGCGGAATAGATAATCTTGCTGCATTTTTTATCTTCTATTTTTATTTATTTTTCATCTTTTTTCCCAGGATTATTATCTTGTTCTCAATAGGCGACTTGCCCTATCGGCTAGCGCCGCGATGTCACGCGAAAAATCTGCGTTATCTTGCGTGGCCTTGCGAGATCTGCTGTAAAATGTGGGCATGGTTTGATAGCTCTGTGAGAGATTGCGTTTCAGTGCAGACACTTTGCCTTGAAAATGGTGAATTTGCACTGTGCAGCAGTGGGCTGAGGCAATAATAGCCGCAAGAATAATCCTAAAGTTCGTTCAAAGTACCTAAGCATGGTCTGTACACATAGGAAAGGTGATCGATTTTGTGTAATCTTATTGTTTTAGGCTACACAAGCCAGAGAACACCAGCGCTTGTGAAGCGATGGCTGTGGAATTCTCTGTGACGTCAAAATTACGTGCCATCCCGGTACTCCGTTGTCTGTTCAATAACTTTATCAGTTTCGGTTTCTTGTATCCTGAATTTTGTGTTTTTCTTTCTTTGATGTAATATTGCAACTTTGGTACTTGCAATCGCACGAACATTCTGCTGTTCGGTAGCCATTGTTTTAGATCAGTGACTGTGGCGTATTGAAGGAACGATAACTCTTGAGAGCAAAAAATTAAGACCGCAAGGAAGTTAACCTTCCTTATCTTTCGCACAGAAGAGCTATTAAAGCGGGGTATTGTGCAAGTTGGCTAGAAATAGTATGAACGATTCGATAATTATTTCAACAACTAAAATGCATGTGAGTTGAAATATCCAACATGGATGATATTTCTCAGACAAGAGTATTTGAACCTATTTCCTTGAAAATACAGAATCACCAAATTTGCCGACATGACCGTGTGCGTGTGTGCGTGTGTGTCTTTTTTAAAAAAAATCAAATGTATGTGGGCAGTGTCTCATGTGCGCGTGTGTGTGCGTTTATGTGTGTGTGTGTGTGTGTGTGTGTGTGTGTGTGTGTGTGTGTGTGTGTGTGTGTGTGTGTGATAACACACGATGACGTCTTGTTTGTTTGTTGTTGTTTTCTTCTATTTTTGAAGATGTTGCTTTGCGTATGAGGAAGGTTGTTGTTTTGCTCATGAGAGTTGATAACAAGAAGAGCAAACGCTCGATCGAGTCACTTTCGCAGTTCTGAATATTATATGAGGCATCAGATGGACAGGAAGAAATTGCTATTCACAACACAATACAGATGTAAATAATTTGATGTAAAGAATAATCCTATAAAGTTTGAATAAAATCCGATGAATAGTTTCAGAGATATGATATTTCAATTTTTTTCCTTCAAGACATACCTGTGACCTTGAAAAAGGTCAAAGGTCACCAAAGCAGACGTCAAAGTGTAGAGGTCACTGGGAGTCACGTTCACATAAAATTTGAGCCCGGTCACTTTTATAGTTTCCGAGAAAAGCCCAACGTTAAGTTGTGTGTTGCCGAACAGAAAAGGCTAGTTATCTCCCTTGTTTTTCTGATAACGTTCGTAAAAGGCTACAGATGTAAATACTTTGATGTAAAGAATAATCCTACAAAGTTTCAATCACATCCGATGAACTTTGTCAAAGATATAAAATGTCTAATTTTTCCTTTGACGCTGACCTGTGACCTTGAAAAAGGTCAAAGGTCAACGAAACCATCGTTAAAGTGTAGAGGTCATTGGAGGTCACGACTAAACAAAATATGAGCCGGATCGCTTTGATAGTTTCCGAGAAAAGTCCAACGTTAAGGTGGTGTCTACGGACGGCCGGCCGGACGGCCGGCCGGACAGACTAACATTGACCGATTACATAGAGTCACTTTTTCTCAAGTGACTCAAAAACCACACACACACACACACACACACACACACACGCACGCATACGCACACACACACACACACACACAAACTTTTCCTCCACAATCACACCTTTAACATACGCAGGCTTACCATTCATAATTTGACAGATGTCAAAACACCAGATTATCATTTCAAGTTGAGTTTTATTCATAAGTACATCTCGACATTATTAACAGCCAAGAGAGTTTTAGCAGCAATCATCTATAACAATACACATCTCGTTTTTATTTCATACGCACCTATACATTATTTTTTGGGCTCAAACTCTCGGACTTAAGTTTCAAGACGTGGACATGAGAAACAGACAAAATCCAAACAACGAAACGCAAGCGAACTAAAACGCACATGTACATAACATTACAGCATAGTTTAAGCTAAACTTGCTTTTGGCCTTGTAATGACCGAACAAGACGGAACAGAAAGCGGAAGGGGGGGTATACTATATGGAGTAGCGGGTGTATTCTTAAGCGGGTAGCCATACAGTTTTGAAAGTGGATTTGACACTTACAAAGCACAAAAAAGCGAATAGAATTTGAGGAACATCTTTACATATATCGCTTCCACTGCCTTGTTTTCAAATCATAACATTGTTCAACGATTTGTTTACAACAGTGTACATGTAAAATACTACATCGTATTTACACACACAAGTTGTCACTTCCCTGACAAAAATCTCTTTGGCTTTGATGGCATTACACGTTGAACATTTCAACGGCAATAGCAGACAGTTACTAGGACATAACATGCAGGCTTTCGTTTGCCTTGGAAGTCAAAGCCAAAGCATAATACAGCTGGTGCATCTTTTCTTATTTGCTACATAGCAGGTGAATGCTTCTTCTTTAAACTAAACGACAAATAATAGGACCGCTAACAGGCACACAGAAAGACAAAAAACAACGATCAGTTTTCAACAGATTGACTGTGACTAACCCGCTACAAAAATAAAGACTGTTGAACCAAAAACCAAAGCGAAAATTCTCATACCAAACTACTCCAAAAAGCAAAAACATCGCAACAATTCCGAAAGGAAAAATAAGAGATTTAAGTTCCACAAATCATTCAACTTAACCCAGTTTAATCTACCTTTCAGCGTTTAAAGGAAACAAAAAACACAACAAAATTCTTCACATCCAAAGCATAGCAAAGTATCAGCAGAAAAACTGACACAATGAACTTGTGAATGGCACAGAACAGTACAACTAAGAGCAAACTTCCCGCAGTCGCCGAAGAGTATTTTCTATTTGCGTGGACTTCTTAATGAGGTAGATGTACATACCCTTCCTTCTTGCAACACACACCGACTCATAAATATCGTGACGAAAAAAAGGAAGGGGCGAAATATAAGTACATATATATATATATGTGTGCAGTGTTACACAAAGCACGACCAACAGGGCCGTTGGCGGGGGCGAGAGGGAGGGGGGCAAAGAACTATTAGCTTGTGCAATTAAAATCTATTCTTAAAATAAAAGACCTCGTCTAGTCAATTTTGTCACAGGTACTTGTCAACTCTGTAAAATATGTTTCATATTGAAAGACAATTGTCAATCGTAAGCAACCTCGTCTCACATTGCTAGAGTCAGCTATGTGCAGACGTTATAAAAACTAATTACAATGATCGTGCGTCTCACTATGTGCTCATAAAGCTTACACTTAACACGCATACGCCATAAGCTTAATTTTGCATTTCAACTGACAAGAGTGCCGTGTGAAAGTTACACTCTCAAATCACATCGAGAGTGCCGTTGATAATTTCTGATCGCAAAACGTTACTCTGTACACTAGAGTGATAGTCTAAGAGCAGGTTAATTCATTCAAACTGTGCAAGAGTCTTAGTCCAAACTCGCGAATTAACACTCGCTTCAATAACGTGCTAATAATTTGTAAAAGTTCAAACTTCTTATTTTGTCCATAATAAGAGGGTAATTTAAAAACAGTGCTGTTTAAATCTAAAATGCCGATTTAGCATCTAGTCAGTGCAGATTCGTGGTCGAATACATAGTGCGTAAGCTATGACCAGAACTGTAGAAGAAATATCGAAATAGTTACTCCAGGCAGTGTAGCGACGTCATCAATACACACATTCAAAATACTAAAAGCAGGACGAAAAACGACAAACGCTGCAAAAACAAGTATGGACATTGAAAACAAACAGGGGACTTCAATCACATAAGGACAATAGAGTGATCAAGACTCTTGAATAATGGTAAACACATAACGAGCACGCGCTTTCTCTCTCTCTCTCTCTCTCTCTCTCTCTCTCTCTCTCTCTCTCTCTCTCTCTCTCTCTCTCTCTCTCTCTCTCTCTCTCTCTCTCTCTCTCTCTTTTCCCTCCTGTACACACACTATCAATTTTATCGCTCTCACTTTTACATACATGCACCTCAAGCGCTCTGTCTTTTTCCTCCAGTGAAGTTCAATATCAAGTTCAATATCAAGACGAGAAAGACAAAGCGATATTAACTCACAATAGGATTTGATTAACATCACATTTTGAGATGAGCTCTGGGAGAAAATATTGCTTTTGTAGTCAGAGCTTATCCGTCAGCTGCAAATGTCTTTGAGAAGGTTGCGAGAGATTGTTTGAGTTTAACAATATCATGGTCTGTGCTTCAAGAGCACCATTCCCTTTTCTCTGTTTTCAAACAATTCAATTCACAGACATCAAGCTCTCGCAATTTCTCGTTCAGCATTCGGCGAAATACATTTTAGAAATGTTCTGCTGTCTCGTGTCCATCCTTCGCGATTGTTTCTCTTCTGCTATTTACAAAATCGCGCACGAAATACAGGACGTGTCATTTTAGTCTTTCGATTCAAAGTTTGAAATGTACCCGCTTGTGACCACATTTCGTCAGACACGAAAACAATCCATGATCACAAATTTGACACATTCGAAAAGATAAGAATAAGCAGTGGAGAGGCTGAACCGCCCCTTGCAAGTCAAGTCTTCATTACCACAGCAAGCTGATTTTTGCGAGTCAGCATGTAACACACAGATGACCTCGACCCTCAAACGTAAGAAATGTCCGTGGGAGAGCTGTGACCTCGACCCTCAAACGTAAGAAATGTCGGTGTAAGAGCTGGTCACCTCCTGGTCAGAGAGTCCACCGCTGCTCTCGGAGCGAGCACGAGACCACCTGGAGTTGTAGTAAGCCAGCTCCTCAGAGGAACTCGAGTCCACACTCATGTTCTGAGGACCCAGCCTCCTGGAAGACGACGTGGAGCTCCTGGAACTGGGAGAAGCGCTGCGTCCCGTACTGCTACTACCGTTGCTGCTGTTGCTGGACGTGCTCAGTCGGCTCAGGTCCTGCTGGCGTCGGAAGGGAGGGGGGTCCTGGTAGGGAGGGGGGGCGGGCCGGGAGGAGTTGACAGAAGACTCGGAAGAGGAGGCCTGCTGTTCTGCGGTGAAGTTTTTCATCAGGCTCTTGACGCTCCAGCCCAGCTCCGTCCTACTCTTGGTGTTGGCGCTAGAAGAGGATGAGGAGGACGTAGCTGTGCTAGCGACAGAACCTGAGGTGCTAGCGCCGCTAGTGCTGCGACCAACTGAAGTGGCAGAGTAGCTGTGAGCCTCAGAAGAAGAAACTTTGCTCACAGTGGTTCTCGGAGATCCCATGACTGGAGACTCGCACCTCACCCGCCTGGAACCTGAGCCCCTCGGCGATACCACTGAGTTGTCGCCCCTTGGAGACACGACAGCAGAGTTATCCTTTGAGGAAGATTTCACGAAAGAGTTAGTGTTTACTCTTGACGATCTGACAGTATTGTTCGGGACTCTCGAGGATCTGACAGTGGTATTGTCCGGGACTCTGGCAGACCTGACTGACGTGTCCAGCTTAGAGTACCGACTGCTGCTCTCAGCGTCCAGCCTGGGGGACTGGGCCCGGGGGAAGGCAGAAGCTGGAGAGCTCTTGCCACTGCGCGGTGAGTCCTCAGGGCGGTAGAAGCACGAGGCGGCGGGGAAGTATTGGTGGGCAGGGCTGGACTCGGAACGCTCCCTGCGCTCTGACAACACAGGCTCTGAGACCTTTCTCCTTGAGGATGGGAGCACAGGCTCAGAATCTCTCACCACAGAATCTCTCACCACTGAGTCTCTCACCACTGAGTCTCTCTTCTCGCTTCTAGGCGAGTCTCTGACTACACCACTGTATTGCTGCTGTTGTTGATACTGCTGCTCTTTGCTGTCCGAGTCTCTAACCTGAGAGTGGCTGCGAGGACTCCTTTGCCCCAGCTTGTTCAGCCTGTCGGCAGAGTCGCTGAGACTACGGTGCAGGCTGGAGGCAGGGATTTCTAGCATGCTCTGAGGCCGCTGTGTGTCTCTCTTCACGCTAGTCCTCGTCTCGCTGAGCTCCATGAAGCGCTGGCGAGTCCTTGATTCGCGCACACTCCTGCGTGTACGTTCCTGAGTCTGTGACTCATTGCTGGAACTGTCCAACACTTTCTGATAGCTCTCGCTGACACTTTTCACAGTCCTGGAGAAGCCTGTAGTGTCTTTAGCGTCATCCACAGAACACACGGTCGCCTGCTGCTCGTAACGCTGCACAGAGTCGAGGTAGATCTGCTTGGGGTGCTTGTAACCCTCCTCCTCCTCCTGCTGTTTCTGCTGCTGTTGCTTCTGGTTCTTCAGCGTGACGTACACGTCCTCCTTGGCGGCTCTGTCTTCCTGGTGGCTGCTGCTGCTGCTAAACACGCTGTGGCTGTGGCTGCCCATGCTGGACGAAGAAGAGATGCCCGGGTCGCTGACCTTGCGCGTGATAGGCTCGTGCTTCTGCTCGTAGCGATCCTGCAGGTACTTCTGCAGCGAATCCTCGTATAGTTGTTTGGCCTTCTCGCTGGCGCTCTTCTGCGTGGCGGCCTCCATGGGCAGGTCGCGCTGGATCATGAACTTTCGCTGCAAGGCCTCGGTGTACTCCGGAGGCCTGCTAGGCCTGTCCCCAGACAGCGTGTGGTTGGAACCTCCAGAAGAGGAGGACGAAGTGGAGTGGCCGGAGGGAGAGGTGGACAGAGTGGCCGAGGACAGCGAGTCCTTGCCCAGGCTGCTGCCAGACCCCGAGGAGTACGATGACACGTTGGAGGTCATGGACTCTTCGCGGCGGATGACGGTCAGTCGGGGCTTGACCGGGATGTACTCCGCGTCGTTAATGGCGTCCATGCTGCGCGCAGCGTCAAAGGAGGCAAAGCCGGAACTCGCGTCACTCACGTCAGGACTCAGCCCACCCCCACGCTGCACCTGAGCCACAATGCCGCTGTCGTGACTGGCTCGTACAGGAGCGGGGTCTTTCCCTCGCCGGGGGGACCGCAGATTGTCTAAAATCACCCTGGGAGGCGGGGAGCCTTTAGAGGTGCTGTGGGAGTACTTGTGCATCTGCTTGGTCACCTTGCTGGTGCCGTGAGGGATCTCCAAAGGGAACGCCTTGTTGGGCGAGGGTCGGGGGGTCGAGTCTTCGTCATCGCCTCGCTCGTCTAGCTTCTCGTCAGAAGAGCACTGCGTGATCTGGATCTGCGGGGACGCGCTGAGTGTGATGTCCTCTGCCTCACGTGACTTGCCCGGCCAGGGGGAGGGGGGAGGTGCCTGGAAGGCTTGCTCTTGTCGAGAGGCGCCGGAAATAGGTGTGAAACCCTGGACAGAGGAAAAATAAAAAAGTCAGTATTGCTATAGCTTCAAGCTTTTCTAATGCTGCTTCAAACGAGAGCAGGCTGATGTTGATCATAAATAATGACAGTATTAATACATTTACAACTAAGTTAACAAATCATGTATCCTAGTTGAAATCTTTCATTTGATCTTTATGTAAATATACATACAAAGAGAGAGAGAGAGAGAGAGAGAGAGAGAGAGAGAGAGAGAGACAGAGAGAGACAGAGACAGAGAGAGACAGAGAGAGACAGAGACAGAGAGGGAGACTGAGAGAGACAGACACACAGAGAGAGTTGCATTTAGCATTGGACCAAAACAAAGTCAGTAACATCTCTAAGTTAAAACACACTATCCAAAAAACATCAACATCAACTTACAGGATGTTCCAGCTCATACACAGGCGAGGCGGGCGGTGACACGAGGTAGCGCACGTTCTGCACGGACCGCAGGTCTGACGTGTTGTAGCTGGCACTCAGCCTGCTCCCAACCATCTCCCCGCGTTGTGGCTGGAGGTCGAGGCTCATGGCAAGCCGCTGGTTCTCAATCTCCGCCGCCGGCAGCCAGGGCGGGAGTCTGTCGATGTAGTCAGCATCGGGAGTCTGGGGCTGGGAGTGGATCGAGCTTTCCCTGGACCCCGCCCCGAAGGACGAGTCGGAAATGGCGCTGTCCCTTGAGCTGAAGGAGTACTTAGACTGGGGGGAGAGGGGCGGGGTGCTGTCCACACCAGAGCTCTGCTGACGGGGCATGTATGAACCCATACCCATGCCACTGGATTCGGAGAACTTTCTGGGCAGAGCGGTTTCATCGTCCATGATGAGGTGAGCCCCGCTGGCAGACTTCTTCAGCATCCCGATGTCCATAGTTTGCTTGCGGTACTCCTGAATCTCGTCCCGGTCCAGCCCGTGGTGGTGGTGGGGGTGGTGGAAGTCCTCGGACATTTGCGTGTTGAAGGAGGGGTGGGTCAGCTTGGACCGGTAACTGTCCGACTTGAGGCTGCTGGACAGCTGGTGCGGGCAGTGGTCGAGGAGCTGGGAGGAAGATACGCTGTTGTGAAGAGTGTGGCGCTTGTCCCGGCTTCTCAGCCCACCCCCTGAATCCATCCTGGAGGAGGAGTGCTCACTCTCCCCGCCCCCGTGGCGTCTCTTGCGAGGTGGGGGCACGGGGTTGACCGTCGCTTCACAGTGGTGAAAGCTTTCGTATTCGTATTCGTCTCTAGAGTCGTGGAAGTGCGAGTGGTCGCGGTGGTAGCCCCTGGAGTTGCGTGGGTCGCTGTGGTCAGTGCTGTCGTCGTCGTAGAGCTGCGAGTCGCTGAGGGTCAAGCCCGAGTCACGTGACAGGTTGGAGGGGGAGAGGTGGGACTTGACCAGCTTGGGACTGGACTCGCCCCCCTCCCCTTCCCCTGTGTACAGGTCGCGCTCCACCAGACTGTCGATGGACGAATCGTCTCGCCGCAAGCCGCCTGTGGACACAGAAATCGACATTGTTTATGATGTATCAACTTTAACGGAAGAATACAGAAGGAGATGGTAAAGCAGCAGAAAGAGTTGAGAGTGAGGGGAGGGGGGGGGGGGGGGGGGCAAGAACAAATAAAATGAAAGAGGAACTACATGAATATCTAATGAATATGCTGTCGCCTGAAGAAAACAATATAACCCATGCACTATTTACAAACGGCATTTTATGCTAGAGTGAGATTGCTAACTATTTTTCAATCTTCCCTTGCTTCCATTTTTGCAAGGTACTCTCAAACTACCCCTCAGAACCCCCTGGGTTGCAAGAACATGCAAAACGAACAACTAAATAACAAATCCCATACAATCTTCTCTCTTTCAACACTTACCACCAGACTCCTGCATACTGAGAACGCTGTGCATGCTGTCGGAATCTGTCCCGGAGTCCTGCCTGGACTTGAACTGTTGAGGATCGCCCAGAAGCCGCAAGACATCTTCACCGAACAAGTCCGCACATTTGTCGATCATGAACTCCACTGCTGGCGCTCCACTGGACAGGTCAATGTTGTTCTTGTGCCAGAGCAGGGAGGGCGAGATACAGAGGGAGAGGTTGAAAGAGTTCATCTTGTTGGTGTCGGACTCGCGCTGGATATGGTGTAACACGCACAGAATGCGCTTCAACAGGCCGATGTTGCACGCTGGCATTCTGGACAGTAGCCTGGAAGAAGAGAGAGAGGTGGTTGGTTAAATTGTGTTAAAATATCTGTGAAAAATAGTGGGTTTTTTTGTTATTGCTATGGGATACATTTCAGATCCAGATAAACGTCAAGAGACACAGGCTAACAGCAACTGTAAAGTAAGAGAACATAGACACACATAAATACGCAGACACACTAGGTAAGAGGGAGGCATGTCGAAACATAGAATATATCATCAACATGCATGCTCATCTTTACAGAGGATATCGACACGTAACTGAGCCTTAACAAAGAACCGGACCAGCATGCTGAATATAGAAATGTATATCTTCTTTTGAGGAGACAAAAGTCAACTGTGGAGAAAGTCCAAATAAAGGGGTAGGGGAAGGGACGTGTAATCTCTGTGCTGGTGTCAGAAAAGGGGCCACCTCTGATGAAGTCGTGTGCCCACTAGTATAACATTTGATCTCACACGGCATCACTGCAGAGCGCCTAGAACTGTACCCACGGAATATGCGCGATATAAGACTCATTGATTGATTGATTGATTGATAGTCTGCTCTTTGTCTTTACAATCAGGATATCGACAGAACAAGAGATCTCGACTGACTGCAACATTTACACATCAACATTGCGTGTGTATTTTTCTAATTTACACAAGCCAGTGACAAGGGCAGTCTCTAAAAACACATTATTTCCGAGACAGCTAATTGGCAAATAAACACGGAAGCAAAAGCAAACGATTTGTTGACACCATGACGTCTATTTGGGACGAAAACAGAAAATCAGGTGCTATTTGGGAATCAAATACGCCCGCTCATTAGGCTGCGGGATAGGGCGACTAACATGCTAGCAGGACCATAACCCTGTTTGCGTTTTGCAACCCCCACTGCAAGGCAATACGGAACAACATGACTTGTCCAGCACGACTGCAAACATCTTGACCAAGGCCAGTCATCTTAGCGACCAGCGAAATCCCTGACCCTGCCCCCTGCCCACGAGGAAACGACGTTGACTTTTGGACTCTCTGTCATCCGCCAGACATAAAATCAACAGCACACGACGATGTGGCACGTTCCGCAAGCCTCGCCCTGAGGAAGAAAGCCTCCCTCTGAAAAGACCAGCCTCGTTTTGCGAGTAAAAAATCTCGACCTGACAGGGATGGTCTCGTTCTGAATATGCTTAGGCTTCACTTTTGTTTAACTTCTTGCTTATTTTTTTTTACGAAAAAAAGAAGTAACTAGTAAGCAGAAATGTAATCAGCAACAAACTGCTCGTTTCGTGGGTCAACATGTTCACAGGGACTTAGCTGAACGTGGATACAAACAGGTAAACACAAAAGGTATTATCCGTATTGAGGAAGTGGGTTGTAACTAAAGGCAAGAAACAACTCCAAACACAATCTCTCTTCCGATCAACCGTTGTTTACAGCGACAACAACTTCCAGACTGCAACAGGGCTGTCCATTGCTGTTGTTTCTAGGGGAAGTGTCACGGCAGTAGCCTTGCCTTTGTCTCCATGTACGGATTTATCTTAAGGGAGTAAGACCTAGCTTTCATTGTCCATTGTTACGGTTGTATACGTAGTCAGCATAAAACTGAGCCCTCTCCTGAGCATCGACCGTTGACCCCCCATCCAACCCAAATTTTCCCTTCTGCACATCTCCATCCCCAGACCTTCTTCGCCAACTAGTTAGACTGCTGTCCACTCTAGCTTTGGGGGAGGAGATGAGGGGCAGAAAGTGGGATGGGAGAGAAGAGGTCAACGATCCAGTGTCAAGTTTGCTCAATGCCCCGCTGCCCAGCGTCCGCCGCTTTCCTAACCCATTATGGGATTTGCTCAACACTTTACCACCGACCTTGGTCCCGGGCCAAGCCCTATCAGGGTGGGGTTTTCAGCGGGCCCAGCCACCCCCCCCCCCCCCCCCGACCCCCACCACAGGCTCATACATTAAGGGGAACAATCTACGACCCCATTGTCTTTTTTGTTTGTTTCGCTGCACATTGATCTGGGAGGAGTCAGACTGAGTTACGATCTGAACATTGTCCATGAAGGGCTCAGTTTACTTGGCTGTGGGAACAGGTGGAAAGGATAACGATCACACATATATTTGACAAGGCGGTGTCTCTCTCTCTCTTCTCTGATCATCACGAGCCAAGACAATCTAGGAATCAATAACCCCAACATAAAAGGAGTAAAAAAAAAAAACACAACAGAGATGCATTAGCAACGATCCTTCCCCCCCCCCCCCCCACCCCCCGAATGTGATCTAAATAAAAGGAAAACGACGATATATGACTTGGGATAATTGCTCTCTCTCTTTCTCTCTCTCCAAACCAAATAACATGTACACACACAACTGAAGCCATCAACAATTCAAGGGCTATACTTACTGTCTGACGTGTGCGAGTTTGTCCTCTTGACTTTCCATCTTGGGTATTTTAATCCACTCATCGTGCAGATCCTCCATTAACAAGGGGTCGGGTAAACTCCTCAAGTATTCCTGAGTACAGAAAATCACAAATTAGTAATCAAGTTACACAAGAGCAAACACAATCTAGATATTGTCGGTGATAATAGTGCTAGAACAACGATGAATATTGTTTTTAAACTATACTAAACAAGTACCTGGAGATTACCGAGAAACGACATTAAGAATGTCCACGATAAGGCATATTGACAACTCAGACTAAGAAGAAAAAGATGACTAAGAAAAGAAAAAAACAATGGCCGAAAATGTGATACAGTTTTCCATGTTTGTTCACAATACTAAATATATTGACCTTGACCTACCTTGAGTATTGACCCCACGATGGTCACGTGACAATCATCGAGTTCTTCCCCCTGGTCGATCCTCTCCTTGAGTTCTCGGCTCTGCTTGGCGTTGGCAGACTTCCGCAAGATGCCCGTTGTGTGAGGACCTTCTCGAAAGAGAATGGTTAGAAGGTCCTGCAAATAAGAATTACATTGATTAAAATGCGTTTGAAGCAGTGTGAAATGTTGCCAAAAATGCGCTATCAATATAAAGGCCACAGGTGATTTTCGCCCTAATTGTATGAATGGGTAACTGGTTCAACTAAAGATTCCAAAAGCTGTGTAATTACAGAAGCATCACTCATCAATGATACCGCTAATGCCCTAAATCTCTTTCGTCTGTTTGAGAAACATAAAGAAGAACACACAGACAGAAAGCACTAGTATGTACACAACCGCAACAGCGTATAACTTTTATATATTTCGTGTTGTTTCACACATCCGCAAAACTTGTGGCAACAATTATCCACCATGCGCATGTAGCTCTACCCCTAATCCTCCCAATTCACAATGCTCTCCTTTTGCATGCACCGGTGTAACACGAAAGTTTTACTCCACGAAAAATTTACTCCGGAGTAAATATTTCGTATGAAATTCTTACTCAGAGTACACTTTTCGTACGAGAAAAGAACTCCCCAAGGCACGAAAAAATGACTCCCTCCACGAAATTTTTACTCCCCATTTTTTTTACTTCCAGGAAAAATCTCGTACGCAAAAATGGGATGCGGGCGAAGGGATAATGCCAATAAGTGATCTCGCGCACACGAATGTCGCGCTACCCTCCTTCCACCACCAAGACTAACAGGGGACAAGGGAGTAAACATTTCGTACACCTGGCATGGGAAGTTAAATTGCTTGTGTTGGGGTGAAGTAATTTATTCGTTATTTATTCGTCAGGGGAGTAACATTTTTGTACGAAATGTTTACTCGGAACTCACCTGTCTTGGGGAGTAATTTTCTCGTGTAATGGGGGAGTGCTTTTTTCGTAAAGGGAGTAACTTTTTCGTACGAAATGTTTACTCCGGAGTAAAAATCTCGTGGGAGTAATTTTCTCGTGTTACACCGGTACCCTTTTTCCAAATTAAAATGTACAATGAATACTGACCAGCACAGGTTTGGGAGGGTTGTTGTCGCTGTCACACACGCTGACCAAGGGATGTCCGAAAAGTTTCCCTTGGGGAGTGGTCGTGTTGTTGTTGGTCTTGTCATCCCGCCGTCGGTCGTTCACGTCTCTACCTCCGCGCTTGAAGATGTGCATCAAGGGAGACGATTTCTTGGACTTCTTGATCTTGTGTGAAGCCTCATCTGCAAATGCCAGAAGAGTTGCAGTTTAGTTTCAAGTTTTGAAGTGAGCTTGGGGTTGTCTAATTTTGATCAAGGCGTTCTAAATACAGAGTCCCAAGGCATGAACCTAAAAGCTGATGCATGCGTTGAAGAGTTAAGTTAGTCGTTATTGTTATTGCTTCTTTTCTTACTTTACCTATCCTATAATATCAAGGAAACCCATGTTACTCATGGTTTCTGTTTTGGTGTCGTTAGTAAACGTCCATGATCCCTGCCTCTACAACCCTCTTTCCTTACCAAATAGTTTAAAGTGTAAGTCTAAGTGTAAGTTAGAAAATGGTCTAACGCTGTCCCCTGCAGTTTAATATAATATAAACAGACAAAACAACAGGCAAATAAACAACACCAACACGTCCAGAAAAGCAGAAAGACAAACGAGAACACCCCGATAGAGAAACAGACAAATACACACACAGAGCATGCAGACAGAGACAACACCCCGATAGAGAAACAGACAAATACACACACAGAGCATGCAGACAGAGACATCACCCCGATAGAGAAACAGACAAATACACACACAGAACATGCAGACAGAGACACCACCCCGATAGAGAAACAGACAAATACACACACAGAACATGCAGACAGGGACACCACCCCGATAGAGAAACAGACAAATACACACACAGAACATGCAGACAGGGACACCACCCCGATAGAGAAACAGACAAATACACACACAGAGCATGCAGACAGAGACAACACCCCGATAGAGAAACAGACAAATACACACACAGAGCATGCAGACAGAGACAACACCCCGATAGAGAAACAGACAAATACACACACAGAACATGCAGACAGAGACACCACTCCAACTACTCCTGTTCCTAAAATAATCACCTTCCTCATTCTTTTACTTTCAAAAAGTTATTTCAATACATCAAATAGTTTGACGGTTTATTAGCAGAATACAAACACCCGCCCACCCAGCCCACACTTTGAGCAACACCTAAGGTGTGCAGCCAACTGGCCACGCTGGCGAATAAAGGTAAGGTTCACACTGCCAAGAGCGGAGGAGAAAGAGTTGTCACTGGCAGAGGGGAATGGTGGGGATTTTGACGCAATCGTCATAACGCCTCCTCCCCGTTCGCCAGCCCACACACGTATAAATACGGCAAGGATGGAGCGAGATGCCCGCATTTCTGTGCAGAGCGCGCGACGGGGCAATGCGGTTGTGGAGTTGTTGAATGTTAAAAGTGTATGAAACGAGGGACTTCTGTTTTCAATGTTCGCTCAATCTCTTGATTTCGATATTCATTTTTTGCGTGCATTGCTCTCTCTCACATCCTACGTGTGTTCGTCATTACCGCGTTTCGGACTGTGAAGTTCTGGTGGGGTTTGCATGCTTAGGTCCGCTTCACTTCGCACTGGCTTTAGATTCGTGGTGAACATTTGTAAAGTTGCTTTATGTATTTTTGAATCTTTACTCTGCAACGACATCTCGACAAGAAAAGCATATTTTGCGTTTAAGATGTTCTTCTTCTTCGTTCTCTTCTTTTGTTAAACTGCTTGGAGATGATAATGCGTAGCCATATTGTTTGATTCGTTGCTGCATGTACTGCAATGAAATATTTGCCGTGGCAAGCTCGAGAGCCTGAGGACATTATTGTGATGCCAAAACCTTACTCTCCTTCGTCTCCTACTTATTGGTAATCTTGAGCCAGTTGACGTTGGCTTTGGGATACATGTTACGCGGAAGAGAAAACATTATGACTAATGTCTGCATAGGTTTGCTCTACTATCGAAGACTTGGGGTAACATTCTGGTGTAGGCTGAAGGAAGAGAACCTCAACACCAGATGTTAATTTAAAGAGCAGGTGAATAATATGAATGTAATATCCAACAACTGACTTTTCCTACTTGAGCTTAATTGTATGCTATATTTTACGAGTTCTTTCCCCACCATTTCTCTGTGTGTCCTCCTGTTCATGTACTCAACTTCCCTGGATCCAATCACATCACATATTGCACCACGTGCAAGATGCAACCTCAGTATATCTAGATCTACATCTTAATCTCCCTCCCCTCATCCTCCCTCCCCCCCTCCACCGGCCGTGGTCACATGCAGCAACGTGGTATCAGAGAAGCAAGCGGCGTGTGCACATGGCTTTACTGGCAGTCACCCTCCCACCTGTAGCACTTCAAAGAGATGCGACCTGAATTCTCCCCACCGAGAAAGATCTCTTGCTCTCTCCTCCTTAAATATTACCACTTGTGTCGCGCAGTTTCTCTCTTTACAGTTTTCTAAATTCGTCGTTTGACGGAGCTTCTGTCATGTTTTTATGTCTGTGTCTGTCTGTCTGTTTCTCTGAACATGTCTTCTATTCTCTTCTGTCATAAAAACTAAAACTATCTAATTTCATATATTCGTCTTTGTCTGCCTGTGTGTGTGTTTGTTTGATTGTTTGTCTGTCTCTCTTTTTGTGGCTGACGAAGCGTAAAACACACACTCTATTTCTCTTACGGAAAAAAACCCATCGGCATCCCAAAACCCAAATGCATTCAAAAAAAAAGTAAAACACACGGAGAAACATTAGCATGCAAAGCAAACAGAAACCCTACGCCATCACTCATTACTGCATGCAGACAAGCGTTGGCAAAACAAGGGAGACTGTCGATCCATCTCATTCTATTTTTCAACATCTATCGTGACTCTGCGGTGGATGTTCCCACATAGAATGAGATGGGTCGCCAGTCTTAATTCCACCAATGAATCAATACACATAATGCACTACGATGCATGTCTTCTAATGTGTCGTACGAATCTCTCTCTCTCTCTCTCTCTCTCTCTCTCTCTCTCTCTCTCTCTCTCTCTCTCTCTCTCTCTCTCTCTCTCTCTCTCTCTCTCTCTCTCTCTTTCTCCCTCCCCACTCTCTCTCTCTCTCTTTCTCTCCCCTCCACTCTCTCTCTTTCTTTCTCTCCCCCCTTCCCGATCTCTTTCTCTCTCTTTGCCCCCTACTCTCTCTCTCTCTCTTTGCCCCCTACTCTCTCTCTCTCTCTCTCTCTCTCTTCCTTTCTCTCCCGCCCTTCCCGCTCTCTTTCTCTCTCTCCTTCTTCTCTCCTCCCCTTCCCGCTCTCTCTCTCTCTCTCTCTCTCTCTCTCTCTCTCTCTCTCTCTCTCTTTCTTTCTCTCCCGCCCTTCCCGCTCTCTCTCTCATTTGCTTGTTCTCGATGGATGTTTGCAAACCCTTCAAAGAGCCGAACAGCACGAAAATCCGACATATACTTTTTCCCGCATCGTCTAAACCTTCGAGAGGTGTTTGTTAAAACGAATCTTCAGAGGAGTCCACTCTAAAATCCCACATGAGAAAAAATAACTACACTAGCAACAACGCCAGGGGGGTTACACGTTAAACGAAAACAACAATAACAACAACTTACAACTAAACAGATGAGGGGGAGGGGGGGGGAGGAAGAGAAAGAGCGAAAGAGAGACAGTTGGACGGACAGACAGACACATAGACGGACAGTCAGACAAACACACAGCTAATATTATATGCCTTCCCGGGTTTCAGACACAGGGGAAAAAAGGAAGACGAACACTGAGCAACAAAGAAGACGAATCAAAAACAGATTTACACTTAGAGTAAATGTTTGGAGACATTCCTACTGTAACACAGTTTCGCTAACCCCTAGAGGCTACCCTCCCTCCCCCCCACCCCTAACACACACTACTATCCAGCTTCCCTACGCCCTGCCCCCCGGGGCCAACAAAAAGTGGTTATGGGCGGTGGTCAAGCCAGCGGTCAAGAGGACGTGCCAAGAGTTTCTCATGGTTTTGGACACGCCGCAAAAGGCAAGGGGAATAAGCATGTGAGCAAATAGAGGGCGCTCTAAACTTAGACACAAATCACGTGGGGATGTCACTTTAACGGCTATAATTTTCTTTTTCATCTTTTTTGTTTTGTTTTGAAAGACAGTATCTCCTTTTAGCTGGCACATAGCGAGACAACACTAAAAGGGGCGTGAGCGTGTGTCAATATGCGAGACACAACTTCAAACCCAATACATCATCGTTTGAAAGTTTCGAGGAAGCAACGGGACAACTATTTTGAAGCAACTGTTAAAAGGAAAGGAGACGGAAGGGAAGAGACAGCATAGAGGGGCGTGGACGGGCAAAAATAGAGCTGCAGGAAAAGTTTCAGTTTGTATTCTTCACAGTAAATATCTGCATTCCTAAATAGCTTTTTGTTTGTTTCTGACTGTTTTCTTTTCCTTTTCTGTTCTATACTTCTTCTTCGGGTCACCTAAAACAGTATCACAGCACAATAATTCATTCAGAAAAGAATTACTTGCAAAAGTTTACTTCCGACATTATTTATGAATGTGGAAAATATCTCCACATTTCCGCTCATGACATGCACTAACTTTCAAAGGAGAGGTATCCAAAAGTTCAAAAATCGCATGTACATGTATCTGTAGATATTCATCACCTGTGCGGAGTCTTTGTTCTAACTAACTTTTCCAAGACAACTACCTATAGTCATAAGTCTTGACTGGAAACTCTCCCCCTCTCTCCTCATCTCCAACTACACCCCACCCCCACCCCCTCTTTTCACCGCACACACATCCCTCAACCCCCCTCACCCACCCCTTCCTCACACCCACACCATTCCTCACCCACCCTTTCACCACCCACACATCCCTCAACCCTTCCCCCGCCTCTACCCCCCCCCCCGCTCCCCCCCACAACCCCCCCCCCCCTTCCCCTACCCCAAAACATATAGGTACTGTGACTGACCTTGACTGTGCTGCTTGGGAGACTTTTTCTGCTTGAGGATGAACTCGCACTTGATGTTGGAAGGCTCGTCCCCGATGTGTGAGCTCAGCTCGGCCAGCGTCATGTTGTCCTCGCCCCGGGTCCGCGCTATCTCTCGCAGCTGGCTCACTTTGATGGAGAACGGCGTCTCATGGCCTGTAGAAACATAACATAATATTATGAGGGCGAGTTATTGGTTTTGTGTGTTAAGAAAGGATGAGTAGTATGCTGCTCAAAAACATGTTTGCAATATGACAACAACAACAAAAACCCGTGCACACAAACCACACAATCCCCCAAAAGCAGCAGCAGCAACAGCAACAAGAACAAGAACAACAAAAATAACAACAACAACAACATCGACTTCTACCTAAATATTACATATTAACCGCCATAACCACCTAAAAGTGACACGTATGCACGTAAAACAGGTACAGCAGTCAGTACAATGTACACGACAAGACAAACACACTACACACAAGGATTAGGCTGTACAGATCACTGCAATCAGCAAATGCATTGACCTCCACTTTATACGCAGTGAACTGTTTAGAAAATGCGCTAAGAGGACCCTACGAGTCTGATACGTGCTAAATAACCACAGCCTCATCAGTAAGCCATTGAAACTTTAAAATAATCGTCATCATTGTTACTACAGTAACTTTGCTGCTGCTCTTCGTAACAAATTGCACTTGGTACAAAAGGTCACCGCGAAGACCTAACACTAAGCACCTACTTTTAGACCCTTGATGAGTATAGTAGGAGACACTGAGACGAAAGGATAGGGGTGTTGGATGGAGTGACGGAGGAACGGATGATAGAGGGAAGTAGGGAACGTTGTAGGCTTTAACCCATTAATAGTAACACCGCTACATTCTTCGCGGAGAGGGGGGACACCGCGGGGTTGACACCGCCACTAACTCACCGCCAGTGACCGCTCCTAACTGATGACGCCAGTGTCGGACACTGACAGGCTGACCGTTATACCAAGGTCACGCTACTGGACCATCCATTACCCCATCGAGAAAGTAACGGGAGTGAGCGAAAATACGGAAGGTGACACTTTATACTGAGTTTGTAAGCTTTACGAAATGGTCCCATTCTAACCAGTATTGGTTAGTGGGTTTGGTGAAGAGGGATCAGAAACTACAATACGTGGTTTGTCCTAGGAGCGTGTGTATTATGTAGAAAAGTGTGTGTGTATGCGTGTGTGTGTGTGTGTGTGTGTGTGTGTGTGTGTGTGTGTGTGTGTGTGTGTGTGTGTGTGTGTGTGTGTGTGTGTGTGTGTGTGTGTGTGTGTGTGTGTGTGTGTGTGTGTGTGTGTGTGTGGAAGACAATACACGTCAGGAGAGCGTGAAAACAGAAGTAAAACGAAACAGTCAAGAAAGTTTGCTTTTTATTGCAGTTGGCCTTGCTAACCACCATATATTGCAGTGTGTTCCAAGAATGCTCTGGGCCCGGATTTGACGAAACAAAAGCAAACAAAGGAAGTTGCAACAGTCCCCTGAGAAAAAACAAGTCGCGTAAGGCGAAAATACAACATTTAGTCAAGTAGCTGTCGAACTCACAGAATGAAACTGAACGCAATGCCATTTTTCAGCAAGACCGTATACTCGTAGCATCGTCAGTCCACCGCTCATGGCAAAGGCAGTGAAATTGACAAGAAGAGCGGGGTAGTAGTTGCGCTAAGAAGGATAGCACGCTTTTCTGTACCTCTCTTTGTTTTAACTTTCTGAGCGTGTTTTTAATCCAAACATATCATATCTATATGTTTTTGGAATTAGGAACCGACAAGGAATAAGATGAAAGTGTTTTTAAATTGATTTCGACAATTTAATTTTGATAATAATTTTTATATATTTAATTTTCAGAGCTTGTTTTTAATCCAAATATAACATATTTATATGTTTTTGGAATCAGAAATTGATGGAGAATAAGATGAACGTAAATTTGGATCGTTTTATAAATTTTTATTTTTTTTTACAATTTTCAGATTTTTAAGGACCAAAGTCATTAATTAATTTTTAAGCCACCAAGCTGAAATGCAATACCGAAGTCTGGGCTTCGTCGAAGATTACTTGACCAAAATTTCAACCAATTTGGTTGAAAAATGAGGGCGTGACAGTGCCGCCTCAACTTTCACGAAAAGCCGGATATGACGTCATCAAAGACATTTATCAAAAAAATGAAAAAAACGTTCGGGGATTTCATACCCAGGAACTCTCATGTCAAATTTCATAAATATCGGTCCAGTAGTTTAGTCTGAATCGCTCTACACACACACACACACACACAGACACACGCACATACACCACGACCCTCGTCTCGATTCCCCCCTCTACGTTAAAACATTTAGTCAAAACTTGACTAAATGTAAAAACCACGGAGGAAAAAAACAAGAAAAAACACACACTTTAACCAACTCAGAAAGAGATAAAAGGGATGTCAACTGAGTAGGGATACACATACACACAAAAGAGAGAGAGAGAGAGAGAGAGAGAGAGAGAGAGAGAGAGAGAGAGAGAGAGAGAGAGAGAGAGAGAGAGCGAACGAGAGCAAGAGAGAGAGAGAGAGAGAGAGAAGGGGGGGGGGGAAGAGGGAGAGAGTAAGGCAGAGAACTTAGAGGTGCATGTGAATTGTAAAACAAACAAAAATGTAGTGAACATTTTAACGAAAAATAAAACCTTATCGAAAACGTAACATCAAAAGAAGAGGACTGTGTGTCACCTCTTAAAATTGACACCACAAACAAAAATAAATAAATAAAAACAGAACAGTTGAGCACGCAGAGTTATTGTCCCATTAAAACGCACCACCGCTGCTTTTGTTCTTGGAGTCGTAAAAGTATGCACACAATAACCTTCTCTGTTCTCGATTACAAAAAATGTGTACAATGGGATGTTGCAATGTGATTCAGTATCCTTATTCTTTTTAAAAAATACACCCCTCGCAAGCGGAACTGCACGAACTCCACATCAGGCATTGGGACAAGGATACAACAAGTGTGAAAGTGAACAATGGTTCAAAAATAATACAGTAATATTGTAGACGGATCACAAAAACAGCTCTGAAGTTGTGTGTTGAAGCTGACAAGAAGGTCAGTTTCTAGCCATAAGACTTGAGATTTGCATGTGTGCCTCTACGGTGGCTTCCTGAGTTAAGAGACGCGATGAACCACTCCACACACCCCTGTTTGGGCAATATAATCATTTCAAGTGACGTGTACTTACTACTTGCTGTCATTGACGCGATGAACCTCTCCATCCCACCCTTACTTTGGCAATGATAAATACGTGTAAGTAAATTGTATTTACTGTCACTGACGAGATGAATATATATCCAACCCAACACTACTTGGGTAACAACACCATTTTAAGTAACTTTTACGTACTCTCCTTAACGTGATTAACCCCATCCCTACTTTAGTAATGCCATCGATTTAAGTAGCTGTTACTTACTCAAGTTACTGCCCCTGTCCCGGTTTGTTTGTTTGTTTGTTTGTTTGTTTGCTTAACGCCCAGCCGACCACGAAGGGCCATATCAGGGCGGTGCTGCTTTGACATATAACGTGCGCCACACACAAGACAGAAGTCGCAGCACAGGCTTCATGTCTCACCCAGTCACATTATTCTGACACCGGACCAACCAGTCCTAGCACTAACCCCATAATGCCAGACGCCAGGCGGAGCAGCCACTAGATTGCCAATTTTAAAGTCTTAGGTATGACCCGGCCGGGGTTCGAACCCACAACCTCCCGATCACGGGGCGGACGCCTTACCACTAGGCCACCGTGCCGGTCCTGTCCCGGTTAACCCCATTACTCCTTTCTTAATGAAATCATTTTAAGTAATGTTCACTTACTGTCCCTGTCCACTCGTTCTTGCTGACCGCTGACGTCATAAGTTTTACTCCGACACGGACATGGACACGGACACAGTCCACTGAACTTGTGCAATGAACACATCCTCCAGCACAGAAACATGTCACGCTCAGCTAATTTCTCACAACCCAACTCACAAAAATGATTAAATCTTGCTCATTACACCATGACTATCTGTCTCGTCTTGAATCAAACGACTGTTTAAAAGCAGGATGGACTGAGCCAGGGACATGTGGATATCCTCCATGGTTGACGAACATATTTGACGCCATTCTTCTGCGTTAGCAGAAAAATCTCTCTCTTCAACATCGATCGATTGGGTGGTTGCTTTCTCTTCATTGGATGCCCAGACGAGACAGGAAAGTTCGAGAAATCAAGGCCAATGATTTTCAGTGTTGACTTACATCTCGTTTCCTTCAATTTGCTGTTTCTTCACTTTACTGAAGCCAGGTTGAACGTCCCACTAGATGAACATTCATACTCCTCAGGTGATGTCATGTTTCTTAATTACAATCAATGTAATGATGTTTGGCTTCGACACCTGTGCAACGAAGTTACTCAACAGTCGTAGACACAACACTGGCAATCATCAAAGAATAAGTCAAAAACACACCACTTCAATCTAAAACACATGATTCCCAAACATCATATTTAAAGCTGACGAATAACCGAATAATAAGACGAAGAAACAGATAATAAAGGTCAAGACACCAAGACTGCAGTCACACAGCAGACGAGTTGTTTCGATTAGCATAAGACGCCCACCAAATTACAATGAAAATCTCCGCGACACACTGAGCAATCAAACGACCCAGCTGCTGGCTTTGTCTAAAAGGCAAAAGGAGTGTGTAGGCTTGTAACACTATCGGTAGAGAAGCGCATCACCGATAATTATATACTGTGCTTATGTCAAACCTGGGCCCAGCACTCGTCATGTTCGGGTCAAACAAACACATCAGTGATACTCTAAACAATGCAACTAGGCGATTGTGTTGCAGTGATGGTTCTGGTTAAGAAAGTGCATTCAAGTACTCGTCAGATCCGTGGTTTAATGCAGCGTGTGCACTATTTCGGCTATCACTAAGACTTTTTTGAACACACAATTTCCTGGAATGATTTGTGCTACCAATAAAACTACCATTTCCTTTGTCAGCCTTTAACTGCTGTGTGTAACACTTTGCATACGTTCAAATTATTCCGAAACATTTACCCCATGCAGAGCACATAACTTGCGCAGTAAAACAACTTACATCGATTTGTAAGCACAATCATCTCAGAAACAAGAACATTCTTCACGATGAGTATATATATATATATATATATCACTCAGTATGTTCAACCAATTTCACGTTGGAAGATTGGCACTGCTTAAAATTGTCAACGTATAAAACGTTTAGCTGTCATTCTGCGCTCCCCAAACCCGAAAACTGATCGAAATGGGACGACAACAGATAAACTACACACGGACAACCCAATTGTACAGCTCGGTACAGTCTAGGTCCATCGCAGGCGTTATCTCGTTCGAAGTGAGATTAGCCAGATAACAGCTTTGGAAGACTGTTTGAAATGATCAGCTGGTACCGTTCCTCAAATGCTCAGTCACAACAAACAGCACAATACCATGCTCCTTGTTCCAGACTGGTATAGTCCCCACTTCACAACAAACTGCAGAAAGACTCTGGGACGGAGAGACATCTGCTTCTGTTTGTTGCATGGTCTTTTGTCGAGATAATCATGAACACAAACAGAGGTGCTGTGTCGGTTGAAGATGGAAGCGATAGCAAGCAAAAGCTTACTATGGGGAATCGAAACGTAGCAGCTCCAGAAAATCCCTCTTTGAATCCTTGTGCAGCAAGCGAAAAAAGCACCATTAAATACGCTGAAAGTGGGTAGAGCCAGACACTATCATTGTGCTTGTTCTAGCAATCATTTCGTTACCGCCCTTTCATCTTACATGTATACAGACTTGGCTGTTCTGGGTGACCTCACTTTTAACTCCATTGTTTTCTGGATGATAAACGGTCCCTGTCTAATGTTGCATCCTCTTGTTTCATGAATTTCGTTCCTTCAGTGCAAATACACTATAACTCTGCAGCTGAGAGAAGACGATACAAGCTCGCAATATAACGCCGGGTTTCTTTTGAGATCCGTGGAAATACTTATTGAAATAAGACTCTGTCCTGAGTATGTATGTGACTCCAGTCGAAGAGATGCAAAGCAAAATGGGTATCACACGCTAACATCGTGACCTTAGTCCTGTGAAAACGCGCCATCATCTCTCTCTCTCCGCTCGCACGTACAACCACAACCAGCCACAACTGTCTCTCTCAAAGTGCACAACCCTCATTGCCCCAAAAGGTCTTCAGCAGTCTTTAGGCTTGGCTGGTGAATTGTTCCCCAAAGTTCAACCCTTCAGTCCTCGCTTAAAGACGCGCATACCATCGTCTTTTTTTCTTGGTCACCATAGCGTTCACTCGAAAGAAAAATGGATGTGTACCTCCGAGTGTGTTGTTCTTCTGTCTCAAACTTAGCTGGTCTTAAAGACTCTCGTGCCCATTGTTTTTGAGAAGTTGCATGGTGTGAGCTATGTTGACAGTTAACTGTATCCCCAAAACAGCGAGAGTTTGCAAAATGTGTGATTTGCTTTAAAGCATCTTGTTGAATAATATGAAGATCATACGTATTGCTTTTGTTTTATTTGCAGAAACGCCACTCAAAGTAAACAAGTAAAAGTGACAACATATTGTTGAACTAGGGATTCAACATTCACGCAAAGCAAAAAAAAGAAGTTAAATTATGGGACAATTCAGCAAAATAAGACAACAATTTCCCAACTGTTACAATCCCTTCAACATTGCACGAGAACGCAATGGCAAAGAACCCCTTTAAGAAGAGACTGAGGAGTAAAACATGCGTCGGCATTAGTGGACGACCTATTTGAAAGCTGCAGTAGATACAGGCTTGGGGACAGGTGACATACCTTCCCTTTAAACAGAGACCATATTTCACGACTTTCTTTGCCACACTTTAACGCCGCAGAGGTAGACACAAGTGTGTCAGAGTGGCTTCGGCTACTCTTAATGCGTTTCAAAAATAAGTAAGTTTTGTAAAAGAAGTGTAAGGCATAATGCAAGAAAAGATACAGAAAGAGACAATGCACAATACGAAATCGCAATAAATATAACTCTGGGAACGAATACGACGAGAACCTTCACACTCTTGCAGTGAGTGAATTGAATGGAATTTTTCTCTTTGTAGAATTGAACGGAATCCCGCAAAACCGCATTATTGCAAACATATATTCCCTCACCAAAATTAATTCACCTAAATAGAACTGATCAGAACCGCTAAGAAAGCTACTGGTATCTTCTATGGTAGTTGGCCAAGGGGGACGGGTGTGACCTCCACATACATAGGTTGCAAGTGGCAGAGGACAGACATCTAACTACACGGAGAGGAACAGACAAGAGAGATTCCTCTTACTAGTGAAGTAGTGGTGGTGTGCTCTTTACAGACAGCTAGCTAGTCCATCGTCAAACACACCTGGTCATTCCTTAACCTTCTTCAGACACCCCCCCCCTCCTCTTCCCTTCCATCACCCTCCACATTTGTACGACTATAATATTATAGTACTGACATCTGACCTCAGTGGTACCGTTGCAAAACGTTTATGCGTGTTTACGTGGATATTTCGCTTGTTGCTTGTTTATTTATCTTATGTCGGTGTAGGATGTTTACGCTTTGACATCATTTTGCCACAAATGACATCTAAAGTATTTTTCAAAACTCGACTATTCGTGCAAAAACCATTCTTTATGTGGAAAAACACACGTCTATAAAATGTTTCTTGAATACACAAACAAACAAGGCAAACAAACCAACAAACACCAAAACAAATACCTCTCATGACGTAATCATTGCCATTTCTACCAGGCGTGTATACATCCTAAGGACGTGACAAAAACACAATTTGTCGTTGGCACGTTTCCAGGTCAAACGACTATCAGTTGAACGACAAATAAGGGGGAAAAAAGACCAGATGCAAGCAAAACGAAAGGTTTGCTTTTGCACTGGATTGGTAGTTATTCAGTTCAAAGCAACTAGTTAGGCTTCAAATACAGATTCTGCGAAAAGGAGTTATTGTGTCCCTAAAATGGCTCGAAGGTTTAACTTTCTTACTAACATCCCCCTAGAGCTATCTGAGTTTGTTGATCATTTCAAATCTCATCAAGGAATCAACAAATAAATAACAAAAGAAAGGACCTTGGGTCTCGGTGTATCTACACGTACACATCGGCGATTGATTACCATGACGTGATCGTATTTGCATAGATTTGCATGATTAGCAAACGTCGACACTAGTAGCGCTGATGAAAGTAACTGGTTTGCGAATATTATAGACTTCATAATAGTGTCTATCATAGTAGGGGCATTGCACCTGGCGTTTAAAACGTTGTGCGCTTTCACCCCAATTAACTGCAGCTATTGCATAGCAGAAATAGTGCTGTACACAGCATGTTTAGTGAATTCAAAAAATAAAAATAAAAATCTACAACATGTTGAAAATCACAAAATAATAAAGTTACAGGGACTTGTGTATATAAATAGCTAAGCTGACATAATGGCTTGAAACAGAGGCATACGATTTTTTTCATGACAAAAGCGAATTGTAACCGCTTTAACTGTGGTATAACTTGTAAAAGATCCACAGAACAAAATCTGTAACGCTCTACTCAATTTTCACAGAACTTTAAAACTGACCACTGCATTCTTAACAAAAACAACCAGCCAATCAACTTTTATTCAGCCCGCCTCGGGGTTGATTTGCTACTGTCCTGCATTGGATACATGTATTCCGAAATCAGCTTGCAAGTCTGATGTTATCCGAATTTCTCCATCCAGAGAAGCGGACCTTTAAGCCATACATGTGCTATTGTTTAAACTCGAAGCGAGGAGGGAAAGTGTAAGACCACTATCATCACTGTAACACTCAGAGGCCATCATCTTGTCAACAGGTCTTGTCAGCTAATCTACAACCTACACCGCTAGTAGCCAGTAAGTTTAGCACGCTCGTATTACACAACGGAATAAGTAATGTTAGGTACATGTTGTAGATTCCAAACATTTGCACAGTTTTTCAAAAGCAGTACGACTAAATTCATTACAAAAACGACAACCAATCATAGACAAATTGAGCTTACCTGTTAATTGTGGGTTTAAAAAACAGCGACATTACAACAGGATTGTAAACAAATCTTACTTCTCTGTTCCGCACGCAACTTTGTCTGTTCATGTACTATTATTCCCAAACCATTAATAATATTACTGATTCATGCCTGTTAATCACGCGTTAATAATCGGTTATCCACGGGACTTTCTACTCATCTTTCTTTGCAGTCAATAATCCTTCGCAATCATTATTTTTAATGTTTGATTCAGAGCACAGATGACGGCAAAATAATCATCAGTATTAATAATATTTACATCTGAGGTCAGCATTTTATCAGCAATTATCAGAAACTAAGTATGTTATCGTATCGTGAAAATAAACAGACTCACTGAAAAACCCCAGTTAGCTAGTTATCGGAAGGACCCACAATATTGAAATCTAGATACATCTGAAAAATGAGTACGCTCAAACTGTTGCATAACACAGGACCAGCAGATAAGACCAATCTTTGACGCAGCTGTTCTGTTGTAAACTTTCATCACATACGCAAGTTGTGTGTGTGTGTGTATATGTGTGTGTGTGTTTGTGTGTGTGTGTACGTGCGTGTGTGTGTGTGTATGTGCGTGTGTGTGTGTGTGCGCGCGTGCGTGCGTGCGTGAGTGTGTGTGTATGTGTGTGTGGACAAGATCGCAAAGTTATACATGAACGTGAAGTTTGATTTTTGCAAGCCTTACAGTCACTTTGTGGTACTTGTGGGCATCTAATTGCAAAATTATTAACAACGCATACAAGCACATAACCGACAGTGCATGTAAACACACACACACTCACAAACACATGCTAAATGGACATTGCTAACATAAACAGAAAACACACAAAAACAAGCAATGCATGACAAGCAGATAACCGACAAATAGCATACAAACACAAACACTCCCAAATGTATACAGTACTAACATCAACAGAACACACCCACAAACAAACAAGGCATGAACCAGGTGCATGCACAAACAGGTAAAAACACACAATTGTGGTCACTTTTAGACACGCTGAGCAGCTGCGAAATGAAAGAACAAACGAAATATATCAACAATCTGACGAACCAACAAACCAACCAACCAATCAAGCAATATAATCACCAACCAACTTGTGTCCTAACAACACCAAAAGTGAAACTCACCGATGAGGGGGTATGGAGATCCCTCCTTGTCTGACCAAACCCACAGCTTGTAGTCTTTGCTGTCAGAGTCCTGCAACACAGCAAAAACAATCAACATTACATTTAGTTCATCATCAACGATCGTTAAAAAAAGCAACAACAACAACAAAACCAAAACAAGTCGCGTAAGGCGAAATTACTACATTTAGTCAAGCTGTGGAACTCACAGAATGAAACTGAACGCACTGCATTTTTTCACAATGACCGTAGTCCGCCGCTCGTGCAAAAGGCGGTGAAATCGACGAGCCTGTTTAGCGCGGTAGGTGTTGCGCTGTGCTGCATATAGCACGATTTACTGTACCTCTCTTCGTTTCAACTTTCTGAGCGTGTTTTAATCCAAACATATCATATCTATATGTTTTTGGAATCAGGAACCGACAAGAAATAAGATAAAAGTGTTTTTAAATCGATTTCGGACATTTTTTTTTAATCATACTTTTTATGTTTTTAATTTTCAGAGCTTGTTTTTAATCCAAATAACATATTTATATGTTTTTGGAACCAGAAAATGATGAAGAATAAGATGAACGTAGTTTTGGATCGTTTTATAAGACAATTATTTTAATTAAAATTTTTAGATTTTTAATGACCAAAGTCATTAATTAATGTTTGAGCTACCAAGCTGAAATGCAATACCAAAGTCCGGCCTTTGTCGAAGATTGCTTTGCCAAAATGTCAATCAATTTGATTGAAAAATGAGGGTGTGACAGTGCCGCCTCAACTTTTACAAAAAGCCGGATATGACGTCATCAAAGACATTTATCGAAACAATGAAAAACATGTCTGGGGATATCATACCCAGGAACTCTCATGTACAATTTCATAAAGATCGGTCGAGTAGTTTACTCTGAATCGCTCTAAACACACAGACAGACAGACACACACACAGACAGAAACACAGACAGACAGACAGACAGACAGACACACAGACACACACACAGACACACACACACACATACATACATACACCACGACCCTCGTCTCGATTCCCCCTCTATGTTAAAACATTTAGTCAAAACTTGACTAAATGTAACAAAACAAAAAAACAAAACAATTCACACATCATCTTTTGGGTACACCATCCAAAACCGTACTCAAGTCATCATTTCTAGCATAACGATATTTCCCAATTGAAGAATAGAAGATTCATGTAGCACAAGTAGTTGACCCATTTGGGAGGGACTAGCTTGGTGAGTCGCTGACAAAATAATATGTTCGATACATTTTAAAGCAAGCATAGAAACAGCTTACGTACACTAAACATTAACTGCACAGCATTTAGTATACTGCTCTGCTCCCGATACGACTAAAATGTCCGTCATGTCGTTTCCTCCGTTGTGTTCAGATATTCGCATTCCGACAAGGGGACATTTCACAGGAAAATTTTTATGTTTCTGCGAAAGATGTGTGTGTGACCAATGTTCCGTTCGCTGTCCCGCTGTCCCAACTTGTTGCTACAGCTTCGGAAGTCTCATAGATGCTGAAGTGAGCTTTAAACACGTTTTACATCAGCAGGAGTGTCCAACCAAAGAACTTCAACTTTCCCACAACACTGTGTAAAAACCAATAAAACCACATCAATCCATCAACACACTGATGAGATCTCCAACGATCTGTACCTTCATACTCGAACGTTTCCCTCAAGAGTGTGCAAGTTCCGTAGATCACATCACGCACTGCATCAGCACATTGAAATCAACAACGGTCTCTAACCTTCAGATTGTTAACTTTCCCACAACGCTTTTCGCGGTTGAGTAGCAGCGCACCTGACAAGAGAGGCATCACAGCGGATCGACGGATCTTGACGCTTAAAGCAACAAAAACAACTGGGTACGGATCTTCTTTGACACGCACCCGCGAGTCAGCTTGACAGCCGACAACTGCACTGACTTTGCGTTACAAACTGCCGGAGGCTCTTAACTCTGTGCAAACATCCGTTCTGCTGTCACCTTGTGTAAAAACAATTTCAGCGAAATAACGCCAGATGTCATGGGGCTTATTACTTCCTCTAGAGGATGTTTGAGCTAAGCTGCCCTGATTTAAAACAACATCGCCAACATAACAATTGGCGATAACCTCAGTGCGGTACTCGTGACTCTTTATTCCGGTGAAATAAAGTCGGTACATGTTTTAATCTTAAGAAAACTGCACCCACCTACACCCTCCTTTTAGCAACCACAAACATAAGCAACGATCAAAGAAACAACGAATACAAACAGAAAGCCGGAACTAAAACCGCCGTCAAATACTTACAAGCAATTCCTTGTAGTCCTTAAGAAAGTTGAGAAGAAAGACAAATGACGATAGTTATCACCCTGTCAACCCTATTCACCCGTTTGAACCCAAGACAATGATCATGATCAGACAAACCACTATGACGAGAAAAAGAAATAAGAAACAATAACAATTTCGCACACACAACCCCTTCGCGGGAGACTAACACCTACGTCAGGAATAGGGATTTTCCATACACGACAGCGATAACATCGCACACGGTGGCAACAGTATGACTTAGCCATACCTGTGCACACCCTACCCCTAAAACCTTGAAGTGTGGCCCAGTCAAGTCTCCCGCTAAGTTATGCGTGTTAAGACGGAGTAGAGAAATTCCTGACTACGACATCGTTACCTGAGAAAACTGTAGGATTGTCCTGGTTTAAGACATAGATGATCTCGGGCGCAATGAAGGTAGAGAGTTGGTGTGATTTCGGTCAAAAAGTTTGCCCTGATATGACCTCTCCCCTTCTTGTTAATCCAATCGTTCATTACCTGTCTGTCTGTTTTTGTTTGTCGGTCTGTGTGTGTGTGTGTGTGTGTGTGTGTGTGTGTGTGTGTGTGTGTGTGTGTGTGTGTGTGTGTCTCTCTCTGTCTCTCTGTCTCTCTCTCTCCCCGAAACACACACACAGACACACACACACACACACACACAGACACACACACACACACAAACACAGACAGACAGACACACACACACACACAAACACACACATACCCACACACACCCCCACCCCAATCCTTACTCGCGAACCAAACACCAACAAAAGGATGGACAAACAAACATAGGTACACAAAGACAATCAAACAAACAGCCAGCCTGTCAGCCAGCCGGAAAGCCAGCCAGACCCAGCTGGTTTTTCAAGGAGCCTAAACGAGCTTCTCCGTCCGCCTGTCTCACAGGTAAAAAAAACAACAATCAAAACCTACCTCAATTGTAAACCCTACATTTAAGCTGACTCAGAGAGGAACCTTAAGGCAAAGGTTTTAGCGTTGGAGGGATTACTACAGGGGGCCGGGGGTACAGAGGAGAGAATGATTACAATCGCTAAAGACCAGCGCTGAAAGAAAGAATTGGGGAGTGCCGAAAGGACTTTGAAGTGACGAAACTCAAACTAAAATACCTCATTAAAGTAAACTGAATACAAATCGCGAACAATTGCTAGGTTCAACCATGGTTGAGTCTTTTGGTGGGTTCGGGGAATTTTCATTTTGAAGAAAAATGCAAGGAGTTAAGAGAGATAGACTTTGCCGTAGAGTTTGGTTATTTTGGTAGACATTTTGATGTTTTTGTTTATTTGTTTCTTTTTTGGTCAGCTTTTTCATGCGGAATTTATACTTAAATGAATCAGAAACAAGTCGCGTAAGGCGAAATTACAAAATTTAGTCAAGCTGTGGAACTCACATAATGAAACTGAACGCACTGCATTTTTTCACAATGACCGTAGTCCGCCGCTAGTGCAAAAGGCAGTGAAAGTGACGAGCCTGTTTAGAGCGGTAGCGGTTGCACTGTGCTGCATAGCACGCTTTACTGAACCTCTCTTCGTTTTAACTTTCTGAGCGTGTTTTTAATCCAAACATATCATATCTATATGTTTTTGGAATCAGAAACCGACAAGGAATAAGATGTTTTTAAAACGATTTTGGAAATTTAATTTTAATCATAAATTTTATATTTTTAATTTTCAGAGCTTGTTTTTAATCCGAATATAACATATTTATATGTTTTTGGAATCAGAACATGATAAAGAATAAAATAAAAGTAATCTTAAATCATTTTATAAACAAATAATTTTAATTACAATTTTCAGATTTTTAATGACAAAAGTCATTAATTAATTGTTACGTCTCCATGCTGAAATGCAATACCAAAGTCCGGCCTACGTCGAAGATTGCTTGGCCAAAATTTCAATCAATTTGATTGAAAAATGAAGGTGTGGCAGTGCCGCCTCAACTTGTACAAAAAGCCGGATATGACGTCATCAAAGACATTTATCGAAAAAAAGAAAAACAGTCTGGGGATATCATACCCAGGAACTCTCATGTAAAATTTCATAAAGATCGGTCGAGTAGTTTACTCTGAATCGCTCTACAAACACACACGCACAGACACACAGACACACACACACACACATACACCACGACCCTCGTCTCGATTCCCCCTCTATGTTAAAACATTTAGTCAAAACGTGACTAAATGTAAAAAATGATGATTTGTCTGGGATGTATCTACAACACATACCCACCGAAACACACAGAGAGAGAGAGAGAGAGAGAGAGAGAGAGAGAGAGAGAGAGAGAGAGAGAGAGAGAGAGAGAGAGAGAGAGAGAGAGAGAGAGACAGACAGACAGACAGACAGACAGACAGAGAGAGACAGCCAGACAGAGAGAGAGAGAGACAGACAGAGAGAGGGACAGACATATCTTGAATACATTGCCCTTCCTTTTTCCCTCTTCAAATCTAGCAAACCAAGATTCAATGAACTACTCAAACCATAACAAAATATCTATGTCCTTCCCTGTTTCACAAGAGACGGGGCACAACTGTCGCGCATTAAGTATTTGTCGGTGGGCGGATTAAGACTGTTGTACGACTCGCTAATCCGGTCACGCAATCACACTGCTCTGTCATCGCTGTCTCCCCACCTGTCTGGGAGGGGAAAAATTATCCGCCCCCTTAAATCGTTACACGCAACTAACTGAATTAAACCTGAAGTTGTGGGTTTAACTTACATAAAGAATGCTTAAATAAAGAATGCTTACATTATGTAACCCAACATGTTTTCGGAAAACTGTTTGGTAACATTAATTAATTCCCACGACCTCATTTTGGAGCATTAACTGTTAAATTAACAAAGAAACGTCCGGAGAAGTTTGGAGAATAATCAAAGGAATCAAGTAAGCATACATAGGACAGGGACAGGACGAACCTAAAGTTAAACGACTCCTCTGAGTGAAGCAAGAGAGAGAGTAAGAGAGAGAGCTAGAGAGAGAGAGTAACAGAGAGAGAGAGATAGTAACAGAGAGAGAGAGATAGTAACAGAGAGAGAGAGAGTAACAGAGAGAGAGTAACAGAGAGAGAGAGTAACAGAGAGAGAGAGTAACAGAGAGAGAGAGAGAGAGTAACAGAGATAGAGAGAGAGAGAGAGAGAGAGAGAGAGAGACAGACAGACAGACAGACAGACAGACAGACAGACAGACAGACAGACAGACAGACAGACAGACAGACAGAGAGAGAGAGACAGACAGACAGACAGACAGAGAGAAAGAAAGAAAGAGAGCGAAAGACACAGACAGAGACAACGAGACGGATAAAAAGACACACAAATAGACAGGGTATTCAAAACACAGACAGAGAGGAATACAAAAACAACCGACGATGTACACAACAACAAAATCAAAAACACACAAGTCGCGAAAGGCGAAATTACTACATTTAGTCAAGCTGTGGAACTCACATAATGAAACTGAACGCACTGCATTTTTTCACAATGACCGTAGTCCGCCGCTAGTGCAAAAGGCAGTGAAAGTGACGAGCCTGTTTAGCGCGGTAGCGGTTGCGCTGTGCTGCATAGCACGCTTTACTGTACCTCTCTTCGTTTTAACTTTCTGAGCGTGTTTTTAATCCAAACATATCATATCTATATGTTTTTGGAATCAGGAACCGACAAGGCATTAGATGAAATTGTTATTAAAACGATGTCGGAAATTTAATTTTAATCATAATTTTTATATTTTTTATTTTCAGAGCTTGTTTTTAATCCGAATATAACATATTTATGTTTTTAGAATTAGAACACGATGAAAAATAAAATAAAAGTAATTTTGGATCGTTTTATAAAAAAATAATTTTAATTACAATTTTCAGATTTTTTATTACCAAAGTCATTAATTAATTTTTAAGCCTACATGCTGAAATGCAATACCGATGTCCGGCCTTCGTCGAAGATTGCTTGGCCAAAATTTCAATCAATTTGATTTGAAAATGAAGGTGTGACAGTGCCGCCTCAACTTTCACAAAAAGCCGGATATGACGTCATAAAAGACATTTATCGAAAACATGAAAAAAACGTCTAAGGATATCATACCCAGGAACTCTCATGTAAAATTTCATAAAGATCGGTCCAGTAGTTTACTCTGAATCGCTCTACACACACACACACACACACACAGACACCACGACCCTCGTCTCGATTCCCCCTCTATGTTAAAACATTTAGTCAAAACTTGACTAAATGTAAAAACACATCAACACAAAAGCACACACAGAAACAAAACTGTTAAACTTACTCGAAACTATCCACCGAAGACACAAATCAGTGTATGATATCCAGACATCCTAATCCACGCATGTATATAAGCGACACACAGGCGAACCACAAACACTAAACACCAACACGCACTAACTTTGTTAGACCAGGTAAGATTTCAGTCCCCTCGACTGATCCTCCACACCGCTTCGAGACTCCCGCCCACTTTCATGTCGCAACCACGCTTGTCGGTTTTGGTGGGTGTGTAGGTGAGTGAGGGGGGGGGGGGGAGATAGAGGAAAGCGGAGAGTGGGGGGGGGGGGGGGGGGGGCGTGTCTGTAAGGTCTGTGACCTTCTGCACAAGGAAGCCACACGTGAAGAAGCAGAGAGAGGAAAGAGAGAGAGAAAGAAAGACAGAGAGAGGAGAGAGAGAGAAAGAAAGACAGAGAGGAGAGAGAGAGAGAGAGAGAGAGAGAGAGAGAGAGAGATCGAGAGTCAGTGTGTGTATGAGTGTATGTGTGGCTGTGTGTGTGTGTGGGTGCGTGCGTGTGTGTGTCGGTATGCGCGCGTGCGTGCGTGTGTGTGTGTGTGTGTGTGTGTGTGTGAGCGCGTGCGTGTGTGTGTGACCTTCTTCTCGAGATAGGAAACACACGGAGCAGCATAAGGAGCAAGTGAAGTGTCAGTAATGATCCCTCCAAGTGTTCTGTCTGTCACGTCCCTATCTTGACGGACCTGTTCGAAACTTTAGGATTGGAGTGCCCCTCCACTCTCACTCGAACCCCCTCTCACCACACTAAACTACTCACGACCTGTAAGAAAACTTCGGATAAAGGTGTTCCCCACCCCTTTTTCCCCTTCTATGTCTGATCCTTTGCCACGGTTCCCATGTCACAACACATTGCTTTCTTTTACCACTAGTCAAGTTTTTACTTTATGTTTTCAGATAGGCTGGGAATCGAGACGACGGTGGTGGTGTATGTGTGTATGCGTGCATGTTCGCTGTGATAGCGGTTCACGCGACATGTTTCTTCTTTGTCACTGTACTTTTGTGAAACACGCTCGCAATGAGCTGCCTAGACTCTCAAAACTCTATAGCTCTTGTATGATTAGCCCCTCCCCACGTTTCAGATCGTAAACGCGCACTTTTCCTCCGTTCTTGTTATCCTTTGCATAGACCTTTGCGATAATATAAACAAACCAGGGAATGTTCTTTTTTGTAATTAATGAAGAAGAGATAGAACAAAACCGACCAACCATTTGCACAACGAAAACTACTACTATATACTCGTCGTCACTCCTTCCCACCTTGTAAAACATCCTACTCCTCGACCCCCGCTCTCCTTCCCCCTCTTCTTTTCCCAATCTTCCCCCTGCCCACACCATCTAGCTCTATTGCCAAGTCCAGCAGTTTATCTTGTGTCTCTTCTCACGCTATCTACATGGTGCAAACTCCGATCAAACACACGGGCTTTGAACTTCAGTCCCGTTTCCTTGGTAACGGCATATATGCCATGCATGTCACCCTGCATGCCACACGGAGGGAGTGACGTCATATCGTAAACGGGCTCTGACGAAGGCAAAGGAAAAATTAACAAAGCCGGTGCCTGCGACAATTTGAAAGATAAACAGCGTTGATGAAACAATTGTCACCGCTAACAAGAAGAAAGGGAAAAGGAGAATTGAAGAAGGGGAGGGCAGAGGGGTTGGGGGGATGCAGGGATGCAACCACGTTGCGAAGACGTCACACAGGGCTAAAAGTCAAACACTCAGTTTAATGAAAGTTGGTTTGAAACATGCGAGTTACGTGCGACGTTGCGAAAGAATTCATTCACAGCTGAACGAAAAAAAGCCTTGTCACAATAAACAGAGTTTCACAGACGCCTGTAGAAGACAGTTTCCTTGCCAAAACTGGGCATGCGACCGAGAAAAACAACAAAAGAAGGGAAAATTGACGCCTTTCTGGCGTAAGTGTAAATATGATCAAGGCCATCACCATCATCATCATCATCATCATCATCATCATCATCATCATCATCATCTCCACCATCACCATCATCACCATCACCATCTCCCAGTGAAAAGAAAAAGAAGGCTCAATGTGGGGTTAGATGGGTAGGTAACCACGAGGCTGTTAGGCACAGGCTCTGTTGTATACACACATAAATAATATAGACCATCATATATTATGTTAATTAGCATGTTCTCATCAAATCTATTTAGAATCACAAAAGCAGCTGGCTTATTGTAAGTGTGAGAAATTCACACATTAGTCATTGAATACGCATTTTTGAAAGACACACTTCAGGGAGTGGCTCGATTGGCAAGCGTTGGCAATACAAACATATCACCCTTACGCATGTATATAGTCTGTTGGCTGTTTTGGCTCACTTTTACAAAATAAAGCGTTTCACCACAAAGAAGCCGTTAAAAATTGGGAGGAACCTTGCTGTATAAATACTATTCATGCTTTCAGTTGGCTAAAGAGTTGCAATTGCGAATCACCTCCTTGTTTTAACAAAAGGGAGCACACTTAGACTAAACTTTGAATTATAACGTGATTCTGTCGTCATAACAAATGTTATGCACCTTGCAAACCAACCCTTACCACAACACAACAACTGAACTAAATGTTGCTATATAATCAATGAACTGCATCATGCAAACAGGGAGTCATTCAGCTTTAACATAATTCATCAATTGTTGGTATCGCACCTCATAAAGACATCAACCAGCTAATGACGACATTAAAGTGGAAATGTATCATAGTATATATCAACATGGGATGGAGGTTGGTTATCATTGTTTTGTATCGCCTCTTCAGTAGTTAAAATTATTCGAGACGGTAAATGGGATCTTTCTTTCTTTATTTGGTGTTTAACGTCGTTTTCAACCACGAAGGTTATATCGCGACGGGGAAAGGGGGCAGATGGGATAGAGCCACTTGTTAATTGTTTCTTGTTCACAAAAGCACAAATCAAAAAATTGCTCCAGGGGCTTGCAACGTAGTACAATATATTACCTTACTGGGGGTAAATGGGATGGACAGTTCTGCCAAGATCAAATTACTTTCATGAATGATGTATACGCTCATTTGTAGAATGAGGGGCGGCCATCACTCGGAAGTTACTCTGTATGCAGCGCCCACTAATCTCTTCCGTGCAACAGGTAATCTTCAAAGTGAAACATTATACTGTAAATGCAAACACATTCACTCGCCCAGAACAGACAGGAGTGCAGAACCTTTGTTGCTGCCCTACATGCCAATCGGCATAATGGGCAGTAAGTAAGTAAGTAAGTAAAGCAAACACAGTCAAAATATTCACCATCACTCTTATTCACCCCATCGCAATGAACTTCTAAGTTTTGGCGAATAAACTTTCTGACTTCTGACTTCTATTACAAGCGAACTCGTGAACCCGGCAGTAATATGTCGCATTCATCAACAGTCAATTAGGGACTTGTCAGTCACATTACGGTCAGTACATCTGACGTTTCTATTGCACTATGACGTAGGGTGCGCACGACTGACCAACGAGCAAAGCCGTCACATGGATACAGTTTAATGTCATGACAGCTTCGTCTCATTATCGTACATTGATAAGGATCGTTTTCTGCAACTCTCTGTCTCTCTCTCTGTCTCTCTCTCTCTCTCTCTCTCTCTCTCTCTCTCTCTCTCTCTCTCTCTCTCTCTCTCTCTCTCTCTGTCCCTCTCTATGTATCTCGCTCTGTCTCTCTGTCTCTGTCTCTCTCTCTCTCTGAAACATTAAAAATGTTCGTTCCTTCTCACATAATGCCTCATATTAATTTTGCTTCGACATTGTGGGATGGCTGCAGTGATGTTCACTTATTGAAACTCAATTCTTTGTACCGTCGTGCTGCAAAACTTATCCTGTATGAATCGCACATGTCTACAGAAATGAAGTTAACCAGCCTTAATTTCCTTCCCCTAAAAACCCACCTTGCATACAATAAGGCTGTCTTTATGTATAAATTAGTTCATGGTGATGTGCCCAGTTATGTGCAATCCTATTTTACACATGTTACGAAGAGGTATGGGTCTCAAAATTTACTTCCTCCAATTCCTCGTATATATCTTTATAAATCCAGCTTACCTTTTTCAGGATCATCTCTGTGGAATAATTTGCCAATAGAAATCAAACGATCCGCATCCTTAAAGGCCTTTAAAAGGCAGTTGCACACACATTTGATCACACTATAAACTGCCCCTGATGTCAAGTTTCCATTGTGTACTCGGATCATGTATGCAATGCTCTAGTGTTTGTTTGTTTTTAAATATTGTATAATGCAGTTAATCTGAATGCGTAATCCCTCGCCCCCCTCCTTCTTGAAACTTAAGCTGCCTGTATATGGCCCTGTTCGGCAATACATTGCTGTACTTTTTCATAAGAAATTAAAAAAAAAACATGTCCGTTGTTTGTGTCTGGTCTTGTTTTTTATGACTTTGCGAGTCCAATATGTTTTATGTTTATACTCGACCATTATTTTGATGTTTTATTAGTTTAATACTTTGATGAGATACTGTTCATTTTAGGTATGAAATGATAGCATATGCATGTGTGTAGGTATGCTCGCGCACGCGAGCATGTGTGTGTGGGGGAGAGGTGTGTGTGTATATGTGTGCGTGTGTGTGTGTGTGTGTGTGTGTGTGTGTGTAAGCGAGTGAGTGTGTGTGTGTGTGTATAGGTGCGTGTGTGTGTGTGTGTGTGTGTGTGTGTGTGTGTTTGCGCAGTCTTTGCTTCGTTTACAATTATTCTCTGTATATGTTCCAAGGACAGGTTGGAAGATTAGGCTAAGCCTAAAACTTTATCCTTATGTAATAAAGTTCTGAATTCTGAGCACTCTATCTCTCTCTCTCTCTCTCTCTCTCTCTCTCTCTCTCTCTCACACACTCACACACTCACTCTCACACACTCACTCACACACACACACACACACACACACACACACACACACACACACACACACACACACACACACACACACATATATATATATATATACATACACACGCGCGCGCGCACACACACGCACAATACACCAACTTGACAACAATGATGAAGATGATGAAAAACACTCACCAGGTAACCGAACAGGATCCGTTTTCTTTTCTGCTTTTTCAATAGGGTCGGCATTTTGAATAGTCTCTCGAAACGTTTCACTACGAAAGATAAAACTATTCAAATGTTCTTACTTGGGGTATTCTTCACAAGCCGTCAAATATTACACGGGGTTTCTCCTTTGTGTATAGTCATGGTTCATTTTGATTGCAAACAGTTCTCACACACATTATCAGCCAGTTATCGAAAGTCGGTCTCTGTAGTTGTTCATGCCATCACATACATGTGAAAAACCAAACAGTCAACATAATCACTTCATCACGCGTGCACAAAAGCGTGTCTTCTCCGTTTTCACTCCTGTTTCATGTTAGCACTAAACTGTCAAAGTTGTCTCGGACGACGAACAGTCTCAAACAACCGGTCAACTGCAATCAAGTACCTGCGCTATGGGCAACTAGTTCTGCAGTCTACCACCAAACGTGTTTACTGAGTGAAATGTCAAACGAATTTCCCTGCCTTGCTATCGGGCCTATGGCAACGTTTCTACACAATGCAGGTATGGAAGGGTACCCGAGCCTAGCGATGCAATGCGCGTCACACAAACTAACGCCACCCTCTGACATAAGATGTCCCCAGTTTTACACCCCAGGTAGGATAGCCATCAGCCAAGCGAATCCTCGTAAACAGGGTCCAGCAATGAATCCATACCGGTCAAACATCCGTACCCCGAAGTGACTACTTGCCTGCAAGCGGTTATAACAAGTTGCATAACCGGAGACTGAAATGACACAACGTTAAGTCACGGTCCTTTAACCAGCCCAGTCTCCACAAGAGTCTCCTTTCCGCCCGTTACGCCATCAGTGGTCAGAAATTACCACAACACGACCAACCAATTATAGCTCTGCGCAACAGTCAGAGAAAATCACCTACAGGCTTTGCGGGGTCCATTAGAGTGAGAGTGGTCGGTGGTGGTCAGTTGGAGCTCGCGTCCAGTCTTCCCCTTGCGCCATGCATCTTGCAACGCCCAGTCAAGTCACCGGCGGCTAACGATTGTCGGAACAGGACAGAGGGTTTTTGCCACCACACCAAACTCGTTTTTTAGGGAGCGAGCCAAGAAATCGCTGCAGCCACGGCAGAGCAAAGGGACTTATTCGAGAGAAAAAAAGGGCAAAAAAGGAGGGAGGGAGACTGAGAGAGAGCAAGCCTGGCAATGACACGCACATGGGCAAAGAAAGACTCGAGAGAAAGTGAAAGTAAGAGGAGGAGGGTGAGTGGAGGAGGGTGAGTGGATGTGGGAGGGAAAGCTGGCAGCATTTCTGATGACAGTTAGAGAAGAGGTTGGGGGGCAAGGGGAGGGGCTGGGGGTCATTTTCTCCACGTCTACCACACCCTTCACAGTGTGCTCTTCACCTTGAGAGAGAGAGAGAGAGAGAGAGAGAGAGAGAGAGAGAGAGAGAGAGAGAGAGAGAGAGAGAGAGAGAGAGAGAGAGAGAGAGAGAGAGAGAGAGAGAGAGAGAGAGAGAGAGAGAGAGAGGGAGAGAGTTTCTTATTCCTTCTGATAATGAAAAGTTGTGCAAAAGCAAAAACGAACGAGTACACTGAATAAAAGTGCATGTGTGCACAAACAACAATACAACATGCACAACCTTGTCAAGTTCATACCCCCCACAAAGCCCCCCTGCCCCCCTATATTATACAAGTAAATGCCCAATACGAAAGCAAGGAAAAGCTAACTAAACTTACCGTTATTTCCGGTACTCTTCTCCCCCATAACGAAAAAATAAACAGGAAATACACACACACACACACACACACACACACACACACACACACACAACCCAACAAGAAAATAACCTACAGACATCCTCCTGTGCCACCAGCACAGTCGGTCAACCATGGTTACTCCTAGGTCATGTCAGGATTCCAAGCACACACAACTGTAAACTTCAAATCGTCCCAAAAATCCGACGGCATGCTCACAGCAATACCGTCGGACGTTTCTAACCAGATATATATACGCAACTGTCTACATTATCCTTGGTCTAATATCCAATATCCATGGTCACCCTGAATATAGCACTGTATCCAAAAGCGTATCAATATATCGTGTCACACATTCTCTTGCAAACACCGTGACGCACAAGAAACGAATTGCGCGTACACGAGTTAGGGAAGTCAGAAACAGGTTATTTTGTCGTCAGTAGCTCACGTGAAATCTGCTCACAGCAGTGAAGTGGGGGATATAACAGTGCACCTGAGCGGTTCGATCACTTGTTGGGGTGGTCAATTCGATACGCGAGCCCTGAGTGTGCACTGAGGAAATACTACTTTGTAATGATGAGTGAATGATTGATGTTTGTGGTTGAACGTTATGGCACATCTGCACATGTGCATAATCATGATGCACGTGTACGCATGCAGGTGGAATACTGAAGTGCTGGACAGAATGTAGTTTTGTATTCAGTTACACGTACGCGTACACATACACGCGGAATGAAGGAGAAACAGACAGACCTCCCCCCCCCCCACACACACACAATCCTCCTCCCCCATCCGTCCTAGATTCAGCCCTGTCCCCACCTCTCTCCCCCTCTCTCCTTCTCTCTGTCTCCAAAACACTCTTTTTTGTCATCATTAATCCTTCTTCTCTATCCCACCTTTATTCCATAACTGACCCTGTATAATTGTATAGGTCATACAAAACCAACATACAGGTAAAGCACTATGTACAAGCACACAACCACACCCCATGCCCCCCCCCCCCCCCCCCCAGTCTTCCGCACGAGAGTCACACACAATTGTTCTCAGAATCAACCGCTGACAGTATTTTATGAGTGATTAACGTAAACTATGACTGACACTAGCGCGTGTTAGTGATATATATGGCGTCCCGAAAAGTCGTGCGTGTCCCAACAAATACAAAATACAACAGCAGCTCTGACTTGGTGGAGATTTACACCAAATGAAATTAGGTCAAAGAGCTCATCTTTGAAAGCTTACAGTCCTCATAAACTGTTGGAAACACTTGCTGACTTTAGTGTTTTATCCCAAGGACGGGAGAGATGATTCTACTTGTAATACATGCCCTATTTTCCGACCCCTTTTGTTTTACGACTCTTTTTCTCTGTTTTATTTCATAATTTGTATTTTGTTAATATTTCTATTTGTTTATTTTGCTGTCTGTTTATTCACCACACGTTTTAATCGTAGTTGTAGGATTAGGGACTTAATCTCCATCAAAGATGGGATTCTCTGTGAAATCCTGAGGTCTGAAAGCGAGCCTGTTTCGCGTGACATCATCACACCTTCCGAAGCGCACGCTGTTTGCACACGACACTGTTGACACCGCGGTGTGACGTCACGAGAAGGGAGAGAACTCGAGACAAACACTTCTGCTTGTTGCATTTGGAAATTTGTCCGGCTTTGTCTTCATGATTACGGGCTAAGGGCTGCAGTTTACCCTGCAAATTAGTGTTCGGAGACCCAGACATTGATTTTTGTTGCTGTTCGTTGACGTTAGACGCTGCCGTTTTGCCTAATTGGCATTTTTTTTTCTGTTCGTTTTTTTTCCTGTTATTTTTTTCTTCCTTGCTGTTTTTCAAGCTCAAGGTTGAGGTTGCGCTGGTGTTCGGTAAAAAACATGTTTTTTTTCCATTCTTTGTGCGTGTGGACTTTTCACGCGAAGAAAAATAATCATGACAGTTTTTATGTTGTTTTCTTCTTCTCGATTTCCTCCTCAATCCCACCCTCTCTCTCCTTTTCTCTCTCTTGACCTGCGGGCTTATTCAGTTTATTTTCCAGTAGCCATGACGATTTCAAGGGAAACTGAATTACTCGTTGGCGGCTTTTCGCGTTCAAAGATGTGTTTTTCTTGTATTAAACCATCAGATTAAAGCCCTTGAGGAATTCACATGAGAGTGAAGAATAATCTTACTCAAATAGCTCCCTCTTCTCCGGCCTCCCTTCTCTGACGTTTGTCTTCTTGAGCAAGTTTAGCAAGACACGGGTTTATGGTGTCACAAGACGTTATTTAACCTAAACTTGAGCCACTTTAAAACACTGCTGACATCCTTAAAAACTCCTTATCAATGTGTCTTTAAGATGCAAGGTCGATACACAAATGTAACACGTGTGTGTTGGATTTCTTTTATTTCTGATGACAAAAACAATTCATTGTAACTGCCCCGTCTTCATTTTGAATAACAACAACACGTTATAACAACGTATTTTCAACGTATTGTTCTTCGGTGATCACGCGACACCGTTTGAGAACCGTAACCCAAGAAGCCAAACCAACGGCAAAAAATAGCCTTCGCCACGCAACTGCAGCATGCGGCTAAACACTCATTCAGACAGAAAGGCACATGACAAGATAGAAAGGCACATGACAAGATATCAAGCCAAAAACTGCAGGTGAAATTAGCAACAAGAAGCACAGCCCGTGAGAAAGAAGCGACATTTCGGGGTCCGTGTGTTTGAAAAGGATTGATGCGAGCAGACGAGAACCTGAACTTGTCTCGGTGAGGGTTACGCTAATGGGCCCCGGATCTTGGAGCAAGTGTTGGTCTTGGCTATAGCCACAGTGACCACGAAATTGCATTGACGTGACGAAGTTTTTTGTGGTCCTCTTCTTCTGACCTTGTGTGTGTGTGTGAGTGTGGGGGAGGGGGGGGGCGAGAGGGACTGACTGGCTGACTATTAGGGTTTAACGTCATCTTAGACCAACTGGTCTATATTGGGACAGGTATTGGTAATACGCTGATGATATGGTGTGGCTGTCTTCTTCGACACACCAGCATTGGGTTTGTCTTGTCAAAGTATCGAAATACGATTATGATAATCAGAGACGAGAGATGATGCATGCGTGTCTTCGTGTTTTCCAAGCCCTAAGACTTTCGCTGTGAACGTGGGATCTTTTTCGTGCGCATGTATGCACACGGGGGTGTTCGGACACCGAAGAGAGTCTGCACAAAGTTGACTACGAGAAATAAATCTCTCGCCGAACGTGGGGATCGAACCCACGCTGATAGCGACCAACTGGCCACAAAGCCAGCGCGCTACCCGCCCCAAAAACGCGAGGAGGAGAGCGAAAGAGAGAAGAGAGAAGAGAGAAGAGAGTGAGAGTGAGAGAGAGAGAGAGAGAGAGAGAGAGAGAGAGAGAGAGAGAGAGAGAGAGAGAGAGAGAAAGAGAGAGAATGATTCTGCTCCGCTGTTGGTGACGTTTAAAGTCAACGTTTCTTGGCTTAGCTCCTGCAATCCTACATTCTTTAGCACAGCCATGGAAATAGATTCCAACCTTGAACACGCAGAGAGAGAGAGAGAGAGAGAGAGAGAGAGCGAGAGAGAGAGAGAGAGAGAGAGAGAGAGAGAGAGAGAGAGAGAGAGAGAGAGAGAGAGAGAGAGAGAGAGAGAGAGAGAGAGAGAGAGAGAGAGAGAGAGAGAGAGACATGATGGGTGGAGATTCCATAAACAGACTGAACGATGTCCCAGTTTATTTTGGGCTATCCGCGAAGGCCACATGGGGTTGTTTGACTTTTGGCTGCGAGACTAATGATCATATTGACTTGGTTTCAGCTTCGCTCATACACCGAGAGATCATGGCGTATTTGCAAGAAGGGGCGGTAATAAATGTTGACACTGACAAGTGGCGTTTTCGTTTTCGTGGACGGCTGACAAAAGAAAGGGGTGGAGATACAAGCAATTCTAAGATCAATGTCACTGCCAAAGGTGTGTCTGTTGGGAGTAAACAATATCCAAAATAAACAAATAAGCAACATTATTATTTTCATCCTTCTCAAAATGTAAAACCTGCTCAAGACAACAGCAAAACTGGGCCAAGGGGGAACAACCCACTACAATTGGGACAAACATGGTCCAGATGCTAAGGGAAACAACCGTGATAAGGTGAGACTGCAATAAGCTCTCCGCAGTTTTCTGCTCTTCGTCCTCCTCAAAAGGGAAACAACCCCAAACAAGGGATATTGAAAGAAGGCCAACGCAGCTATCTGCCCTTTGGGTTCTATGGGAAACAGTCGAAAGAAAACTTGATAGGAAACTGACTGATGTAGTCTGCCTTAAAGGCATAGAAAGCTGATGAATATACACGCTAATTGCTTTACCCAGAGCTGGAGACAGACTAAATTAAGTTCCCTGCAAAATATTGTGGTCTAGGAGCCCTTAAATGTTGAGATATTTGAATTTTTATTTTGATCTAGATGGTCCTATTTATAGATTTGGCAACACATGTAACGTTGATGCAAGGGAGCTAACACCGCGGCTTTGTTGACATCCTCACTTTTTCAGAGGCTAGAACAAGCTGTAATGCATGTATTATGGTCCGCGCATGGTGACATATCGTCATTATTATGGTCTTATGGTGCGTTTGACATCGATTGTGGGCAAACTACACTTTGTAAACACGGGAGTGCGTTAGTATGCCTTTAAAATACGATAGAGCCCGTATGAAATAGACATTTGTAAAAGTTACGACTAAGTGAACAATTAACTTGCACATTTACACAAATTGCAGAAAGACAATAGGGTCTCTCTGATACATCCCGAAACCGAGTCATGAGACATTAATTGCTTCGAAAAATAAAAGCAATGAAAGTACAACTAACCGACAAAACACACGCGCGCGAACACATCTGAACAGAGAAACAGATACGAAGACGGAAAGACAGACAGACAGACAGACAGACAGACAGACAGACAGACAGACAGACACACACACACACAGAGTGAATGAGATAGAAAATGATTAACACGCGTGCGCGCACACACACACACACACACACACACACACACACACATACACAAATACACAAACACACACAGGCAAAATCACTTACGGGAATGTTGAGTTGTGTCAAGCACGCTTGCAGTACATCCTTTGCTTGTTGTGTATTCCCCACTGTCAGCTGACAACCCTCAGACTGTAAATAAAACAAAGCCATCATACATTAGATTCAGAATACAATTTATCAAATTAATAATTATTTTCTGGCGTAAGAAATATACATAACAAATTACACTTTTGTGTGTGAATCTCTGATTACGTTTTTGCGATAAATGTCCTCGATTTAGTTACCGAAGATGTACCATATACCAACTCTACAAACATTACGACGGAAAAGCGTGGGGCAACCTGCCTTCAAGACATTCTTCGCTTAAAACTAAAAAGAACCCTTCAAGGTTGACGTTGTAAATTACAACCTTGTAGAAATCTTTCGCTTTCACAAGGGGGGACAATATAGCCTGCCTGAGTGAGGAAGCCACGCATACTCAGTTACGTCCCTTCCTTCACCTTCTAGAAATTACTGGATTCCCTCCCTTCTTGCCCCCCCTGTCACTTTACAGTTCCGGAGGGTGAAGAATGTTATCTGCTCGTCCAGGTCTCTGTTTACTTTCATGGCATTTGATCCTTTGTTTCTAGCCTAGCCCTTTATTAATATTAATTTTCAATGAAAACTGCAGATACAAATATAAAGAGATAAGAACATTCATGAAAACAATACTGCGCATGAATTGCTGGTGAACAGTTTAACAGAGAGGACACAGGAGTATACGTCCCAGTTGATTAAAAATACTAGATGTCTACAACCATTTTATTGAACACAGAAAGAGGAGGAGGAGGAAGGAGAAAGAAGGCGCGAAGACTGCACCAATACTTAACGACAAAAGGAGAGAGAGAGACTGAGAGAGAGATACAGACAGAGACAGAGACAGAGACAGAGAGACAGAGACAGAGACAGACAGTGAGAGACAGAGAGAGACGATTGGGGGGGGGGGGGGGCATAAAAGGGAACATTTTCCACATTTCAGTTTCAATGCGGGCGCCAACGCTGGGGGGCATTCGTGAGAAGAGAGCTGGGTGTTTACACCTGTATGTGGACAGAGCGAGATGCCAGCTAGTGGTCACATGCATCACGTGGTGACAAGATTCCATTCCCTCTGCCCCCTGCACCCGGTGAACTTGACACAGACAACCTCTTTTTCTCTGTGTCTCTTTCTCTCTGTCTTTTCTCTAACACTCTCACTCTCTCAGCCTCCCTGTCCCTCTCTCCCTTATTCTCTCTCTCTCTAGGATAGTTATATTTGTATTGGAGACGATAAAAAAATAACACACCAACCTACCAATCAACGAATCTCTCTGTCTCCCTCTATCTCTTGTATTTACGTTTTCGTCGACTGGGTGCTATTTTCTCATTTCTTCGTCTCTTCTTCGAGTACTATTCCACCACAAATGACAATCTTCATACCAGAGGTCGAATTCAACTTCTATAGTCTTT
>NC_090247.1:16812566-16862566 GCF_037325665.1 Littorina saxatilis | reverse complement strand
CAGATTTCAGCTGATGGTATCAGCACAACAAATATCGTCTTTGCTTTGAAGGAATGTGTGACGTGCTTAGTCACACCAAGACATATTTGCCAGGATTAACTTTGTCAAACAGAAACAATAGAGGGTACAGCAACACAATACCCGGAATATACTGCGCAGTTTGTGAATCTGATAAGATCAGCGTAAGCTCTGTTGTAAAAGTACCCCAATCTGAAGTGCATTGCTGATGCACTGCAAACAAAGGTGTGCCCTTTCCCAGACAAAGTAAATCTCATGTAGAACAAATAGCATTTGAGAGACGAAATTCTACACACGAATTGAAGTATCTCTTCCCCAAACTGCTCATCCTCAATCTGGGACAGAATGGGAAAAGGTAATGTTTTCAACTGAACTTCGGATACGTTCGCTTGTTTTTCCAACATGTAATTATATGTAATGTTGTTAGTGCCCCAACTTCAAAGAATCAACCAGCAAATGTGGTAAGCTTTCTTTGCATTACAGCAAATAAGTCAGCTTCCAGTCGATAAAAGCAACAAACAAACAAACAAACACCATCAACAACTAAAAGGCTGGTCATGGGTACTGTTATAAAAATACAAAGTAGGATGCATAGGGGTTTTTCTTTCACGCATACAATCAGGACGAACGCACAATCGATCTTGTTAGCCATTCTTTCTTTCTTTATTTGGTGTTTAACGTCGTTTTCAACCGTTCAAGGTTATATCGCGACGGAGGGAAGGGGGGAGATGAGATAGAGCCACTTGTCAATTGTTTCTTGTTCACAAAAGCACTAATCAAAAATTTGCTCCAGGGGCTTACAACGTAGTACAATATATTACCTTTCTGGGAGAATGCAAGTTTCCAGTACAAAGGACTTAACATTTCTTACATACTGCTTGACTAAAATCTTTACAAACATTGACTATATTCTATACAAGAAACGCTCTTAACAAGGGTAAAAGGAGAAACAGAATCCGTTAGTCGCCTCTTACGACATGCTGGGGAGCATCGGGTAAATTCTTTCTCGTCCCAACCAATATGGGACTCCCCCTAACCCACGGGGGGCCTTGTTAGCCATGCCATAGTATTCCAAGCGAATCAACTAGAACACTTGTTCAACACCCAAAACACCTCCGTTCTTCGTGGTTCCTCTTTCCATTCATTCCATGAAGAGATTTCCACACTAGTGAATGAATAATCAACACCAAATCAGAATCTCCAACATGCCTGTAAGTCTAGTTCCCTTACATTTCTACCGTTCTATCGGAGTAAGCAGTACACGCCACAACAGATTGTTCAATATACCTGCAGTGCTAGGCTAGCATCTAACACCTGTTTGAAATATAGCTGAACATTGCCAGAAGTTATTTCAAACAGATGTAAGCAGTAAACGCCACAACAGACTGTTCAATATACCTGCAGTGCTAGTCTAGCATCTAACACCTGTTTGAAACAACTGCTGGCATTTTTCAGCTAACAGCATGTTTCAGCTCTATGGTCATGACGCAAGAAGAGTGACGTAGTATATTTATGATGGAGATGATAGTGAGAGTCTGACTACCTGTAGAGTACCCATCGTTTACTGATGTCCTCCCGATACCCTCTCACCCCACAACGGGAGGAAAAGTAGAGGGGTGCAAGAAATAGGTGTTCAGCGAAAGGTCAACGCTACTGGCAGTGTATGAAGCGCAGGCCACATCGCGATCACAGAGATTTCTCGCGTACTCCCTTCCTCTAGTTCGCTTTGATTCACGTGCGAATTAGTGCTGATGCTATCGTGTGTATACTATAGATCACGGAGGTGCCGACAGTCTGAGGAAAACGACCCAAAGTGCAGGCTATTTTTGTTCTGTTGCGTCAGATTTGCAAGAATAGTTCCTGATAAATAGGACTCATATGCAACGACGTCAAAGACACAGCCTCTTGCATGTTCCCGAACTGTGTGGATTACAAAGAAGGCTCTACAGTGTTAACGAACAAGACAGGCTTTCTTTCTGTTGCATATTGCATGTCATAGCAAACGCTTTGACGCAAACGCGTTTGTCAGAAATAAAACAAGGGTAAACCCTGACGTAGATAGATGTTATGAACGAAATGCCAACAGGATTCATGAAACAACCAATGATAATAGCTTTTTCTACGCATTCTCCTGTATTAAAACTTGACCAGAAAAATAGGACAGCAGTAGACATTTCTAGCACCTACCAGCTCTTTCACAGCAAACCACAGCTCGCAAAGTATCACAGCCTCTCATGATGACTTCAAACGAAGGGCACACACAACAAGCGCTCACACACTGCAACAGCAATTACCGCTTCCCTGTCCACAACTATTGCACGTTTAACGGGACACCAAGACTCGGAACAGCCACTCAAACACAGCAACAGTAATTCTCACAACTCTCTGCGCGTCAACCAACGGTACATACAGCTCAGAAGCCACATTTCAGGGTTGTCGCGGCCGGCCAGCCATACAGGAGGACATCCATCAGAGCATGACAGCAGAGTGGACAAGTCGCTAGGGTTAAAAATAACCCCTGTCATGGGCCCCGCCTCAGCCAATGCCGACTGCCACACGAATGATTCGCGTTTTTCATGACGAATGAGTGACACTTTGGGCTGCTACTGTGTGGTGTGTTTTGTCCTCATATGACACTGGACATGTCGCTAACAGTTACCGCAACACGAATGATTTTGTGTGTGTGATAAATGAGTGTCAGTCGTGTAAGGGGAGATTGTGCGGTCTTGGTGGCCCTCATGTATTGGCATTAGACCTATTGAGGACCGTTATACGAATCAGTCGTGTTTCATGACGAATGGTTGTCCCTTGTCTTCTGCCAGACTGTGTGGTCTCGGTTAATAATTACGACACTGTCACTAAACATGTTAGATTGTGACAAGCACGGGGATTGGACGATTTTGGTTGGACACTCTATCGAATGTTTGCTCTTGAAATCAAATGAAGAACGTAACACTTTTGAAATTTCTAAGACCTTTTGAATACAAAATACCTGGGGATATTCACAGCCGATTTTTGGTATCAAAAATGTTAAACAGCGACATATCTTTTGGGCTTTTGTCTTTCCATGAACTTACTACAATTCCGAGTATAATAACAAATAAGTGCCGAAACAGGTCTAATCTCCAGGTACCAAGTGCTACTGAAGTGAATATATTAATTCAAAGTGCAGAGAGAGAGAACTAGAGAGAGCGAGAGAGCGAGAGAGAGAGAGAGAGAGAGAGAGAGAGAGAGAGAGAGAGAGAGAGAGAGAGAGAGAGAGAGAGAGAGAGCCCTTGGCAAGGAAATGGACTCAGGCATACAGGGCTAGACAGAGATGTCGCGAGAAAGTAAACAGGCAGGGACAAGAAAAGACTACTGCGAATACCCAAAAATTAGCAGGACTTGGCCAAAAACAGAACGAGGAAAAGCGACACTAGAAAAAAACAACCACCAATAACGTTGTCCCTCCTATGTTTAAACTCTAAGTTCTCTCGTGTCGTGTGGTCATGCAGAGAATTTTCTACATTACCTGAAGGGAGGACCGAGGTGACTTGTGCAGTGGTATTTTATTTGTTGAGTTTCCTTTCTGTGTTTGCTTTTATTTTCTCCCTCCATGTCAGAGGCGACACATTTCTACCTTTCTCGCTAAAGAGAAACGGCCTTCGTTATAAGGAGTTGTCTTCACAGTTTTTACACCCCCGGTATAGGGGTGTGTATAGGATTCGGTCGATGTGTTTGTTTGTTTGTGTGTTTGTGTTCGCATATAGATCTCAAGAATGAACGGACCGATCGTCACCAAACTTGGTGAACAGGTTCTATACATTCCTGAGACGGTCCTTACAAAAATTGGGACCAGTCAAACACACGGTTAGGGAGTTATTGGTGGATTAAGATTCTACAAGGACTTATAGAGGGACATATTAATGGTCAAAGGGAAATAACCTTCTCAGTTGGTGGCAGTGAGAATGGTAAGGACGGGGGTGTTTTTCCTACCTCGGAGGAATTTCTTGTTTTATGAGGTTTTTCTTCTGCTGCCGAAACAATTCTCTCTCTCTCTCTCTCTCTCTCTCTCTCTCTCTCTCTCTCTCTCTCTCTCTCTCTCTCTCTCTCTCTCTCTCTCTCTCTCTCTCTCTCTCTCTCTCTCTCTCTCATTCCCTCCCTCCCTCCCTCTCTTCACTCTCTCTCTCACTCTCTCCCTCCTTCCCCCACTCTCTCTCCCTCTCACTTTCCATTCTCTCTTTCTCTCCCTTCCTCTCTTTCTCTCTCTCCCTCCCTCCTTCCCTCTCTCTTTCTCTCTCTCTCCCCCCCCCCCCCCGACCCTTTCTTGAGAACAGCCGGCCTTCATGATGTTGCAAGTTGACGGCCACACCACCACGTACGTGCAGAACGAGACAGCGTCATTGACAAGCTGTCTTGCACACACGTTTTAACGAGTTAACACACTGCCGGTTGACGCTCCTATATGTTGTGTCATGTAACGAAAGACATGTCAGTTCCCTTAACAAGAACGGACAAACGAATAGCTCGAGGTGCGATGATTAAATGAAAGTGTTTGTGTTTTGTTTTTAAACGGCCTTTCTACCGATATGGCTATGCAGGACTAAATGAAAAGCATAGCAAAGACAGAGACAGACACAGACACAACAACACAGACAGACAGACACACAGACATACAGACAGTCAGAAAGACAGACAGACAGACGAACATGCACGTGCACATACACACACGCACGGATAGAGAGAGAGAGAGAGAGAGAGAGAGAGAGAGAGAGAGAGAGAGAGGGACACAGAGAAAGAGAGAGAGAGAGAGAGAGAGACAGAGACAGAGAGACAGAGAGACAGAGAGAGAGAGAGAGAGAGAGAGAGAGAGAGAGAGAGAAGAGAGAGAGAGAGCGAGGGGTCAAGTTTGTTTTGGAGAAACAATGTCACATGTCCCTTTCTAAATCTGTCGGCGAAAACAAGCCAATTTCTCCAGCTCATAAAAAGGACAACAAACACGGACAAAAACCTTATAAACGTTTTTTTTTTGTGTGCGAAATGCAGCCAACAGTTAATCCCATCTGTATCTATCTCTTTCATCCCGTTCGTGGTTTGGTTGCCAAGATAGACCCTGTTCTGGGCAGTGGGTGTACACACAATGCTGACATTGACCTCAAAGATAAATGCTGAAGGGCTGTGCTGAAAAGCGCATACAATTGCCCTAAACATTGGAGCTATTTGCACTATTTTGGTTCACAATAAGAACCCAGAGGGTATTCTTCTCAAAGTTCGTTGACTTATCGTCAGCGACTTTTTTTTTTCTTCGACAATAATTTGAAAAGAAATAGAGCAATGCGGTAGGAATGAACATTGCTGTGGGCTATATTTTTGTTTTCTTTGACGCTAAACTGTCGCCAGTTGTATAATCTATTGACAAGATCATTAATACAATTTGTTCAGAGTTTGCTCTGCTTACCTATGTTAGTCAGCGTGAGTTTGGGATGGAAATTGCTACTGAATCATTTATCTTCAAAACTAAACCGTGGTGAACATTAATGAACAAATTGTCGAAAAAAATCTGTCAAAATTGTCTTGCGATTTTGCTGAGCTTACCTGCAAGTCTTCATCGTGTGTTGTGGCATACATTTGTCAGAATAATCCAAAGCACTTCTCTTAACTCACTATAATCCAGCTTTTCTCAGGCCAGCAAGTACGTGCTACAATCCAGATGTGAAAAAAACAAGGCGTCTTCAACAGTATCCTTCTTTCACGCAAGAATAATGCTTGACACTGACACTACTGTAGTTCCTCAAGATCGCGAAGATGTGTCATCTGATAAAACCACGACAAGAACAAATCCTTGTACCTTTTTGTTGGCGAATGAAAGAATGCTATTAAGGTCCAGATTACAAAAGCTCAAAAATACACAAGAGTCCATACTGCAGCTGCTCAAAAATACAGTCTCAGTTTACTGCTACAAAACGCACAGAAAATTCCTCTTGTCCTCTTGCACAGTTTCATTTGTATCGAGAACATGAACACTTATCCTGTCCACATTGTACACAGCAGATCACGGGGAGAATTCAAGCTGTGTCTTCGAAATCGCTGCACAAGAAAAGGCAAAGGACTTCAGTTCTTTTCTCTCTGCGGAGAATCTGGAGTTGCAATTTTAAGGAACAGAAAGGCACGAACTGGAATTCCTTTCTTTCTCCTTAAATAATGAAGGCTTGAAAAAAAACTCTCAGGAGAAAAATTCACACTGACAACTTGTTTTTCTCTCTACACAGAATCTAGGCATGCGAAGACACAGACTGAAGCCTTGTTCGCTCTGAGGTCCAAGCGTTGAATGTATATTCTATGTTCCTGCTTTTCTGGTTGACCACACACACTTGTACACCTTCCGGTCAGTGGGAATTGGGACTTTCAGCATATGCGGTCAGGTGAGGCAATATTCCAAAGGACATAAGCTGGCCACCATACCTCCATTTCTTCTGGACATGTACGCTTGTCCAAGTTTCTGTCACACTCTCTTACATGTCAGTATTGCTTCTGTGTTGTGGACAGGTAGGGTTGGGAAGGGAGAGGGTCGGGTGGGGATAGAGGAAGGGAGAAAGAGAGCGAGAGAGAAAGAGAGAGACAGAGAGAGAGAGAGACAGAGAGAGAGAGAGTAAGAGAGAGAGAGAGAGAGAGAGACAGAGAGAGACAGAGAGAGAGACAAAGAGAGAGAGACAGAGAGAGACACAGAGAAAGAGAGAGAGACAGAGAGAGAGATACACAGAGAGAGAGAGAGAGAGACAGAGAGACAGAGAGAGAGAGAGACAGAGAGACAGAGAGAGACAGAGAGACATACAGACAGACAGACAGACAGACAGATAGACAGACAGAGACATACATACGTATACAAACAGACATACAGAAATACATACATACAGACAGACACACAAACAGACAGGGTTTAAATGTCTCATTACATTGAAAAAACGGTTGTGCCCATTTTAAGTTTAACAACATGGTTTCTAAAAGTGCACTGAGAGATTTTTCCTTTTTTTCTGTTGAAAGGGCCGTAATTCCTGTGGCTTAGGTCACGATATACCTCTCCAACGAAACCCTCCTTCTTAATTAAGCAGTCTTCCTCAACTCCGTGACGCAACTATGTCATCACTTCGAGGTTAATTAAACACTTTCTTCCATGACATTTCGTCTGCCTACCCCGAATTTACGTAACCGGTAGGCAAACTGGAGAGGATGCCAAAAAAAAGACAGCAGATGCGGCAAGTCTCCTGCGAAACCTCGTAACACGGGAGCAGTAAACATGACATAGCGAGTAGTTTCGGCCAGCCCCAGTTGTAAGGTCAACGGAGTGAGATTGCCTCAGAAGTGGTCACATAACACACCTAGCACTCAGCGGTGTCACCTTGTTCATTTAGGTTTCTGTCTACTTCTAAAAGGGAACAGATAATTGCAATCAAACACAATCTTTCTTCTAACAACAACATAGACTTACTTTGATGACTGTAAACATTGACAGAGAATATTTCAAAATAACTGTAATTCGAATAAAAGTTTCAACGCTATGACTCACGAGAGTTGAACTGTACGGAACAGACGAGTGAAAACACGATATCATTTGATACCTGGATCCGTTGGTTTATAAAAAAAAAAATGTATATAAAAAAAGTAACATTGCAAGGCACCTACCATCCAACTGCGCCAGTTAACTATCAAACACATACAGATACTTACTATGTATCATTATGCAGAGCAAAACATTCAAGGCTTTTCAGGCAGCACATCCAAAAACACAACCTTGTGTATGTGTGCATCTACTGTTTTGTGTTGTTGTTAATTATTTTACTGTCATTGTAAGGAGTGTGTGTGTGTGTGTGTGTGTGTGTGTGTGTGTGTGTGTGTGTGTGTGTACGAAGTTTACCAACACCAATGGCGCTTATGCTATTAGGCAAAATACATTCGTGTGCTTGGTCTTATTATTATTACTCTACTAAATCACTCCTTGCAAGTAGATGCAACACACACAGATACGCCTCCTTGTTCTTGTCTCGAATACTCTGACCCCGTTCAATCAATAACCGAGGTCAATTCTGTTTGGACACAGATAACTGTTGTCGCTCCCACTTTTCACCTGCACCCCAATCGTTTAAAGGTCAGCTTACCTCGGACTTGCCTTGATAAGCGATGTCCGCATGAATTTATTTGCGTTCAAAGCTTTGCGAACTCACAGATAAAGACAAGCTTTACAATGTCCATGGATTGTCCTCCATGTTTCTCCCTCTCCATTTAGCATCAAAGTGTTCCAACAGAGAGACCACAAAACTGAGTTGTTAACGCACTGTTTGCAAATAAAACAATCACAACAAGATAAGAAACGAGCTTTAAAACGGATCCAAAACGGCCGGGATCAACTACCCGTTTGAAACTTGAAAGGAAGACAATGTTAAAACCGTAATAATACAGAAAGGGATAGGAGGCGTCTGTGTGTGTTTGTGTGAGTGGGAGGGGGGGGTACGTTGTGGGGAGGGGGGTGGGGGCAGTGTTAGTAGAAGCTTGTGAATAGTACTTAAGTTCAAAGAAAGTCACACACCCTTTTTGACCCCAACGCCACCCCGCTCCCTGTCTACCCACAATCCACTGCTCGACTTTTACCTGTCCCTTCGTCTCTTGCTTACCTGAACGTTTTACCTGTCGTCTTTGAGTTCATGGCGACTGCTTTGTGAGGGGTAAGTAATTGTCTCTTACCTCACCGGCCTTAACACAAGGGCCGACACATAGACACGGCCCGGTTTCTTTACGGTGTGAAGACTTACAGTACGTTCAATCAGTGAAGGTACAAAAGACTTAGAGAGAGGGTACAGGTTTATGTGTGTCAGTTGATTAACAGTACTAGATGTCTGGAACGATTCTATTTAACGCAGAAAGAGGAGGAGGAATGGGGAAGAAAACGAGAACATGGAGCAACAACACTTAAACGAAACAATGGGGGAGAGAGAGAGAGAGAGAGAGAGAGAGAGAGAGAGAGAGAGAGAGAGAGAGAGAGAAGAGAGAGAGAGAGCAGAGAGAGGGAGAGAGAGAGAGGGAGAGAGAGGGGGAGAGTAAGAGAGAGAGAGGGGGGAGAGAGAGAGAGAGAGAGAGAGAGAGAGTGGAGAGAGAGAGAGAGAGGGAGAGTGAGAGAGAGAGCGAGAGAGAGAGAGAGGGGAAGAGAGAGAGGGACAGAGAGAGAGAGAGAGAGAGAGAGAGAGAGAGAGAGAGAGAGAGAGAGAGAGAGAGAGAGAGAGAGAGAGAGTTGTGTACTGCCCATGTCCCTCTCTAACACTTTGCGTCCACCTAATCATTTAGGAGACTTTTATTGGTTAACTATTTCTAAAGGCATCATGAATATATACCACAGCATCCGTAAGCAACCACAAAACAAACCAAGCGTGACCGCACATAATCACACTCACATACATAGAACCTTTTTTGTTAAATCTGTCCTCCCTTACAAAAAGACTTTACTGAGCGACTATGAAAGCGAACAACAGGATTATAGATAATATCCATGGATGAACGGGTACGTGTGGCTACCCGAGCCGTGTTCTCGGGTATGTGTGTGTGTGTGTGTGTGTGTCGGGTAGGGGAAACGAAAAGCGTAAGCCGTCAAGTGTGTGGCCTCTTACCCAAATATTCCACACAATAAGGGGTGGTTTCATGATTAAAGAGGATCTTAATGTTACAGAACACGAAATAAATGTAAAGAAAGTGGCAAGCGGCGATTCGTCGTAAAGGGCTATCTTCTCGTTCAAAAGCATTGCAAAAGTAACTTGTTTATATGAAATGGTGACTATACATCGTTTACAATGTTTTGTTTTCAAAACCAAATGGCGGATGTGTATTTCTCATGAATACAATACTAGAATGATCCGTTCATATTATGTGGCTGCCTTGCTTACATCAGCAAACATATAAGCTATGCTACGCTCAAACAGTATTTGTTGTTGTTGTTTTTTCCTTTTATTGTTACATGTTTGTCTATCATAATTTACCATTATTATTTTGACATTATTTCAAACTTGTTATATTAAAATCGTCCGCCAAATTTCATTTGCTTTTAAGAGTACGCTCATAAGCTTAGCTTGTTGTGCTCCATGTTCCTAATTTCATGTATGCGGCAATAGTACCAATGACATTTATTGAATAAACTTGTTTAAACCAAACAATATTTTGAATAACAACCACAATGTCCGTCAAGATGTATTTTTCCTTCACTGGAGCTCACGACTAGCTGGCATACATTCAGGAATACCAATTGGAAATGTCCACCAATGTTCTTGAATTTTGGACATGCTGAACGGATTTAAGGAATTTGCACAAGTAGGTCTGCATTAAACGTTAAAAGGACGAATAGTTCAGAGGAATCGTGATGCTTTTGCCTTGAGGTCGTTGAACTTAAAAACCGATCTGTTCCTTTTAATTTAATAACCATGACCACGACATATCACGACCTTCTGTGAAGACGCGGAGCAGTATCTCCCATTTAACACCACGTTCCGGCGAGCAATGAGTCACCTGTGCCACAGGTAAGGCGACACGATGGTGGAATGAAAGGATACACACAGGTAACGAGTTGAAAATAGATTTCACGCCAATGAAAGAGGTGATTTGAGAAGAAAGTAGAATGTTTACATATATACACGCAATGGTCAAAACCAAACGGATATATATATATATATGCGGAGTGGAGGGTGTGTGGGGTAAGACAGAGGGAGGGGGGGAGAGAGAGAGAGAGAGAGAGAGAGAGAGGGAGAGAGAGAGAGAGAGATGGAGGGAGAGAGAGAGAGAGAGAGAGAGAGAGAGAGAGAGAGGGGGGGTGAGAGAGAGGGGGGTGAGAGAGAGAGAGAGAGAGAGAGAGGGAGGGTGAGAGAGAGAGAGAGAGAGAGAGAGAGAGAGAGAGAGAGAGAGAGAAAGAGTGACAGACAGACAGAACGAGTGACAGACAGACAGACAGACAGACGTATACATAGATATAATAAAGGGAAGCAATCAGGCAGGCAGGCAGACAGACAGGTAGACAGGCAGGCATACATAATTTCAAAAATGTCAGCACACAGGAAACAACACTGCACGGACATGTTGCTCGATATGTGCACAACTCGTCCAAGCTACCGTAGTGTTCACTAAAGCGCACAAAACAGCAAGAAACGAAACCCCTCAATTTTGCGTGTAACGGCCTATCGTTTCAAATGTCATCTGCTCACCAGAGCAAAAAAATCTACTTGACAATCTGCGCCTGCGCTGGGACCATTAGGCCAAAAAAAAAATAGGTGTGGTTACGGTAACATAGCCAAAAAAATAGGGTAGGTAGGTAGGCAATCACTTTTTTTTTAAAACTTTTTTTTCTAATGTGTACAAATTAAACCTACTTGACAGGGAAATAAGTGTGGGACACGGGCGCTTTCGCTTTCATTGCGTTTTTTGCACTCGGTTTTTTTTTGTTGTTGTGACAAATGTAATAAAAAGTTATAGGATCGGCCCCTAAAAATAGGGTAGGTCGGGTTACCGTAACCACACCTATTTTTTTTTTAGGCCTTAGACAAACATCACTACTCCGCCAATGATCTACGCTTACAGGTTTTTGTGAATGCGGTGGTTAGCCAACTGACAGAAAACATGTTTGCAATTGACAAGGACGTGAACACTCAACTAAAACTAATATACGCCTTAATTCTTAACTCTAAATAAAAAGAAACCCAAACATACGAATAAAATACCAAACAAAAACAACAATGGCATTACTCAATTAACAGCAGAGTTTGAATTATCACCAGCAAAATTGTGTTAAGGCCAAAAAAAAAAAAAAGGTGTGGTTACGGTAACATAGCCAAAAAAAATAGGGTAGGTAGGTAGGCAATCCCTTTTTTTTTTTTTTTTACTTTTTTTTCTAATGTGTACAAATTAAACCTACTTGACAGGGAAATAAGTGTGCGACTCGGGCGCTTTCGCTTGCATTGCGTTTTTTGCACTCGTTTTTTTGTTTTTGTTTTTGTTGTTGACAAATGTAATAAAAAGTTATAGGGTCGGCCCCTAAAAATAGGGTAGGTCGGGTTACCGTAACCACACCTATTTTTTTTTTAGGCCTAATAGAAAAACATTCGCACACCACTCCACTCCCCACACACCCATCTTTAGTCCCAGAAAGATACCTTTGCAAGCATGTTCATCAAATTACATCACGATTCAAACTCATCGTCCCAACTTTAGTAAAGAAGACAGTACAGTACAGTACAGAAGCCATGAACAGTCCCATCGTCACCTCGAGGTGAACATAAAGGTGATCTGTGTGCAAATCCCGGTAGATCAGCCCCTTCGTCACACGATGGAGACATCAACACGGCGATACATCACATCACTCCATGCCTACTGAAGTCTTCCTCTAGAGAGATACATCACGCGTCTTGCACAAGCTGCTACAGTGGTCGCCGCTTAATAAAGCCACTTCTGGACCGACGAAAAATGGCTTTAATAAGCGGCGGATTTATTAACCGGCGGTCCAGGATTACGTCATTTTCGAAAAACAAAATCTTCTCTTTCGTCATTTACACTTGTTTGAATCTAAACAAAACTTCACGAAGGATGTTGAACTTTTGTTTTAATTATGTACATGTACGTGTACTTTGATCACTTCGGTACATCAATAATTTCACTGTCACCGTCACGAATCATTACACGGCAGAGAAGAACGATTTTATGAGTGTTTGTTTGTTGGTCGTCTTCCACATCAGAACAAGATAATGTGAGTTTTAGTGACAAACTACGTGATTTCTCTGCGAAAACTGGCTTTAATAAGCGGCGGGTTGGTTTTATTAACCGGCTTTTTCTAATACATAAGATATAGTGATAAATCCGGACCGTCTGAAATCGGCTTTTATAAGCGGCTGGCTCTATTAACCGCGGTTTTATTAAGCGGCGTCCACTGTATTGCCGACTGCGTCACCGCGAACTAACGTGAGTCTGAACTAAGATGCACACGATATTTTCACATATTGCTAAGAAACTAAGATACAATTCTTTACGAAGATATTCGACGAAGCGAAGGATGTTTAACGATTTTCTATCGTTGACGAGACAGTGCAGTAAAAACCAACGTAGCCATTATAATATGTTGTACATTGATTGACCGCTAAACAAACAATCAAACGAACAAACGAACAAACAAACAAACAAAACAAAACAAAACAAATAACCAAGACAGTCCTTATAAAAGGTACGCGTATAGTTTTACGGGGTGTTTTCAGCAGAAGAAAAAAATCAAAAAAAGCTAAGATTGCATAGAAGGTGACCCAATGACAGACACCAAGCCCAGGTGATCGATCACAAATGATGGCTTTTGATGGATAACTGTCATTAATATTTGTACGTCACCCACACACAGTGATCTACATCTTCACCTATAATGCCTGTGATGGCCCATATTAAGTCTAAGCCTTGCAGATACAGACTATCAGCTCTGGAAGGCACTTACGTTGATGTCTTTGTGATTCATCTGCTTCTGCTACAGTTCAAGAACCAACACCACTCTTAAACTGGGGTACGGGTTATTCCAAGTCGCCATACAGTTTGGATAAAGACGGCTTTCTAAGAAATAACTTCTGATGTTTATTCTCGACCTTTAATTACACACTATTCCATTACAAGATGTGTCATTGCTCAAGCGTTGTGTTATCGATTCACACAAAAAAAGGAAATATCTTGCTAGAGTACAGGGAGACACTGATGAAACAATTTACTTGAGTAAATGCTGAGCTATTTATTCAAACCAGCACGATTGTGTTCGCAGGAAACCATTTACACACCACTCCTATTCTTTCCCCTACTTCTACCCAAAACAGGTACTTTTACCTTTGAGGGTGCATGTCGCGTTTGCCCAGGACCTATCACACTTTCAATTGCTCTCCCGCTCGCTACGTAATACTCATCTCTCAAAGCTACACTTAGAGCCTTGATAATAGCTCTTTAACCGCGAACAATGGCTATACAACATTCCATTAAACAAACACACACACGCCTGTGCTGATCAGAGGGAGAGAGATCATTACCCTCGGAAAAGAGGTAATTATTTACCTGGCGATTAGATGTAAATTGAACAGCTGCTGCCGTGAGCTATTAGACAAAAGCTGTTGCCAGTTTCAGGCTGAAGTTCACTTCGTGCTTAACAGTTGGCCGTTTGATGTGTGCAACGTTTAGTAAACTAGAATATATAATATGTATTGTGTTTCGGGTTTTAATTTAATTTGGAGTTGAAGAGAAAGTTGGTTTGGCATATTTACTGAACACAGACAAAATCAGTTTGCCGTAGTCGAATATCTAGGTCTACACAGAATATACGTCTATAACTTCAGAACATATATGTCCTTGAAAAATAAATGACATACCTCGAGACTTACAACAACAACAACAACAACAACAACAACAACAACAACAACAACAACAACAACAACAACAACAACAACAACAAGCCTTTCACACTGAAGTTATCATTGCTAAGACACTGACGTTCTTATAACTATCAATTGTGTGTGTCTCTCTCTCTCTTCCTCCCCCCTATCTTTCCCTGTCTGTCCGGTACACCAAAGCAATAACCCCCAGGTAAGCCAACGGGTAGCTAAAGGTGGATTTCACCAGTCAAGTGGTGAGCTATTTAACCTGGTTGTTTGCCAAGAGATCAATATTCATCGACTGATTGACCACATCACGAAACGCTGTTGTGCTTTTCAGTGCAAGGTAAAGGCTGGTATACTTCACACTCGCTAAGGGTTACTTACCTTGGACATTAGCGAAGTAGACTTCGTTATGGTAAAAAAAAAAATCCACAACAAACACAAACATAATGAGTGTGTGTTTCAGTGATAAGGCCAAAAAAAAAATAGGTGTGGTTACGGTAACATAGCCCCCCAAAATAGGGTAGGTAGGTAGGCAATCTCTTTTTTTTTTTTTTAACTCTCTACTCTCTCTCTCTCTCTCTCTCTCTCTTGCTCTCTCTCTCTCTCTCTCTCTCTCTCTCTCTCTCTCTCTCTCTCTCTCTCTCTCTCTCTCTCTCTCTCTCTCTGAAGTAATGAAAGAATCAACACTCTCAATTTGACAGAAAGCAGACATCAAGGGGTATCTACCCCATAAACCCAGAAACCTACATATCTTAATTTATGACCGGGCACATCTCGCCGACATAAAATACAAGGATTTACAATCCATGCAAATGAAAGTTAAAGCTTTGTAAGAACACGTGAGAAGCCCATCATCTATTGACAGTCTGGTCCTTTTTGCATTTTACCCTTATTCAGTCAAGATCGACACCAGTGTGTTTGCCTGGAGGGTTGAAAGCAAACAGACAAACAAACGGAGGGAAGATACCGTTAGAATGACCGCTCCCTCAAAGTGAGTGAGCAATAAGAGGATAGGTGTTCTGTACGTGCCCAGAGTGCATACGTCAATTCGCCTGTATGTGAATTCACCTGTCCAGTATTTAATGAGCTTCGAGAGTCTCCGGACTTTATACAAGGATAAGGCGTTTGCTCACCGACAGACAGACACACCAAAAAAAGACAAACATACAATCAGACAGACAAAAAAACACCCGAGCATAGACAGACAAAGACATTCATGCAAACAGACAACAAACATTCACAAACACAAAACATATAGGTAAATAGACAAAACATATAGGTAAATAGACAAAACATATATAAATAGACAAAACAATAGACACAGACAAATTGATAGACATACATACAGACATACAGACAGACTCACGCGCGCGCACACACACACACACACACACACACACACACACACACACACACACACACACACACACACACACACACACACACACACATAACCTCTTCATCCACAAAAAATATTATCCAGGCACACATGCTCAGTTCATAAGTACGATCTCTAATTGGATTAACTGAATTATTGCGTCACTCAATCAAACACGCCTCTCCATCTAAATCAACGAATCCTGTGCCAAAATGAGTAGCAGTGAAGACAATAAGCGCAGACATAAAGCATAGAAAAGAAGAAAAACAGAAAGAAAGAAACTCAGAAGGAAAGAAAGATAGTTAGAAACAAAGACAGAAAAAAACCACCAATATAAACTCATAATAAACAAAAATATAGCATTATTTAAACGAACAACAACGACTTTGTAAAACTTTTAATTATAAACAAGTTGAAACCACTTAAAGCTTCGTAGCCTTGAACTATTTAAACGTCACGTCATGATACGTCTGTTGAAGGTAAACACGAGCAATGCTGAATAATCTGTTGCCTCTTCATGGCTTTCTAGATGACAAAATAGACGGACAAATACAGATGTCACTTAAGTCAGAAATGATATGAATAGCGCTACGCATGACAACTTGACGTGCAAAAAATGAAACCACAACACAAACTCGAATCCTCCTATACCGTCTTCAACTGTTGCCAAAATTCACCAAACCAATAAAATAACAACTTAAATTTTCATTAACAGTTCAAACACTTCGAGCACAGCACCTACCTTCACATAGCAGCATGGTATTCAAAGAACAAACACAACAGAATCTTCCAAAAAGCAGCACTATACTCCAGAAAACTCCGTGCATGGGCGACTTGCCGATTCGCTGTCGTCTGCACAGGGGCATGGGTCTCGGCAAAACTGCGTGCAACACCAGAGCAGGTTTGGCTCGAGGTCTCTGTGTGCGCGTCACGCATCAACGTGTGTGTGAGTCTGTGTGTGTACCCACTCGACGAGCGCCTTGCTTCATTCATAACTACTGCATATCTAATACCTGTCCGTAACTATATTTATTACCAATTCAGTGCCCCATGTGGCTTTTTGACCAATCAGGACGGATTCTAGGTGACCTGTTAAATGTTATAACGTTCAGGCAGGGACCCTTTTTGTTTATCAAGCTAAAAATTGACAAAACAAAGTAAAAATGTAAATCAACAATATCAGAGTGATTTATTCTACAGAATGACACTTCAAATGCTGTCAGATAATACTCTCTTTATCTAAAAAAAAATACTGATAAGCGAGTTTTGTCGGTGGGTGTTTTACGGAACAGCAAGGTACCGCCCATCCTCTGAGTGTGAAATGCCGACCCGCACTTGAAATCTAAATTACCTAAGTTCGAAATTTCAAGGGAAATTGCGTCACTCGCGTTACGTCAAATGTATCTTTACGTCATTTCCCATCCGTCTTGAGTCGGTTCGAAATCTGTCGCTCTCTATTCAACAAGAAAAAGCGAAGCAACCGAAACGCATGTTGAACATGGTTTATCTTGTGAGATTGTTGTGTGTCAAATGCATTTGATCTGTGAATATTCATCACGTCAGGAGTATTAACTCTGATTGGCTGACCCAGGTCACGAGAATTCTTTGACTGACAGGCACAATCAGGTAGGAGCGCGCAAGTTCCCTTTGCGGCTGTTCTGTCTAATTCGCGGGGTCGCTTCGAAATTTGTTTTGGTCGAATTAAACGGTAATACAAGAAGAGCAAACGCTCGATCGAGTCACTTTCGCAGTTCTGAATATTATATGAGGCATCAGATGGACAGGAAGAAATTGCTATTCACAACACAATACAGATGTAAATAATTTGATGTAAAGAATAATCCTATAAAGTTTGAATCAAATCCGATGAATAGTTTCAGAGATATGATATTTCAATTTTTTTCCTTCAAGACATACCTGTGACCTTGAAAAAGGTCAAAGGTCACCAAAGCAGACGTCAAAGTGTAGAGGTCACTGGGAGTCACGTTCACATAAAATTTGAGCCCGGTCACTTTTATAGTTTCCGAGAAAAGCCCAACGTTAAGTTGTGTGTTGCCGAACAGAAAAGGCTAGTTATCTCCCTTGTTTTTCTGATAACGTTCGTAAAAGGCTACAGATGTAAATACTTTGATGTAAAGAATAATCCTACAAAGTTTCAATCACATCCGATGAACTTTGTCAAAGATATAAAATGTCTAATTTTTCCTTTGACGCTGACCTGTGACCTTGAAAAAGGTCAAAGGTCAACGAAACCATCGTTAAAGTGTAGAGGTCATTGGAGGTCACGACTAAACAAAATATGAGCCGGATCGCTTTGATAGTTTCCGAGAAAAGTCCAACGTTAAGGTGGTGTCTACGGACGGCCGGCCGGCCGGACGGACAGACTAACACTGACCGATTACATAGAGTCACTTTTTCTCAAGTGACTCAAAAACCGTTATTTCTAATATGCTGACTGTTAGCAAATGATAACAGACATGTCTCAAAAATGATATCAGCATTAGCCTAAAAGGCTCATGCTTGGTTTAAGCGTGTTTTTATTAATTTCTTGTATACATGCTCATGCTTGCTATCTTTTTTCTCGACATGCCTGTTATCATTTGCTAACAGTCAGCATATTAGAAATAACTCATATTATTATTACCAATTCAGTGCCCCATATATCTTTTTGACCAATCAGGACGGATTCTAGGTGACTCTCTAAATGTTATAACGTTCAGGCAGGGACCCTTTTTGTTTATCAAGCTAAAAATGAACAAGACAAAGTAAAAATTTAGACACAGAGAGAGACTGAGAGACACATAGACACAGAGACAGAGAGAAACAGATGACAGAGAGGGACAGAAAGACAGTCAGAGAGAGAGAGAGACAGAGAGAGACAGAGAGACAGAGACAGAGAGAGAGAGAGAGAGAGAGACAGAGAGAGACAGAGAGACAGAGACAGAGACAGACAGAAACAGACACCGAGAGAGACTGAGAGAGAGATAGACACAGAGACAGAGAGAAACAGATAGACACGAGAGGGACATAAAGTCAGTCAGAGAGAGAGAGCCTGAGAGGCGTTATCTTAGCAGTGGCTTTTATACAAAACATCAAGCGCCTGTGCTTTACACTGCTTGTCCTGCTGGCTATTTTAGGATGACCAGACTACTAACAAGTTTACCTGTGGACCTGTGATCACCTCCAGTAGGCCTACTTACACTTTTCACCTGGGCCCTCTACTGACCGCTAAAAATCGCCGTCTGTAATATCTTAACTGTTTCGGCTGTGCGTCTTTGATGTTGCCGAATACGATGAGGTCATTGGGAGGCTTGGGTGTTGGGGTGGGAAAAAGGGAAAGAGGATCGCAGGGGCGGGTGTGTGTGTGTTTGAGTGTGGTGGGGGTGGTGAGGGGGGATGGTGTAATTAACTCATCAAGTGTGCACACGGACAGGTAAAATTCGAGCAGCCAGGTAGAGTCTGCCCTTGGCTCACACCTGACTTCCCAACACTGCGACACTTGGATCAAGGCCAACTCGGTGTCCTCGCTACCTGTTACCTGCACACCTGTCGTGCGTTCCTCACCTGTATACCTGTCTTACTGAACGGTGAAAAAATGCGAAAGATATACTTATTTCGTGATTTGCCTGTTATTACCTCAATTTTGAGCGAATGTCATTATTATATTTATTTATCTGGCTGTCGCCTTTTTTGTACTTAATTATTTAATTCTTTATTGACTCATTTGTTTGTTTATTTTAAAGTATGTTTCCATTAGACGTCCCCCTACAAATCTCAAATGAAATTAAGTACTTAGGATAAAATCCCCCCTCTCTCTCTCTCTCTCTCTCTCTCTCTCTCTCTCTCTCTCTCTCTCTCTCTCTCTCTCTCTCTCTCTCTCTCTCTCTCTCTCTCTCTCTCTCTCTCTCTCCACAGGAGGGGATCAGAACCCCGAGCGACATAACCGAGACTTTTCCAAGGGCAGAAAGCTAAACCCCAAAGCCAACTACACCCCGACCCCTGTGACTGAAGTCGTTCTTGGGTATCCTCCACCACGGTTGATTGGTCACCGTTAGCGGTCAGCTACAGGTGAGACAGGGGAGTGAAAAGGTGTGTCGATATTTTGCCCCACTGCCCCACTGTCGCTTCTTGCTTCTTGGAGGGAAACTCGGTATTGTCTTTCGCAATTACTTAACTCATTGTCTCATATGGCTCTATCTGACCAGGTACGGATATCCGCTCAGACTGTTAGCTTCAGTCGCTTCCTGTAACGTCCATCTAACGCCTGCATTCCAGCGTGTTGATACACAGTTTCTACACAGTTACTACAATTCTGAGTGACCTGCTGCAGCACAGCTGGTCTCGACTAAAAAAAACTTGGTCAACATAGGTTGGGTAGAAAGTGTTAAGGAGTGTGAGCTGAGAAGTCGATCAAGTTACGAAAACTAGCTACCCTTCACTTAACACAGAAACAAATACCGTAAAAGTGAGAATATTCAAGCGATGACGGGTGGAACGATTTCAACGTCGGTATTACCCCGATCATTCATATTTTGGGATTTAGAGCGAAGAAACAGATGTATCATACGATAGCTATTACTTTTCATAAGAGTCTCTTCACTTCAGCAATCTTCTTAACTATGAGCCTGTATTGCTTTTCTAAGCCGATTCCCTGACCCATATTATTATCTGAAATCACACTATAAAATCGACCTGCTACTTGACACAGAGAAAACATTACACTTATAATACGGCAAGATGTGTGCATTTAGATAATGGGACTTGAGTAATCATAGTGTACCTAATCCTATCATTGTGTTAAGTAGTTTTGAAATAAGGCCAGTGTGTAATTACACCCCCGGTATAGGGTGTGTATAGGTTTCACTCGATGTGTTTGTGTTCGCAAGTAGATCTCAAGAATGAACGGACCGATCGTCACCAAACTTGGTGAACAGGTTCTATACATTCCTGAGATGGTCCTTACAAAATTGGGACCAGTCAAACATACGGTTAGGGAGTTATTGGTGGATTAAAATTATACAACGCCTGGTATAGACAGACACCCCCGTTGGTCAAAGGGAAATAACCATTCTCACTGCCACCAACTGAGAAGGTTATTTCCCTTTGACGGGGGTGTAGTTCCTATCGGAGGAATTTCTTGTTAGTGTATTATAACAGCAGTTCATTTGGCAAGGAATTCACTGGTACGTTGGAGTCAAGAGCTGAGTGCGTACTTCGTTAGTGTCAAGAAGATGGGACAATTAAGGAATGCATTGGTTGTAGTGAAGTGGTCTTACAATAAGTTCATTACTCTCTCTCTCTCTCTCTCTCTCTCTCTCTCTCTCTCTCTCTCTCTCTCTCTCTCTCTCTCTCTCTCTCTCTCTCTCTCTCTCTCTCTCTCTCTCTCTCTCTGAAGTTTTGAATCAGCCTGAATCTGCATGGATATCTCTTCCCTGAATCTGCATGGATATCTCTTCCCATATGTTCGCGTGGATAGATAGACTAAAGCCACTTTCTGTTGAGATACCTTCCTTTTTGACAATGTCCAACCAAACACACAGTTTTTTTTTTAAATACAACCCAGCCTCTCCAAATCTCCAGCATGCAAGATTTCTTATCGTTATGTTATCCACACACAATTTCCAGATCCCTGGCGCTATGACGCACGTTGGATAGCCACAACTCGGTCTGAGTTCCAGACACGGGTTACATGTTTACACCTGGCGTCTTGCAGTCCTCTGGCTGGCACAACAAACTTGGTGCCACACTGCAGGTAAAACTACAGGTATTGAAAGACGCAAAAACATGGGCTCGGCAGGTTTACACTTGAGGTGAAACATCATCAACGCTGGAACGAAAGAACGCAAAACACGATCCCAAAAACAACGCCATTTTGCGTCTAAAAAACAAGGGGTTGTTGCACATCCGAGGGAAACGAAAGAAAGAAAAATGGAAAGATAGAAAAATGGAAAGATAGAAAAATGGAAAGAAAGAAAAATGGAAAGATAGAAAAATGGAAAGATAGAAAAATGGAAAGAAAGAAAAATGGAAAGATAGAAAAATGGAAAGATAGAAAAATGGAAAGAAAGAAAAATGGACAGATCGATCAGCGTTTCATCATGAAATTAGTTTCAAGAGAAAAAAAACACTGCGAAGAAACAGGTAGTCACACAAATCAGCAGGAATCGAAACTCAAAATCTCTTGACTTGTTAGAAGAAAAGCCAAAGGGAGCCTAGAGAGAGAAAAAAAAGAGAGAGAGAGAGAGAATATGTTGAGATAAGGGCGTGCTTACAAACGCTACCACACTTTCTCTTCGTCATCATCATGCCTATCAACAATCTATTTTTCCTTTTCACACACAGGTGTGTCAGATGTAAGCAGGTGAAAAGCAGGAAACAAGTCGAGACAATAGGGTGGTGGCAGGTTTCTCCAGTCACGAACGGACCCGTTTCCTCAATTTTTTTCAAACTGCACTGGTGTGACCTTCGCGGTTGTTGAGGTAATAACACTAGCCATCTATCTACTGTTTTACATCCTGCATCGTCACATTTATTTACCGCTGTAGGCTCGGTAATGGAATAATAATAAGGCGGATTCACGAACACCTTTTATTTCAATTTTATCAGTTTTGCTATTACTGTCGAGATGCGGACGAACAATATTTACATCCCTCTCTACGCAACAATCTTAAAATTAAAAGTGAAAACAAACAACTAGAAAAAGATTCCTCAGTTGAAAATGAAATAAGAACCACAACAATAACAGAACAACAACAACAACAACAACAACAACAACAACAACAACAACAACAACAACAAACAAAACCATTACGAAACAGCACAACACAAACCAACCAAGCAACCAGCAAACTAACCACCAACCAAATAACTTTGTATACATATAATATAAGTATAAGTTCGGAGTGTGTCTTACCTGTGTCTTGTTGTTTTTATCCTGAAGGTTAAGGTCATCATGAGGAAAGCGGTCCTGCACGGTGTCCATTTTTTGCTCATTCTCTGCCTCGCGTATTTCTTCCTCTCGGTCCTTCACCATCTGAAACGTCAGAATTAAAAAAAAAACAAGAAAGGTAAGTTGTTGGAACGTTTGTTGTTGAAGAAACAATACGTTACAGTCACAGATAATTATATCGAGCGAACGGTTTTTGGATTTGCTTATCTGAAACGTCATCAACATTACGTCACTGTCCTCTGTGACGTCACAAAATCAAAGCTCATGCTTGGATAAGTTACTTTCTGTCTATCCGGTGTTTTGTTTTGAGGGTCTGGTAAGGTTTTAATAAACACTTTTGCAACGTAGTAAAGGAAACGTAACCCGAATCCATTCTGAAGTGTTTGAAAGAAACTGTTCGAGAAAACAAATGGAACATATTTGTTTAACTTACAGGCAGTGTTGTCTGCAGAAATGGAACATATTTGTTTAACTTACAGGCAGTGTTGTCTGCAGACTTCCAACAGTACACAATTCTCCCCCCCTCCTTCCCCACGGTCTCCTCCGCCACAACTTATACCCCCACCCCCAGGCCCCAGTAGACCAAACACAATTGAAATTTAAAAACCGTTCTGTTTCAAGCTGAAAGAAGAATACGTGTGATTTGGTAAATCTGTTTACCCAGTCTATCATTACGCTTTTGCGCAGTCGCACCCATTCAGAGTTAACACGGGGATTTTCGTTTATAAAAGAGAAGAAAATTACCCTCGCAAAGAAGAAAGGGATTACGCGTCATAAGATACCTCTGGGTAAACATGTCCCAGGAGTATCGGCTTTGTGCAACTTGAAGTGCATGTTAAAATGCTCTTGTCTTGGAGCCAGTAGGATTTAAGATGATAACACACGCGTGCCTGCTGATATTTCAACATCTGCAATTTTTTGGACAACTGAGGGCTGGATAGGGGACCGGGAAGGGTGCATTATCTAGCAGTGGTAATGGTAGTGGTGCCGGGTTTGGACAATTCTATGGTTGGGTCTGAGGGTGGGTGGGGGATGTCCTGGGCTCCGTCTCCTTTCCATAGACCCCCACACCCCCACCCCCACACCACTCCGCCCTTACCCGGCAAATGTATCTTTTTTTCTCAAGGAGAGACCTACAGTGCCTCTCTCAAACGATACATTGGCCAGCAACTGTACCCCTGTTTCATTTAGAAGCCCCTTTCGTTCATACACATGATCAAGTCCTGATTTACCAAGAGCGCGATATGAAAGTGAGGTGGGGGTAGCTGGGTGGGGGCTGGAGGGAACTCTTTGGAACGCAAGAGTTACATGTTCTATTCAAGTTGAGTGTATTCTATGGTCAGTGCCCCTTAGCCCCTAGAATCATGGGAGTAATCAAGGTCACAGAGTTCACACATGTGATTCGCCTTACACTGCAGACGTGATTGGCCAAAAGCGAAACATATGCAAATATACTACCCATCCATTCATAAGATCCGCTATCGTAAAAGTCAGGCTTTGAGACGTAAGGACCGTGTATTGATCCAATAGAATAACTTGATTTTGTCTCTCTCGCGCGGAACAAAAACACCGTAAATGATCTGAACCCTTGGCTAACCTGCTTTGTGTGTCTCTCTCTCTCTCTCTCTCTCTCTCTCTCTCTCTCTCTCTCTCTCTCTCTCTCTCTCTCTCTCTCTCTCTCTCTCTCTCTCTCTCGTACCATTGTTCTTGTTCACTCTACTCTTTTAGCTCATGGCCCCCTACTGTGAAAATCGTTTAGCAGAGCTAACACAGAGCAAGACAGACAGCCGTGCGAATAACACTTAAACTTGACCTCTCACCGCAAGGCACTTACCTGTAATCATGCAAGCGGTGTTACAGCGGAACCCTCCTATACCATTCCCAACAAATCTTCAAAAACAAACAGGTCTAAAAAAAAAGGAGGAAGTCTTTGATTGGAGGTACAGTCGAACGTGCCTTTGGCTTTGCATCCACCTCTCGAAAGCGACCCCCTGCCCACAACGACCAGTTCCAAGGAACCCAGAGACAGTACTCGTTCATATAAGTCACCCTTCAATAACGGCCGCCTGTCCATAATGGCCACTTTAGGTCGGACCCCTGGGTGGATGTTATCGACAAGTTCGACTGAATGTTAACAGATGTTATGAACAGAAAATCTGACAAAACAAGTTCTTAAAAGGGGAAGGAAGGGCGGGTGGGGGGGGGTCTTAAAATTGGGGTCCCACTGTACACCCCCCCCTCCCCCCCCCTAGCATCTATATTTGCTAACGGGTGTGGTAGCTTGATTCTTGTGATGGGGCTACTTTCCTAGGCAAACAATCGTGTTTTACGCCTACACAAATCTGCACAAGTGTATTGGGAAAAAGAAGGGCATATTAAGCCTAACATAGAACATACAAAGGTCAGCTATTCGCTGACATGTCGGTGGGAGGTAGGGGGAGAACTGGCATGACCTTTGTGTGGTGTTGTAAATGCAAAGGGTGCACTGACAGGGTGATAGGGGTCGAGGGGATTGTGGTTATGGGGGGGGGGATGCGAGTGCGTGTGTGTGTGTGTGTGTGTGTGTGTGTGTGTGCGTGGGAGTGTGTGTGTGTGTGTGTGTGTGTGTGTGCGGGTGCGCGGGTGCGCGCGCGCACGTGCGTGCGTGCGTGCGTTCGTACGTGTATGCGTCCGTACGTGAGCATTTGTGTGCGTGCGTGTGTGGTTGCGCGCGTGCTCGTACGTGCGTGCGTATGTAAGTGGGTGCGCGCGTGCTTGTGTTTGTTTGTGTGTTTCAACACTTACATTTTTGACCCTGTTGGCGGCTTTGGAAAGGTCCTCAAAGTCGGGATGACCACTGTCCGTTTCATCCAGAAGGTCGTTGAGGTATTTGTCGTACTCCGGAATACGCTTGATCTGTAAAACACAGAGAAAAGATGCCATCAAGAAATGGGTTTATAGAGTTGTAGGTAAGTCCAATCGAAGAACTCCAGAAATAACTCTGTTGCGTTTTGTATGGGGCGTGAAAGAGTGACTACGCTTGCTTTTATTGAGGCAAACTTTCCACACGTGCGCCTCGTCCACGTGTTTACAACACTCTCTTCGCTAGTGATTGCCCGAGTATAATGTCAAGTGGGAAAGTTTGCCTCAATGAAAGCAAGAGTATCAATTCGTTATTAACCCACACAAACCAGATGGAGTTATTTCCGAACATCGCTTATCATAGGTCATTCCTCACCGGAGAAAAAAAACCACGATGACATTCTGCAAGCGCAATGACAGCGTAACATTTTAAGCGAATTTCCTGCAATTCAGTCGTGTAGATCCGTACGGCATACATTATTTTATTTTATTTTGCTTGTTATCGCGCGCATATTTCAACATACGGATTCAAGGCGCAGGGATTTATTTATGCCGTGTGAGATGGAATTGTTTTTACACAATACATCACGCATTCACATCGGCCAGCAGATCGCAGCCATTTCGGCGCATATCCTACTTTTCACGGCCTATTATTCCAAGTCACACGGGTATTTTGGTGGACATTTTTATCTATGCCTATACAATTTTGCCAGGAAAGACCCTTTTGTCAATCGTGGGATCTTTAACGTGCACACCCCAATGTAGTCTACACGAAGGGACCTCGGTTTTTCGTCTCATCCGAAAGACTAGCACTTGAACCCACCACCTAGGTTAGGAAAGGGGGGAGAAAATTGCTAACGCCCTGACCCAGGGCCGAACTCGCAACCTCTCGCTTCCGAGCGCAAGTGCGTTACCACTCGGCCACCCAGTCCCATTATATGCTTTTCTGCAGTCGAAATTCAAGACGTTGAGCGCACGACAGTTAAAACTCATCCCTCCTTGACCCCTTCTTTCACACAAGATAAAATCTGCACATGGGAGGCATAGGCGGGTATTCCTTCCAATCGCTTTGAACTTTGTGCTGCCTAGAGCAATCAGTCAGGTACATAAATCTTCAATCGAACGGCCAACAAAGTCTCCGACTGAACGTGTTCGCGTTGCATTGAACGCAAGACGTGTTGATTGGCGCAGACATCTGTTCGGGGATTTTTGGTTCCAGCCAAATACAAAGAGATTACTGTTTTTGTTCCCAACCCTTGATGTGATTATTACTACACATTTGTATCTCAATACTGCACGAGAGAAAAAGAGTGTGAGAGAGAGAAAGAGAGAGAGAGAGAGAGAGAGAGAGAGAGAGAGAGAGAGAGAGAGAGAGAGAGAGAGACAGAGAGAGAGACAGAGACAGAGACAGAGAGAGCGAGAGAGAGCGAGAGAGAGAGAGAGAGAGAGAGAAAGAGAGAGAGAGAGAGAGAGAGAGAGAGAGAGAGAGAGAGAGAGAGAGAGAGAGAGAGAGAGAGAGAGAGAGAGACTGACAGACGGCTTTTTATCTATCAACACTATTACAGTCTGAATTTGCAAAAGCGGAAATTCCTCGTTTCAGACAAAAATTGCAAACAAGACCTTATCTACTCTGACGCCTATCACCCCCCTACAATCTACACGTTCGAAGACCAACGCACAACAAAAGGGTTTGCTTTAGTTGAAAACGACTGACGCAGGGTAAAGATAACTCCTCTTCGAACAGGGTCCCTATTGTCACCCCGAAGGGCATATGCTACCCCGACAAGCACCCCAGCTCACCACAGTGTACCCGTTGACGCTAAACGGGGTAGAGGCATGAAAGAAAAGCGGGTGGATTCGGGTCTGAATGGAGCAGGTCTGGTATCCAACGACCTTCGCCTCTGTGAGGGGTTCCAGTTCAAACTGGTGCAATCGCTTAACAGGCAGGGTGAGCACACACACAAAAAAAAGAAAAAAGAAAAACTAGAACGAAAATGAGAAGATAATGAGTGACATAGGAATTAAGCGCCCATTTATTTTCTCCAGTTTCGAAGACCTGCCCTTTCACGGAGTACCTTTACAGGTTGATGCATTAGGCCAACAAAAAAATATAGTCTGTTTACGGTAACATAGGCAAAAAAATAGGGTCGGTAGGTCGGGATTTTTTGAAAAAAAAATTTCCCCCCCATAAAAACATATTTTTAAGTTATTTTGCCAAAAAACAAAGACTTTTTTTTTCTCTCCCAAATGCCAAAAAAAAAAGTCTAGGGTCGCGCAAAAAAATAAGGTCGGTCGGGATACCGTAAACATACTATTTTTTTTTTTGGGGGGGGGGGGGCCTTAATGCATGGAAGGAGATGTAGGGGTGGGAGCGGGGGCTTGTGTGTACACAGTTTAGAAGACAGAAAACGCACACGGACTTTCGTGTCTGACGCTGCCATCTTCTTGTTGTCAATACGCCACGTGTGTCTTCCACATGTAACCCATCGATTCCGCAAAGCCTTTATACTTATGTCGAATGGTCGTTTCAAACCAACAATCAACAGGTCAAACCTCAGGAACGGACTATCATAACAATAACGAAAGACACAACGAAATAGAACCCGGGAGAATTCACCCAGAAACGGACATATGGACAATGGATACAAACCTCACTGACAGACAGAATGACTCACTGACTCAAAAACTCAGTGAATGAATAATGCACACAAACATCCCATTTCTGATCATCAGACCATTAAGACTTATCTGGAGTGGACACATTCTTCAACAACTGACCACCTCCACCCCACACAAAGTCATCAAAACAAGCCACGAACAAGGAAAAGCTGTACCACACAAAAACCTAACTGCGCAATATATAAAAGCAGTAATATAAACGACGAGAAACAATCAACAGAAAGATAGACCAGATTTTCATTGAGGAAAAAAGCCGATTTCCCTGAGGGCAAGAGGGAAATGGACATCATGGGTGGAGAACATGAGTGCGTTGAGGTCAACTTTACTTTGGACATGGGCGAGTCTAGGGTCAGACGGTCAGCTCCACCCAGTTTAACACCTGGGTTTTCATGTCTATCCCCTTCTTTCGGTCTAGCGCAGATCGCAGTGCCTGCGCACTCATATTTGAGCTGAAGCGTTATCTGGCTATCCCCAACCCCTTCTTACCTCTTCCTCCTTTCCACCCCACCCCACACTCAGCCATCACAAATAAGACCAGATCGAGATTCCGCTCTTGAAATAATATAATTACCGGAAGTTTGATTATAATTACCCATTTGTTTGTGAAATATAGCGACCAGTAGTAGCAAACCCGTAAGACTTGCTTGAAGACACATAACAAACTTCCGAGAACTTTCAATTTTCTGGAAACCATTATAAATGTTTTGGGTTGGGTCTAGTTTGAGCGTTCTCTTCGTACCAGCAGACATTAGCACACACACAAAAACTGATACCTTTTGGTGGTTACACAAACTACAAAAGCGGAAGAGACAGACTAGTTTGCACCAACCAGACAGCAGACACGGAAATGGAGAGAGCAAAAGGGGACAAGTAACCAAACGACAGACAGAAACAGATTAAAAAAATTGAGCAAAAAATAGAATGTTCCCTTAGCAGACAGGTTCCTTAATTGGTCTGATTGTTAGTGTTTGAAAAGATGCCAACATCCGCTGCCCAAGAACTAAGCGCCTCTGTTAACTAGGAACAAAGTCCGCGTGTTGACCAAGACAAACTACTGGTGCTCGTCACCTTTCTGTCGGTCTCTGTCTCGCCGTTTTCTTCTCTGTCTCTCTCTCTCTCTCAGCCACTATGTGTGTCATTAGCACTGCTGAGCCCTCTCTCTCTGTCTCTGAGTCTCCCCCCCCCTCTCTCTCTCTCTCTCTCTCTCTCTCTCTCTCTCTCTCTCTCGGGGTGATCACAACAACACTGTCCCGAACACATAGTTTGCGGCTGACCGAGACCCAAACTACCTGAAAACCTGAACCGGTTTTGTTGACTGTCCACTTTGGAGCGGGAGCGAGATGTGACAGTCACGAATTCCCCCGTAATATGCCACAAGGCTTTGAGGCAACAAGTCCTGCAGGAAGGCTTGTTTGAAGGGAGATTGGAGGCAAAGACCGCAGGACCTGAGCAACAAGATGGCGGGATGACTGCTCAGAGTGAGGCTTGCACTTGAAAAGTCTCGGCGCACCGCGAGCTACGTCAACAGCGAGACTTCCCACGAGAGTCACCGGTTGCCAAGACTTTGGTTAGGGAATGGTTTACGCAACTTGCCACAAAGTGACAAAGTTCTTTGAAGGCAGCATGCTAAGAGTGCGGGACATGTCAGAGTATACGAGAAAAACACAGACAGAAAGCCCCCTCGAAAAAAGCCAGGACGATTTTACCGGGGCGAAAAAAGTAGAGACAGTTCACAAGACTGAACTTTGGGTCAAAAGATCTCCAGAACTGTCGTTTTAACCTTTAGCAGGAAGAAATGGGGGGGGGGGGGGACCAGGGATGAATTGACAAACTACAAAATATCAGTCTACTTGCAAACGTTATGTTGATTTCAGTGTTATGGCAGTCAATAAACATACTCGTACAAAAAGTACATAAATGTATTACAAATAAGCCGTTATCTATATCAACAGTGGCAACCACTGACAACAATATTCGGGAACAAATAAACAAACAAACAAACAAACAAACAGACAAACACGATCAAACAAGCACCGTGACAAAGCAACAAGAAAAAAACAAATCGTAGGTTCAGGACAACACACACACAAAATATTATAGAATAAAACAAAAATGAAATAAAATCAAACTTAACGGTCCTAGCATGTAACAAGTTTACAATTTAAGGCAAAAAGAAGAACAGATCCGACGTGACGTTTGATGAACGTCCAGACGTTAAGCAACAGGACGTGAAAACACGCCGCTCATAATCCAGGTTCCATGGCCCATGCATTTGCGGAGCGTGCGGGCCTGCAAGATGGCGGCTTAGCATGGCTTGGGCACTCTGTGTCGCTATTGCCAGGCTCCGAGAGACCAGGGCTGGTGCATAACTCTTTCATTGACCGAGATATTCCCGGATAAGAAAAACAAGATGAACAGAGACAATGTAGCAAAAAAGAAAGCAAGGACGGAAGAAAGTAACTCAACGCAAGAAAAGGAGGGGAAAAAGAAAATATTCGAAAATGACAGAAATGACGTTAAAATTATATTTTTTTGTACAGAATACAACACGAACTTCAATCCCCATCCCACCCACATCGCCCTTCTACCTGCTTATCCTTTGCATTACATCTTTTCCCTTAATGCAATATTAAAAACAAAACAAAACAAAAATGTCATTTTGTTTCTCCGGACAAGGCTATATTTGTGTGAATTCAAGGACTACAGATTTGTCAACACTTGACAAAACAACCACACGCCTCCAAACCGCCCCCGCCAGTCTTTACGAAAACGTTTAATGTTTAATATTTAATCTAAGAAAGAACATTGACCTTAACAAGTTTTCCAGACGCGTTCTAATATTTAAGTTCTGCGCGACAATGTCATTGCCATGGTTGTCTTCTTCTTGAAACTATTCACGTGCAATCAGCTAACAACAATCAGCCTATGTTGCGTAAAGGGAATAACTACGTATATAAACATTAGCTGATAACAATGAACATTACACAATTCTATAATCGTAAAGAAACTGACACGATGGAATTCAAAACCAACCTCGATATGCCAGAAATGAGCATACAAAATAACATACCGCCCCCATCGCTTGATATTCCAAAGTGACTCGAACCTGCTCTCGCGAGCGGAACAGACGGTCATTTGCATCAGCACAGAAATGTCATCTCACCAAAAAATGTATGTGTACAGAACGTGCTGTCTTGATATAGGTTAGGCAACGTAACAATCACTTCTGATTTCTTCTGTCCGAGTCTGCTGCCTCCAATGTTAATTTCATCAACATTTGTTTTGACCTTTTTTATGTTGCCCTTGTCAAAAATAGCCACCACGAACCAGGTCTTCTCTTGGCTGAAATAAGTGGTCAAACATGAATGGTCAAGCCTTCTCCACATTGGCTTGGCTGGAGTGATGGACACAGTGTGAGGGTCATCAACATCTCGTATCGATCATTCCCCTGTGTGCACAATGTGCCTTTTGTTATTGGACCAAGAGCAGAGGTCGAGCAGGTCAATGTTGTCGTGTTTGTATGCATTGACAATTCACAGCGGACTGGGCACAGGACATTTTTTGGCCTCAATTTATGATTGCTATCGACAAGACACAGACTCGTCAAAACGCACCGGACAGTCTAGCGCCAGGAGTCCGGTTTCTTCAAACAGTTCATACACGTTGTTTGGCTCTAAATTAATACAAACGACAGGCCTCCTGTTTTGATAGCGGCTGTATATCGACCACCATTTGCCATGCGGGGCATGCGTTGCTGGCTCAGAAATAATAAACATTGACAAGCAACGTTGCGATTCTTTGCTGCTGTTTTTCTACAGTATGCCATTCGCTAAGGAATGCAAACAATAAGAATTAAACAAGAAACAACTATCATTCGTGTATTTACACTTCTTTCTCACAGCTTCTTCTTCTTCTTCTTCTGCGTTCGTGGGCTGAAACTCCCACGTACACTCGTGTGTTTTTTTGCACGAGTGGAATTTTACGTGTATGACCGTTTTTTACCCCGCCATTTAGGCAGCCATAAGCCGTTTTCGGAGGATTTCTCACGGCAAATACCACGATCACTCCTTCTAGGGAGAGAGAGCATAGACAATTCCACAACAATGTGCATAATCATCATCATCACCATCATAAGTTGCACACACAGCATGAAAAGAACAGTTATTTTCAACAGAAAGAGTCCTACTGACCCAGTACATGTCATTAACTCAAGCAACCGCCGCTCTGTTGTTGCCTTGTAAAAACCAGAAAGGAGGGAAGAGCCATAACCGCATGACACGCATCATAAACTTTCCCAGACGGTATTATGATAATGATATCCCAATGATAGCTTCTGCATTGAGAGGCTGTCTGGGAAAAGGGACATTAAACTTATAATATACTGTTATGCTCTAAAAACGCAGTGTGTTTGCAAAAAATATTACTGGAAAGTTCATGGGTGCATATCATGCAATGATAGTAAAAGCCCCCCCTCTCCCTATCTGTCTGTTTATGTCTTTCTATTTCTGTCTCTCTCTCTTTCTCATGTTATCTCTCTCTCTCTCTCTCTCTCTCTCTCTCTCTCTCTCTCTCTCTCTCTCTCTCTCTCTCTCTCTCTCTCTCTCTCTCTCTCTCTCTCTCTCTCTCTCTCTCTCTCTCTCTCTCTCTATGTTCCCATCTTTTTTCTAGCTCTGGTTTCTTCTCTCTTTGCTCTTTCTTTCTCTCTTCACCCCCTTTCGTCCCCTCCGACTCTCTCTCTCTGTCTGTCTCTCTCCCCCCCCCTCTCTCTCTCTCTCTCTGTCTCTCTCTCCCCCCTCTCTCTCTCTCTTTCTCTCTCTCTCCCCTTTCTCTCTGTCTCTCTCCCCCCTCTCTCTGTTTCTCTCTGTCTCTCTCCCCCCGCTCTCTCTCTCTCTCTCTCTCTCTCTCTTTCTCTCTCTCTCTCTTTTTGTAAAAACTCCCTTCTGTCATCATTAATCTCCGGTAATCAATGGCAGGTGTTTTCGCCGACCAAACACAAACCATCTTCTTTATCAGGAAGGCTCAGCCTGGTGTTACAGCTGAAAACTCTGTGCAAAGACCTTTCACCGATTTTGTTTAGTTTTTTTGTCTATGACAAATTTGTTTTTCTCGAAAAATGCGGACAGAAAACAGCTCATCTACATTACAAGTATTTGACAGTGGCTTGTCATGTCCCTTCAACCTATTTGATTATTCGGGTGTATCGGACAGAACTACGTATCAATCTTTAAAAAAAAAAAATCAAAAAACACCCAGAGGTATGCATTAACTAAGCTGGCATACTTACATAGCAACGTCACCTCACCTGAGCAATAATTAGTTGACTAATACATAAAACAAAACTTGATTTGACCTTTCTGAGTCTCTGTATCTGAGACTTACCTTCATCTTCTAGGTCAGGAAAAGGTCCACTTTAGCTCAAACTGTGTCACGGGCTCCGGAGGAACTGATTCAACGCACCTCACCAAGACAACTGCAGACATGAACTCAACGACACCGTGCGCATGGGGACGACCAGACCACTCCGAACTGGGTTCAACTCTCCATAACTAATAGGCAACAGGGGGGAAATCAAACTCATCATGTTTGATGAGATGCTTCGGCTAACGCAGTAGACGTGATCTTTTGGCCGAGACGAGATCACGCGCGAGGGGGAGAGAGATGGCGAGATGGGAATGGCCGACCAGGTTATTGGGTCAGTCAACATGGACCTTGTCCACGGCTTCAAAGAAGGGTGTGTGAATGGAAGGGGGGGGGGAGTAGTGTTTGGGGCTAGAGGGGGGGGGGGGGCGGAAGGACAGGGGATGCCTAGGTTTGGTGCCAGCTGTGTCATTGTCAATGCCTAAAATAGCTGCCAGGAATCTTTGCCCTCCATTCTACAGCAAGGCAACGTTCTAAATATAGCAAGACGCAAGCTAAGATCTTTCTTGGGCATATTATAGCAACTTGTAGTTCCTCATGCTTTTGCTTCTCTGGTGTCTCGAGTCATATTTTCTGGTTTCCGGCGACTACTCGTAACGAACAAGCAGGATGATTATAAAAAAGCCAGTAAATATTTGACTTAAGCGGTTAATATAACTGTGTCTAGTCATGGGATCAGACATGTAAACCCAATATCCTTACTAGCATACTACATGCTGCCAGAAAAAGAATGAGTGTTTTGTTTTTTAAAATACTTGTGAACGATACCTTATACGACCATTTGACCTGGGGTATGACATGCCAGGTAGCGGGAGGCAGAGACAAAGAGAAAGAGTGATATAAAAACAGACATAGGGAGACAAAGACAACGAAAGATCCAGAGACAGAGAACTACACAACACCAGAAACACACCACCGTTAGATAAAAAGACGGAAACGAGATGGAGACATTTCTCGAATGCTAATTCTATCGAGTTGTCCCCTCTTTCTCCACTTTCCCCACAAATCCAGCTGTCCCTTTCTACAGATTTAGCTCTAAAACAGCGTTCCAGCCATTTATTCCCGGCAGTTTAAATTCCCGACCATTCGATAATCGTCCTAAAACAGGTCCTCTCGTTCAAGTTCTCGTAAAACGCATCCCCTCTCGCAGTCTACGTTCCGAACGATCTTGACATTGGTCCTAGAAGCCTGGACCCACGGAGAGAGATTTGCTTCTTCGCCTGGTAGTCTCGGCCATCCTTGAAATGTTCGGTTCGAGTTGCTCGTGCTTTGTTGACTTGCTCTGCACAGTGCTGCGAAGTCCGTAGTTTTAAACTTAAAACTGCTGAGCCTCAAGAACCCCAACTATCCCTTGGGACTGTGCCCGTAGTGTTAGAAGCAACAAGATTGCCGTCGCAATAAATTGATCGAGCATGTTTGTAGTACGTTTCCTTTTGTTCTGGTGGTGACAAGGTGCGAAGTCGGGGGAGGAGATATGCAAGAGGTTATGTGGAAGAGAGAAGGGGCCAGAGAGAGAGAGAGAGAGAGAGAGAGAGAGAGAGAGAGAGAGAGAGAGAGAGAGAGAGAGAGAGATAGAGAGAGAGATAGAGAGAGACAGAGACAGAGATAGAGAGAGAGATAGAGAGGAAGATAGAGAGAGAGAGAGAGAGAGAGAAAGAGAGAGAGAGAGAGAGAGAAGGGGCCAGAGAGAGAGAGATAGAGAGAGAGAGATAGAGAGAGATAGAGAGCGAGACAGAGACCGAGACAGAGAGAGAGAGTGAGAGTGAGAGAAAAACAGATATTAAGAGAGAGAGAGAGAAAGAGACAGAGAGAGAGAGAGAGAGAGAGAGAGAGAGAGAGAGAGAGAGAGAGAGAGTTCTACAGGTCGATCAACGGGAAGAGAGAAAGAGAGACAGATGCTGACACATGGGAAGAAATCTGGATTTGTGAACAAGAAATGGAACCCAGAAACGTACAACTTCCACTAGAAATACTACAAAATAGTTAACAACAAAACTCAGAAAACATTAGTACGAAAAAAGAGCAACAGCAAACACAGCTGCAAAATCCGGGGTGCTTAAAAAGGGTATCAAAGGGGCCGAGCAACAGTCCTGAAGATGGGCACCGATCCAGCAAATATATGTATCTTCGGACACGTATACGTTTGAACAGCTTACATTCGCAAGCAGGGGATTCTTCCCCATGCCTCCCCTTGCCCCGTTCTGCCTTTGTGTGGGTCTCTGTCTCGCGGGACCCTATGTGTGTCTCTGTCTCGCTGTACCGAGTAACCCGTTGGCTTGTCTACACTTCCGCCAAGGTTCTCAGGACAAGAAAGATCTGGTTAGGGCCTAATTCATAGAGCAAAGCAAAGTCCGCGAGAAACAAAGACAAAAGGCGATGTACATCTTGTGATATGAACTCTGTATGCTGGCTGAAGTGTGGAATGAATAAAGAGAGCAAGACATGCAGAGGGACCAAACGAGAAAAACAGAAGGTCTACAAGTGCCAGCAAACAAGGTTAATCCTATTAAGGCATACGACTGGGCATCTGAACTTCAGCAGACAAAAAGGGTAAGTTAAAATAAGATTGGAGAGAAAAAGTAGAGGCTAACTGCCAAAACAATTCTTATAGCCTGGAATAGGTTCAGCAGTGTACATTTGTGGGTTAAAAAAGAACTGAATCAAGAAGACGTTGCCAGCAACGTGACATTCAAGGCAATGTTGTATCTCAATGTTGTTCTATTTGTCCACACAAATACGCTACTTCGCTATCAACTTATAGCTTACCTAATGGTTTACCTTTTTTTATTCCACAAAAGAAGATAAGGGGTTGGTGGAATATCAACTAAATTTGACTTCCTCGCAGATTATTTCTGCATGAGTAACTCCGTTCTTTTAGTCATTGGAAAAACGTGTCCGTTTAATGACATTTAGAATTAAACTGTGGAATGAGCAAAGGGACCGGCACGGTTGGCCTAGTGGTAAGGCGTCCGCCCCGTGATCGGGAGGTCGTGGGTTCGAACCCCGGCCGGGTCATACCTAAGACTTTAAAATTGGCAATCTAGTGGCTGCTCCGCCTGGCGTCTGGCATTATGGGGTTAGTGCTAGGACTGGTTGGTCCGGTGTCAGAATAATGTGACTGGGTGAGACATGAAGCCTGTGCTGCGACTTCTGTCTTGTGTGTGGCGCACGTTATATGTCAAAGCAGCACCGCCCTGATATGGCCCTTCGTGGTCGGCTGGGCGTTAAGCAAACAAACAACAAAACTTGACTAAATGTAAAAACAAAAATGAGCAAGGGACAGCATTTTGATTATATTTCAACTTTTGACACTACTGGCAATTATCATAACATGTTAGTGCCATCAGACACGATGGCCAATAGTCAAGATAATGTTATGTCCAGTTACAATGGCAAAGTCGTGATTATATACAGATCTGGGTCATTTGGAAAATCACGATAGTCGGATACTTTCTTTCTTTATTTGGTGTTTAACGTCGTTTTCAACCACGAAGGTTATATCGCGACGGGGAAAGGGGGGAGAAGGGATAGAACCACTTGTCAATTGTTTCTTGTTCACAAAAGCACTAATCACAAATTTGCTCCAGGGGCTTGCAACGTAGTACAATGTATTACCTTACTGGGAGAATGCAAGTTTCCAGTACAAAGGACTTAACATTTCTTACATACTGCTTGACTAAAATCTTTTCAAAAAAATTGACTATATTCTATACAAGAAACACTTAACAAGGGTAAAAAGAGAAACAGAATCCGTTAGTCGCCTCTTACGACATGCTGGGGAGCATCGGGTAAATTCTTCCCCCTAACCCGCGGGGGGTATAGTCGGATACGAACAAAATGAAACAAAACCAATTACAGTATTAATGTTGTGAAGCAGCCATGGGGATGTAGTTTAAAAGGCACACCAGCTGGTGGCAGATGGAAGTGTGTTGTTTTCGTTCTAATATTGTTTTTGTTTTTTACATTATTGCTTTACCCGAAAAGCACATGTACATGTCAATTCAAACTTCACAAATACAAGTCAATCATGCTTTAAGGCTAGGCCCGCAAGTTTAAAGTGATAAAAGAATCCCACAAGAACGACTGATGTATTAATTTCCTTTTAGAAAATATGGATCAACTATTATCGACATACATTTCCAATTAATGAACTATTGCATAAACATAAGCATCTCGGTCAACCAACCACCGTTCAACTGCCTGCCTCATAATTTAACAACATGCAATATTCTGATCAACTTTTTCCACAGTCTGCTCCACAACCTCTGTCACTTCACAAACAAAATAACTTTCAACGTAACCAAGGATCACATTTCATCAGAAATATTAAGAGAGTATGCTGCCGACTAATCAGGAAGAAAAAAACAATTGCGCAAAACCAACTCCAAACATTAAGAATTGTCTTCAAACAGGACCAATTAACAAGTTCTTTCACATTTTAGTACCATATTTACCCACCGTTTTGTTTAAGACAACATTCCAACTTCAACGACGATAAATAACCCATCAAGACCTCACACCCACACACACTCACACAAACTGTGAAACAATCAAACATCCTTCTACCCCACTGCATGGACATTGGTCAACTGTACCTGTGGGAAGCAGACCGTGAATCCAGCATTCTTGCAAGTGTCCACTCTCCCGAACAGCAAAGAGGCGTTGCCAACCGATATTGACTTTAGATGCATCTTGGATGTCTAGTACCGAAGTTCCTCTTTGACTGGGTAAGTCAGATTCTTGAATTACAAGACCGAAGTATACTCTGGGAATGAGTTTCTGACTGATGCTTGAATCATCCTAATTGATCAGGTCTTGTTCTGGTCTGGTTGTGAAGAAGTTGCAAATCTGTTCCGGGTCTGAGCGAATTGCAAATGGCGTCCAGATAGTCCACGTTTGTTACAAATCACTAAGTCCAAATGAAGTCAAACAGAGTGACCTTCTCTTGAAATTAATCCGAGTATTTGAATTCAATGTATCACAAACAATCAGCAAATGTTCACTTTAGTTCCAAAGAATGTTAATAGTAGTCACACGCATCTGTTACTGCATCATAATCCACAGTGGGTAGTCATCATGTTCTCTCCCAGTTGAACGGTCCTATCTCTACGAGAGTCATCACTATACTGGCACCGTTGGGTTTAGAGACAGGCCGCGTTGGAGCCGATGACACTACAAGTGATAGGATGAGGTTCTCTGTCACCCATCCTTCTACCCTCCCTCCCTTGTGGACACCCCCCCCCCCCCCCATCCCCCCTTGCAGTGTGGTCTCTCTTTTTCGCCATACTCTCACACCGTCGGGCGAGTAAACACTCTCTCACACGTGATGGCGGCACAACCACGCGACCCCTGAACCATGGCCTCTGAACCCTCTCTGCCTCTGTGGAAAGAAGACAAGCTTCTCTCTCTCTCTCTGTGTCTCTCTCTGTCTCTCTCTCTCTGACCAGCTACAAACAGGCCAAAGAGAAGAACGGGACACTTGAGCACAGTGCATGCTTCGTGGACACCAGAAAGGAAGGTGGACACAGTCTTAGGACGAACACTCAAAACTCAGTTACAACACTGCAACGCTGCTCCTTACACTTGCAAACCCAATGCACACTCTCGACAAAGACACAGACAAGCACAAAACCCCTCAACATTGAGTTACTTTCTCTCTGCTGCAGGTCTTCGAACTCAGGCGCGTTGAGAAGGCACGCCGGACGATTAGAGAAGCTTAGGATTTACACCAAACGAGGTGTTAGCAGATAGAGTTTGTGAAGGTTCAACACTGATTCTCTCGCTTATCTAATTAGCACTTCTGTCCTTTTCCGGTCCACCCTTTGCATCGCTTCCGCCTTCTGCTAGCAAACACTTTCTCTTCCTGGCCTGATATGTTTGAAGATGTGCTATAATTAGATCGCTGTATTTGTTTGTTTGTATGTCTGTTGGGGAGAAAAGAGAGATCAGAGACACCAAAACAACCCTGAAAACACGGAAGATGTGTCTTTGAGCATAGGGAGAACACTCACGTACCTGTCTCTTCCTGCTTTAGTTACTGCATCTGCAATGGGATGTGCAGTTTGTATTTGAGAGAATGTCGAGGAAGAAGACGCAGGATTATTCCCCCTTGCATTGCAACAGCTTAAATATTTATCGGTGCATGTTTATCGTCTTGATTTTGTTTTTACATCAAAGAAGGAACGGGAAGCTACGAAAGGGAGATGATGGTCGTAGGGAAGGCGGAACTGCATATATTGCGTTGGGTTTCCCTTTGAAAGGGAACGTCAGTCAACTGGATTTACTAGTACGCAAAATGAAACCGATTTGAAGAGTCTGCAGTTGTACACAATCGCTGAAAACAAACAACGGACTTGAAGAAAAAAAAGAGAAAAACAAGCAGAAGACAACGAAGACACTCGCAAACAATTAAATACAATCAGCCTACAAAACACTGGAAACACACAAACAAAACGCCCTTCAAACGCAAAGAAAATGTTTAGAAAAAAAAAAGACAGAAAAACAGAAAGACAGAAAAAAAGAAAGTTAGAACACAACAAAAACAACCAAAAAAAAAGAAGAAACAAAGAACACAACACACACAAGCACGCACGCGTGCATGGACAAGTCTTCCACTCAAAGTCTTTAACTCGAAAACGTGCGTCCATCCGAGAAAAGCAATTGGGGTCAACATTCAGTACCGGTCCCACTAAGTCAGAAAGCAATCCGTCGCAGAATCCAGGCAATCCACAATGACGATATTCCCACCTCCAACACAGGATCCGTAGCAAAGAAACATTCCTGCAAGTGCCGTGGAGTATTTCACGAGTACAAGCCACCAGTGCTGTCAATATTTGCTTGCCACACGAGGACAGCTACGATACAAGTCCTACTGTCTTCGTGGAGGAAAAACTAGTGGAGGGGAGAGGGGAGAGGAAGGGAAGCGTAGGCAAGATGGTTTTCTAGAATTCTTTAGCTTTCTCTCTCCACTTTCTGTCCCAAAGGAGACACCGTTTTATTTAATGCGTAACATACATAAATCCCTGCGCCTTGAATATGTGCGCGATATAAATTGCATAAAATTTAAAAAAATTAAAATAAATCCCTGCGCTTAGAACTGTACCCACGGAATACGCGCGATGTAAGCCCCATATTGATATTGATTGATTGATTTAACAAAACAAATCCCTTTTTCAGTCTTAGCTTTGTTGTTGTTGTTGTTGTTGTTGTTGTTGTTGTTGTTGTTGGTGGTGGTGGTGGTGTTGCTGCCACTGTTGTTGTTGTTGCTGCTGTTGTTGTTGTTGTTGTTGTTGATGGTGTTGTTGTTGTTGTTGTTGTTGTCTTTCGCTGTCTACATGATTTTGTTTGTTGTTGCTTCCTGCTTTTTTCCGGTTGGTTGATTGTTCATGTTTCCTAAATCTTACTCTTAAGTTTAGTACAATATAATCGAAAACAGTTAGGCTAATTTCACTGTCAGCGCAGTTTGAAGTGACTCCGTTTTCCCCGAAACGTTCACGACAACGGTAATTTGCTCCACGCTCCTAACTGTTCTTAAAAGATCATTAGTCTTGTTTTGTATCAATCTCAGACGCCCAAGAAACTGCCAAAACGTAGTCTACAACTTTACAACTTGCTAAAAACCCTCCCATCTCTCCTCCCCCCCCCCCCTCTCACCTTTTCTTGTACACCCACTTCCGGCTCTCAGTGCTATCTTTGCCTCTCCTTTTTGGGGGAAAATTCTGAGCTTCACTTCCGTCTTTCATTGTTATGTTATTATTTACGATTTCACGAGTTCAAAGGCAAAAGTGTGTGCCTGAGGGAAAAGGGAAATGGTGAACATGGTGGTGGAGGCACTACAACTGTCTCGGACTTTCTATTTGTTCCTCTTTGCAGGAGAGCAATATTGGGAGTGATTCGTAACATTTGTCAAGTTCCTCCTTTTTGCGGAAGAGCTTTTCTAAAAGGCAACGCACGGCATGACTTTGGACACTCACATCCTCCCCTCTCCTATTAACCCCCTCCCCCGCACCACCCGAACAAAAAAAACCACAACAAGTTTTGAAGTGTGGTCGTGGGTGTTCATAGTGTGAAAATTGAAGGCAAGGTGCAAGCTCACAAGTTGTTGCGTCAGCATCTTGTGAAAAATATGAAATTACAGATCATCTGAATGAATTTCATTATTGTTAGCATGGCCTTCACCAAGTAGACGCGAAACATGGAGCTGCATGGCGTCATTTGCATTTTCTATGGTCAACCTTCAAAATGAAGCTAATTGCTACATTTCCTTTTGGAATTTTATCAGCATTTGCATTCAACAAGTAAGCGCGCAGGAAAATTGCATACATTTGGCCGTTGGGATTAAATATTTACATAATTCACGATACAATCATTGCCATGCATGTGCAGCATTTACATGACGTAAAATCTGAATTGTCAACGTCAATTAAATACCAAAACGTTAATTTGAAAAGAGCTGTATATGTTACAGTAAATTCATCAAACCAGTAAATTTGTAAATTTACTGAAATTTTCAGTAAATTTGTAAATTTCCTGGGTGTCAAACTCAGTAAATTTGTAAAATTTCCTGAATTTTTCAGTAAATTGGTAAATTTACGGAGTGAATTTACAAATTGACTGGTTTGATGAATTTACTGTAACATATATATACATTTTTCAACTGTTAAGGTTGATTATTTAGGAGTATGCGCTGGGAGGGGAAATAAATACCAAACTAAGGAAATTCCAACGACAGTGTGCATTCTTATTTCAGAGTGCGTGCAAAGCGACAGAAGTTTAACTTGATCGATTGTATGTATTTATGTTTTGTTTTCTAGAATCTATTTCACATATCTAGAACATCATATATCTTTGTCTAGTTTCTTCTTTGTCTTTTGGTGCTAGCTAGATGCTACCGTCACAATAATCGTTGAGGTCAGAATTCCTGCTTGCTACAAAACACGTACCAGCCCCAAGAACCTACATTCACTAATCCCTCTCACTTCGACCTCAGGCTATTTATAAACCGCAACACAAGTTTCCTGTTTACAAAATGCAGCAAAACTATTCACCCCCAAACAGGAACCTGCAAGTGCATACGCTCTTCTTCTTTTTTCTCCACGTTGACTGGGAATGGCAAAAACTATGACCAAACCCTCTGGCTTTTATTTCCTCTTTTTTTTTCAAAGGGGTCTCCGTGAAAATATCATTTTTAGCCGTTGCACAATTTTGGGTATGAGGGTTCGGCGCAAAATATTGTCACTCATGCGTTTTGCGCATACGTGGCAAAGGGCAAAAACACGGTAGTGATGAAGGATATTTGAGGAAGGAAAGAATGGTGCACTCTGACGAAGACACACGCCCAAAGAGGGTCCGCGTGTTGACCATTGTCAAGAAGAATTGCTTGCGTTAGTAGCACCTGTGTCCGAATTTTCGCGCTCAGGTGCAAAAGGGTAAAAATTGGATATGATTTAACTTTGAAGAGGAAGGACGTTGGCGAAGATATGACGTCCGTTGGTGTCAAGAGAAACGAAGAGAAGGTGAGGAAGAAAATGACAGTCCTGCTTTTGCCCTTTCAGAAAATAAACATGGCCTCGATAGTAGAACAGGAAGAGCATGATGTTCATAATGCAAATATCAGACGAAGAAAACATAGCAAGCATCCTTTGTTATGATTCAAAGTGTTACACATAGTAAGTCCAACGGGAGAGTGATGCAATCCACACTGATAATCCAACAGGTGTCAAAATAGCATCAGTAGACTATTTATAAACCGCAATGTTATCTGTAAGTTTGTTCAATTTAAATATGACACGGACAACACTTTAGGTCAGTTTTATTGGAAGTATGATAGGTGTGCTCGTTATTACATACGTGAACATATGTTTTATGTGTTATGTGTGTTGTCCTTTTGCCCAATTGTTGTTATAATCATTTACAGGCAGGCAGGGTGTGCCGAAGAACATTTTCCATTTGTATGTCATATTGTAATGGACAATAAAGTGTTGTTATTGTTATTGTTAAGACAGAATTCACTGTCAACAGATGTGAACTTCTATTTGTCACCAGTTATTGTCTGGATATTCACAGGCACAATACTTTTTTTTTTTTTTTTTTTTTTTTTTTTTACAAACATAAACATTACCCAGGTACTTACCTTTCTTCGAAGTTGACGAATTGATGCACGATTCTTCATCATTGTCTGTACATATTATTCCAACAGTGGCGACACAACTCGGATTTTAAGACACACATTAATGACACTTAGCACCAGAGTAAAGTCAAATATGACTGTTTCTTCATCGTACTCAGCACTCTGTCTTCGATATATTGGAAGTAGTGAACAATTAAAAACAGTTCCGCACCACAGCCCAGCAGCGCTGACCAAATTCAGTTCAATACACAAAGCAGTACAGTGCACTCGAACACGATTTTGCTTCTCTTGATTCCCTTTGTCTTCCGCTGGTGAAAAGCAGAGAAAGGTTACACATATATACTGTACAAAAGGGCAACGCCAGCGACAATGATTGGATTTCAAGACAAGGCCAACTGACACAAAGCAGCAGATTAAAGTCAAACATGATTTTCTTTCTGCGTCTCAGTCAGCATTGTGTTTCTTGTAGCGAGTAGTGAAAGTATGCAAACACAGCGTCAATATAACACACACACTGACTTCAACACTCCGCGATATTTTCACCCAGCCTATCTGAAGAGTGTCCCTTGCCCGGGACAGTTTATGAATGGATGCCCAATTCGACACACATGACTGGCTAGAGACATTTAAAAACAGCAGTGAAAAGTTCTCAGCTACAGACAGAGGGGTGATAAAATCCTTGGATTATCCATCTGAGAGAGCCTCCGCAAACTTCGCACTTCTCTTTACTTTCCTGCGGAGTCAGGTCGTGTGGTTGGGCGAAGGTTTGAATGTAGTAGTGCACGCCTCATAAACTGTTATCACTTTGTCTTTTTAACGTGTTTAACCTCGTGTATCTTTGTAGGGTCGGGTCTTGCTGACTTGTGGGCTGTCCTACATAAAATGGCGACCTGACACGTCTTTGCTTTCAAGGTATGCACTCTATTTAAGTTTTATATCTGCGTGTTTATGATATGTTTGTCTTCCCGTTTGGTTGTCTGTGCAACTGACGAGTTGACATTGACTTGGGAATAGTTGTGTGAAAAATAAAGAAGTCCTGATGCAGGCTTGGCGATTGAAATTAGTGACTCGGTTTTTCAGTTGTCACCGATTTAGGTGTCCTACCCTGCTCTCCTCTAAAGTTACTTGATCTTTTGTGAACCAGCCTGTTCAATCAACACATATGAATCATCACAACTTACACTTCAAGCTCACTTCGAAGCCACTTCTCCCTCAAAACAGAGAGAACCCATTCACCTTTTGCTGAATCCGTATGTTTTTCTTGACGCTGAGACAACACAAAATACCGCTTACAAAAGTGTACGCTTTTGTACTAACCAAAACATTGACCGCAGTACTCCCCAACCAAACTACAAAAGCCGTTGCCGACAGTTTGAATGTAACTGTTCATCCCTCTCCCAGGCTCGTTCAATAGTCGTCGGTCTTCAATGGACCAACCCGCTACTTACCTTTTCCCCGAAAGTGCTCCTCCCAAAGAGTTCAAGATGTTCTCTACCCTCCCCCAACCACTCTACCTTGATAACAACTCGCCCTTTCATTGGAACAGAAATACCAGGACTTACTCCATTCTCCTCCAATGACCATCAACCTTCTTTTCTTCTCCCCCCCCCCCCCTTTTTTTCTCTATCTCTCCCCCCCCCCCTTTTTTTCTCTATATACCCAAACAACTCGCGCTTTCATTCGAACAGAAATACCAGGACTTACTCCATTCTCCACCAATAACCAGCAACCTTCCTTTTCTCTCCCCCCTCCCCCGAAACAGTAACTCTCTCCTTTTGTTCGGGGATTACCCCCCACTCTCTTTTACCACCCATCTCCACTACCATCTGCTCAAAAAAAAAACACAAAAAAAACACACACCTACATTTCACTACCCCCTACCCCCACCCGCACCCCTTCTTGGATTTTGACACCTTGTCCCTGACCGACTTTTTGAAAGTTGTAACAACTTCTTGGTCGGCGAGTTACCTATATCGTCGTAGACTGGACGGGAAGGTGAATAATTGGAGGTTCCATGACACTGAGCCTAAGACCACCTTTCCAGCTGACCGACCCGACACAGAGAGGTGGACAACCGGCCACAGAGCTACAGTGACCACGGGTGTATCCACCTCTGTGGACATACCTGTGTCTTCGGACTGGAATGCCGGACATGTGGCAAGAGCGCCACCTACACCGTCTATCATCACCACTGTCAGATTTCTCATTTTGTCAAAAATGTCCCCACCCACACACAACACAACCGGCGAAAAGAGATACATATCTATCACGTTTGCTTCGTTGTTGATTCTGTGAAAAAAAATTTACCAGGTGACTTTTTACAAATGTCCATTCATATGCTCATACTTGGCAACACAGCAACTGATCTAAACAGGGAGATGTATTATTAATCCCATCGCATTCATACATACATCCGTGGCATATCTTTCGGTTAAACACGAGAACAAAAAAAATCGTAGGGCCTCTGCGAACACAACACATCTAAGAATAAAGGTAGCCTAGCTCCCACGCAAGACTAATAAACCGATACCAAGGTTCAGGAAGACCCTAAAAAGCGCAACTTTCTTGTCGAAATCAGACCAAAGGGTAAATGCCAAAACATGTGTTTCGCTTGTAACATATTGAATACTTAGTTGAGTTTATTTTCTTCCAGTTTGATCTCTTGTCATTCTCCTTGCATTCAGAATACAAGCGCCATCATGCGACATGTGGACGTGTACTTCCGCGAAACACAGCATAAAACAGACGTGAACAGAAGTAGTTAGCATTTGAAGTGAACGAAAGAACGTTAAGCTGTCACGATTTACAAATGGCGCTAAATCAATACGAATATGCAGCCATGTAACATTGTGCATGTTAATGTACGATTGAATTTGACCTTGTACCAGAATCAATCATTAAGTTAACTACGTTATCTTCTTTTGAAATTCTCGACCGCTCGTTGTTCTTTCGTTGAAAACTACACTCGCTTGTTGAAAGCTTCAAATAGGAAAAAAAAAGCAGTAGGCTAAGACGATGAACCGGTTTCAACTTTCACAGTGTCACCTTTTCGAACTGAAATTTGGCACCATGCGACCACCAGCTTAACGCTCGCGAAATGCCAGCCTGTGAAAAAAAGTGCGACGTCCAAACAAGAGTCAAGGGCCATTGGGCTGCACTAGATTTTAGTGGCTCTTATTCTTGTTAAAGGAGATTACCAACCCTATCACCGAACAAGACAGACAGAGAGAGAGAGACTGACAGACAGACAAACAGCAGAAAGATACAGACAGACACATGTCATGTTGCATCCCTCAGATGCTCATCTATATATGGAACGTTTTGTTTTGTGTTTGTTTGTTTGTTTGTTTGTTTGTTTGCTTGTGTGAATGTGTGTTTGTGTGTTTGCTTGTTTGTTTGTTTTCTGTTCGTTTTTTTAACCGTTACAATGTTACCATAATGTACTTCGTGAACATTATCAAATAATGTTTTAGGATTTACTGACATATTTCGCACGAAGCAACATATTAGTTTTATTACAGTCAGCCTTCAACCGACTGCAGTAAAGCAAATCAGGAGTGCACACTCATAAAATAATCACTTGTATTGCATGGCATTGACATTCTCAACAATAACCAAATAAATGTCCATCTTAACCAACTTGTCGATCAATAAATTAAGCCGTGGTTTGACATGGCATTGACATACATTTTCAAACAATGAAAACAAATTAAAGTCTTCTTGACCGAATTACACTTTCTTGAAAACCAAATGTGACATGTAGAAGTGTTAGTGTGACAAAACAAAACATACACTGCTAACATTCCAAGATAATATTACATTTATATCGTACACGTTACAATGTCCTTGTCAATTTAATACGCGACACTCTGCTGGTATATTGTCAACAATGTATTGTGTCAAGAATGCTAGAGAATCGTTAAGTAGCCTTGTGTCATGATAATGGTGTATTTACTGGGCATACCTCGTTATAAGACAATGGAAGTTTAAGTCCGTGGGAATTCGATGTCTAATATGTCGTACAAGGTTGTAAGATATGAACAAACACACATACGCACATACACGCGCGCACACACACCACAACACACACACACACACACACACACACACACACACACACACACACGCACACACACACATACACACACATACACACACACACACACACACACACAAACACAGACACACACACACACACCGTACACACACACACACACACACACACACACACACATAAACACATAGTCTGTATCTCTACTTCAAAACCGCCATTATTCACAAACTACCCTCCTACCAAACATTCCGTCCCTCGCACCACTGGCTCTAAACCAACCCGATTTTCATAACAACAATGCAGATTGCAGGTTACGGACAACGATTCTTTCTCTAGTAAAGGTACCGGTAGGATAGTGACACTATATCAGCCTCATGAATATTCAAATAAAGTACAAGGGACACATGCACTCTCACAAAACTCCCATACAATATCATTGCGTTCAGAGGCGTCGCATTCTCCAAGCGAGGTCACTCCTTTGAATGGGGGAAAAGTTGACCGGGTTTCCTTGTCACGGTTTGTTGAGTTTAAGAGGAATGGGACCATCAGTACCTGCCCGGATACCGACACGATTCGCTGACCCCTCGCATGATGGGAAAGAATAACAGAGAGAGAGAGAGAGAGAGAGAGAGAGAGAGAGAGAGAGAGAGAGAGAGAGAGAGAGAGAGAGAGAGAGAGAGAGAGAGAGAGAGAGAGAGCGAGAGAGAGAGAGAGAGAGAGAGAGAGAGAGAGAGAGAGAGACATGGGGTATGGTTCGGCAATATTGTGCCAACAAGTGTATCTTACAAAGAGTACAGTAATCTGTGTAACTATATCTGAAACTGACAAGGAACACTACTGATAAACCAGAACCTTGCAAGACAATTTTATTTAATATTGTGTCAATTGCAAAAGTGAGCAAAATAATCCGTAACACACACATTGGACAGTCTTTGGGTTAATAATGATCTTAGTAATTTATTTATTAAGGAGATTTCTATAGCGCATAACTAAAAGCACTATGCGCTTGTAATTATAATGTTCCACTTTTGGAGAGGCGAATCCCAACAATCTTCGCTATAAAACGTATTATTTTGACATGTTTGCCATAGGTGGAGATGAGTGTGAGGGGTATAGTGAAAAACTTGTGGGTTTTGGGGTGTGTTGCTTTGGTGTGGGGGGGGGGGTGGTGGTGTCAGAAACACGTGAGTGACGAAGGGGAGGGAGACATGAGGACGGGGCAGTGGGTGTAGAGGAGTGAATAGGGGCGTATCAGAGACTGACCACCCGTGGCCACACCGCCTTTGATCTGACTTTCACACCGCAACGGTCAACTGCGCTGTTGTTTTTTGTAGTGTTGCGACATTTCACCTACTTGTTTGTTTGTTTGCTCAACGCCCAGCCGACCACGAAGGGCCATATCAAGGCGGTGCTGCTTTGACATATAACGTGCGCCACACACAAGACAGAAGTCGCAGCACAGGCTTCATGTCTCACCCAGTCACATTATTCTGACACCGGACCAACCAGTCCTAGCACTAACCCCATAATGCCAGACGCCAGGCGGAGCAGCCACTAGATTGCCAATTTTAAAGTCTTAGGTATGACCCGGCCGGGGTTCGAACCCACGACCTCCCGATCACGGGGCGGACGCCTTACCACTAGGCCAACCGTGCCGGCACATTTCACCTACTGGGGGCGGAGATTTTTGATGAGAATAGGAGGAAGAAGAATAACTGAGTACACGCGTCTTGGTTTTTTTATTCCACTTTTGTTTTTAACGTATGCCACTAATCTCTTAGACTTGACACTCTTGTTGTTGTTGTTGTTGTTGATTTTTGCATTGCACTGCGTTGTGTTGTTTTGTATTGTCTTGTTCGTTTTGTTTGGTTTGCTTTGGTATGGTTTGGTTTGGCCTGGTTTGGTTGGTTTGGTTTGAACTGGTTTGTTTTGTTTGCATATTTGCTTTTCAAAATGGTCTTATTTGACTTGAATACGCAAACGCATAGTAGCGATCTTGCCAAGTCTTGTTTGGCAACACACATATCAGCCTTCAAGGCCGTCGAACACAACAAATCAAACCGCCTATACAACGAACACCTTTTACAAATACGCAATGAATTCTGCAATAGTCAATTCTTAACATCTGTGCACACTGCATA
>NC_090247.1:16805066-16807566 GCF_037325665.1 Littorina saxatilis | reverse complement strand
TACCCCCTTTCCCATTACACTCATAGTCCCAACTCATGCATAAATGATACTTATCTAGTACGACAGATGCGTACGTATGTACATGTACCTATAAAGCAAATTGACCGTTGAAGACTTACACTCTGTCTGAGTAGGCCCCTACCCGACCGTCTGATGACAAATCATGGAACATATGTTTTTGCGGTTGACCGATTTTGTTTCAACATTGCGTTGGGAGCGGCGGCGGCATTTTGGGAGCTGAGATTGAGAGAGCTAGTGTTCAAGATCATTCAACTTTGGCAAAAAAGACACAGACTGAAAACATTTGCGACGTCACGCCAGGTGGCGTGGTTTTCTTTGAACATCTTTTGCATACACAGACGGTGTTGTAAAGTTCGTTCATATTGCGACAGGGTTGTTATTTATGTCGTCTTTTCATTCATATGACTAGAGTGGTATTCGAAGTGATCGTATACTCTCTTATCGTGTTTTGGGGTCTTTTAAATTCCAAATATTTGCAGATTTGTGCTTTCAAATGTGCTTGTAGTGAAACTCAGCTTACATTGTGCGTGTGTGTGTGTGTGTGTGTGTGTGTGTGTGTGTGTGTGTGTGTGTGTGTGTGTGTGTGTGTGTGTGTGTGTGTGTGTGTGTGTGTGTGTGTGTGTGTTTATGAATGGCTGTGTCTCTGTGTGTTGGTAAGTTTGTCTGTCTGTCTGCCTGCCTGCCTGTTCTCGTGTCTGTCCGAGCGTCTGTCTGTGAATATAACTTGCATAACAGGTTTTCTCGCTGTAGGTAGGCAAAAGATCGTGCCCTGATGCCTCACATTGCGTGATCCACACAAACACTTAACTGTATCGTATTTCGCGCCAAGCCTATTTTGGATTTTACTTCCATTATACAAAGTATTAGTGTCACCGTCTCAGTAACGGAATGTAATACCACATTGGCCATCATGGGTACTGAGACAAACGCCTCGAAAGGGGTTCATGCGCCACCGACTTGCATGAAGTTTATTTTTCCCTCTAACATTTATTTACATTGTGAGATTGAGTGCACCTTTGTTTTTTTATTATGTGAAAACTTCTGCAGCAACTATTCTTCAGTTTGGAGCCATTGGACTGAAAGATGTGAGTAGAGTGTGTACAACACAAAGATATCTCACAAATAATAGCTGTAGAAGAGGATAAGGACAGGGTTGTGGCGGCAACAACAACAACAACAACAGCAACAACAACAACAACAACAACAACAACAACAACAACAACAACAACAACAACAACAACAACAACAACAACAGCAACACATTACAACAACAACAACAATACCAACATCACCAACACAACAACAACAAATATAACAGCAACAACAACACAACAACAAAAACAACAACAACAATTACAACTGCTTCCACTATGTATCACTTACCACTTCCCGCGCACTGTCATCTCTCTGAACGCTTCAAAATTAAACTAAAAAATATCAAAATTACATCCCTGAACTTTATTTTCACTGGCTTTCAAAAGGAATTTAAACGGATTTCTTCACTTCCTTTGGTGGGCGGGCTACGAAGATTACGCTAGTCTACACAGTATACGAACCCGCAAACAGAAGGGACATACCCTCTCCTTGAAGAAAGAGTTTGTTGTTCTATTTCTTTTCTTTTCTTTTCCTTTTTAAGTGGGGTACAAGCTCAAAGGAATGCAGGCTGGTTTCTATCTCCACGTTTCATCGTGTTTCCCTCTCTGATACGACATGCATACCGTCAGAGGGAGGATTGACAAAAATACAATTAGTAAATAAGGAGTGGTTGAGAGTTTGGGTCAAGTGTGATGCACACACAAAGTGTGTGTGTGTGTGTGTGTGTGTGTGTGTGTGTGTGTGTGTGTGTATGTGTGTGTGTGTGTGTGTGACTATCTGTCTTTCTGCGCTCGTCCCTAAAAGTGAGCTTGTCTTCTTTGGAGCTGCACACACCCGTATCTCGGCGCGTGTGTGCTTGTGGGTGAGTAAACACGTGAACTCTGAAGAATGTCTACCTAGGTCATAAACTCCGTCGTTTTAAGCATGTCAATGACAAAGTTTTGGGAGTGGGTCATTCATAAAACTGACAAGGCCTCCAAGGTAACCGTGCGATGCGAAAAGCCTATGTGCGTAGGTGTATCAAAAACAGACTGCACTCAATGCGTTTCGCACCTGAAGAAACTTTTAGCCCCTCTTATTCTTTGTTGACGGGCGTGACGAAAATAGATCAATGACACCGGTTCTAGCCTGCACGTTTTGACGTAAGAGTGGTGAGATACAAATATGGAAACGTTAATTCATTTGGAGAGGGGTGGAGTGGTTTTAAGGGGAAAACACACTGGCATAGATTGATGTAAGAGGTTTACATGTATTGCGGCCGTTTCCTTGTCAGTTACACATTCTTGTTCTCTGCCTGACTGTTTGTCTGTCTGTATGTGTGTCTGTGTGTCTGTGTCTGTGTGTCTATGTGTCTGTCTGTGTGTCTGTCTGTTTCTCTCTGTCT
>NC_090247.1:16777566-16802566 GCF_037325665.1 Littorina saxatilis | reverse complement strand
TTGCTGTATGTATGCTTTCTTGCTTGGCTAGTGGGGTTATTACAGGCCTTTCTTTTCTCTTTGCAGCGAAACACACAAGCAGCGTAACATTGGTCAACGCTTGACATGAACACTCCCAAGGACAGCGTATTTAAGTTCGGCCAAGGTTTTCGTCGTCTGACCTTACCGTAAAACACGGATACCACACACACTGACCTCAACCGACGAGAGGTCCAGTCCCCGGTCAAGAGATGGTCATTAACTGGCCATAAAGATTACCTACATACAACACAATTCCTCAAAACCTTCACTGACCAAAGCCTACACCGACACTGGACATAGCGCTATGAAGGTCGGCGGACAAACGTAACGCCTTGTTGGTCAGACAGAACTGACTATCTTTTTGGCTACCCCCCGCGGGTTAGGGGGAAGAATTTACCCGATGCTCCCCAGCATGTCGTAAGAGGCGACTAACGGATTCTGTTTCTCCTTTTACCCTTGTTAAGTGTTTCTTGTATAGACTATAGTCAATGTTTGTAAAGATTTTAGTCAAGCAGTATGTAAGAAATGTTAAGTCCTTTGTACTGGAAACTTGCATTCTCCCAGTAAGGTCATATATTGTACAACGTTGCAAGCCCCTGGAGCAATTTTTTGATTAGTGCTTTTGTGAACAAGAAACAATTAACAAGTGGCTCTATCCCATCTCCCCCCTTTCCCCGTCGCGATATAACCTTGAACGGTTGAAAACGACGTTAAACACCAAATAAAGAAAGAAAGAAAGATCTTTTTGGCTGGGACATTGCAACGGAAAGTTTATGCTTTGGCCTAGCCATTGGAAATATGTAGTACGGAGACGTTGACTCTACGCTAAAAAAAACCTACTTATTGCTTGATTCTTTGGAAGTTTCCAGTTATAATACAGGTGAACAAATAAAACGACATTCACAGATCATTGGGAGGGAGAGAGAGAAACAGAGAAACAGAGATAGAGAGACAAATACAGAGACAGAGAGGCGGACAGAGAGAGAGGAGGGAGCGAGAAATTGAGAGAGAGGGAGGGATATAAGCAGGGGATGAGAGAGCGACTCAGACTCAGACTCAGACTCAGACTTTGAGAGAGAGGGAGGGATAGAAGGAGGGGATGAGAGAGAGATTAAGACTCAGACTCAGACTCAGACTCAGAACTTTATTACAAAAGGATAAAGGTTTTAGGCAAAGCCTATTCTTCCAACCTGTCCTTTATACAACACATAAAGACAGACGCGCATAAAAAATATAAATTCAATCATATAAAATACAGAAATAAATTGTATGGAATGCAACACAATGTGCATTAAAGGAATTTCATAATGAGAACTGAGAGAGAGAGAGAGAGAGAGAGAGAGAGAGAGAGAGAGAGAGAGAGAGAGAGAGAGAGAGAGAGAGAGAGAGAGAGAGAGAGAGAGAGAGAGAAAAAAAAAGAGACAGAGACAGATAGATTAAGGTAGACAGAGGGACATGCGCAGGAAGAAGCAAAGAAAGGTTGCCCCCCCCCCCCCCCAACAGCGAAAAAAGGTGAAACAAGAGAGGTAGCTCAAGAAACGACAAGGTAGACGGTCGAGAAGCATTTATCAGCAAGCAAACAGCGGATGAAAACAGGCGAGATAGTGTTCGGACATTGTCCTCCCACGCGACAAGAGGCATGCAGGTGTGATAAACAACCCTGCCCAACCCTACCTTTCCTACCTGTAGTACGCGTAGCACCCCAACCCTACCTTTCCTACCTGTAGTACGCGTAGCACCCCAACCCTACCTTTCCTACCTGTAGTACGCGTAGCACCCCAACCCTACCTTTCTTACCTGTAGTACGTGTAGCACCCCAACCCTACCTTTCTTACCTGTAGTACGTGTAGCACCCCAACCCTACGTTTCTTACCTGTGGTACGTGTAGCACCCCAACCCTACGTTTCTTACCTGTAGTACGTGTAGCACCCCAACCCTACGTTTCTTACCTGTAGTACGTGTAGCACCCCAACCCTGCCTTTCCTACTTGTAGTACGCGTAGCACCCCAACCCTATACGTTTCTTACCTGTAGTACGTGTAGCACCCCAAACCCTACCTTTCTTACCTGTAGTACGTGTAGCACCCCAAACCCTACCTTTCTTACCTGTAGTACGTGTAGCACACTCTTCTCTTGTCATTGCCCTGTGCAAACTTCGTATCACTGTCGTTTCTTGGGTACACTCATGTAAATTTCCCCTAGTTGCTTCCTTGCTGAAATGCCCTTTCTTTATAATTTATGAAACGAGAAACGGAATGCATTATTGCACTTTGAATTTGGAATTTTGTAAACAGAGGTTAGATGACTGAATTCCTATGACTAGAGGCAAGTGAGTGCACTTGTATACAAAGTAGCAGCCTGTTTAAACAGCAGTCATACACCAAACACCACTGCTTCAAGATGGATAAGTACAACACGGTTATCTCTCTCTCTCTCTCTCTCTCTCTCTCTCTCTCTCTCTCTCTCTCTCTCTCTCTCTCTCTCTCTCTCTCTCTCTCTCTCTCTCTCTCTCTCTCTCTCTCTCTCTCTCTCTCTCTCTCTCGGACACTCACCCATGCTTTTTAAAAGTGTATCAATGATCTACTCATACGTACTATTCGCATAAATGGCGCTTCGCCACAAAAAACAGGTTGAAAAGAAAAAGTGACAGAATCATCACGCTTCATTGATCACCGAACAAAACACTCCCTATTACTCATACAGAAGCACCATTGTTATTCCACACAAGCATTTGAGAGAAGCATACCACATGAAAGGTAGGCGCATACATTTGAAATGTAAGTTATCCATGCAGGGGGGAAATGTCCTACCTGTCAAAGACTTCTGAAGAAGTGTGAAGTCACAAGGTTAATGAAAAAGGTATGATATGGGAAATAAAAATAATTCGCCAATACCTTTCAACAAAGAACTGCACATGCAATGTCAACGTTCTCGGTCTATGACAATGCAAGGTCGTTCACTTGGGACAAAATTCTTTGACGGAAAGGAGCGGACATTTCTCAACAACAACAACATTGCGTTCGGCCAAACCTAACCCATTGAAGCAAGCACAGAGATTTGTTGTTCTCCCTTCCAAATTTATGACCTGCTTTATGTCAAAGTAGCTGTCCTTAATACTAGAATACAGTGACTTTAAATGTCCGAAAGTCGTCAACATTACATATGAACGGAACATTCGTGAGATAAAAACATGCCTTTAAACAACGTCGGCCTTGGAAGCTATCGGACTATGAAAGTGTCAAAACGCTCGCATTTGTCAAAGGTTTGATCTTTATGCCTACTCTAAAGTTACGCGTTTAAAAACTGGGAGGCGCTAGGCTCTAAGCATAGTAATTATAGAGGTTTTGTCAACTAGGTGGAAACACCTATACCCAGGTCGTTCACTTTATTTGTGAGGATCGAGCCTGGCAATTCACATGTCTTTAAAATTAACAAAACACCCCCACAAAAATGACAGACCTTGAAATACAGGGTGACCCAAAAAAAAAGAGTACCCAAACAAAACGTCATAAATTGAACAAAAATAAAGCAATCTTCATAAAATGTATTTACACACACAAGTAGCCTCTGCATGATTTCAACAGAAAATGTTAGCGTTCTAGCTTGTCTTTCAGGAAAGTTATGCTCATTCTACAGAACATGCTCCAAATGGCCTCCCCCGGATTTAAATCCCCTAGATTTCTATCTTTGGGGGTTCCTGAAAGACAACGTCTACAGGAACAACCCACAGACAATCGCAGAACTCAAGCGAGCCATCACAACAACCATTCGCGGAATCTCGCAACAGGAGTGTGTGCGGGTGATTGATAACTTTGCGCGGCGAGTTCAAGTTTGCCTGAATCGGCGCGGAGGCCATTTGGAGCACGTTCTGTAGAATGAGCATAACTTTCCTGAAAGACAAGCTAGAACGCTAAAATATTCTGTGCAAATCATGCAGAGGCTGCTTGTGTGTGTAAATGAATTTTATGAAGATTGCTTTATTTTTGTTCAATATATGACGTTTTGTTTGGGTACTCTTTTTTTGGGTCACCCTGTACATAACCCACCAGTCTTTTAACGAAAACAAATCTTACAAAGTAAAGTTTTCTCTGTCACTGCTGGGACCTTTTGAACTGCAATACAATCCAGTGACATCGTCAGTCATTAAAGATGCATTCACTCCCGTGTAGAAACTCTTGCATACCAACACATAAAATTATATGCACTGGTTTGTACATGGGGTGAGAGCCTTTTTTCCAACGGGACACATGCTGGATATGTTCTACCCTTGTTGCTTTATGTGCAGAGTGGGACTTCTATGCTGAAAACAAATCCTAACTGACAACAAAGACCCTCTGTACAATCCTGTATAATACAATTTCAGTGTCTGCTTAAATGTGGTTATGATCTAGTTCAGCAGCTCCCTTTGACGGTTTACATATCATGACAAAGCCAGTCAATTTATTTATCAATTTTCGATCCGTTCGCGCACAAAGTCGCATCTGCATAGGTTTCGGTACTACGCCAAACGGATGATTATATTCTTAATTAATTTCGTAACTCACACAAAGATGACCTGTTAAAATACCCCCCCCCCCCCCCCAAACAAACAAACAAATATATATATATAAAAAATAAAAAATAAAAATTTAAAAAAAAATAAAAAAAGAATGTCCAGTCTGCTGGGCAAGCAGAAAAGTTGTCGACCTCTAGAATGTGTTCTGAAGGATACTCTTATTTCTTGACAAAAGTATCCACAGATGTGTGGTGTAAACATACTCGCTGGCACGAAGAGGAATGTAAGTTTAGGCTGGATGAGTACACAATAAATGACCAAGGAGCTGACACCTGGGGATCAGATGGCCACCCTTTCAAGCCCACCCCGGGGTAGGGTTACCAGGGTAACCCAGGACAAACACAAGGCAAAGGTTTGTTGGCAATGGTTTCTGTTACAAGTGAGACCGGCCGTAAAACTTGTTTTCGTAGGAGGAGATGCACTTGGGGAAAGAGTGCAAAAGGTTACACAGGGGCCAGGTATTCGCTGAGATCTTCCATCACCATTATCCTTAATCCCTATTCAAAATTTTCCTCAACACTGAAGAACAAGTCGCGTAAGGCGAAAATACAACATTTAGTCAAGTAGCTGTCGAACTCACAGCATGAAACTGAACGCAATGCAACGCAGCAAGACCGTACACTCGTAGCATCGTCAGTCCACTGCTCACGGCAAAGGCAGTGAAATTGACAAGAAGAGCGGGGTAGTAGTTGCGCTGAGAATGATAGCACGCTTTTCTGTACCTCTCTTCGTTTTAACTTTCTGAACGTGTTTTTAATCCAAACATATCATATCTATATGTTTTTGGAATCAGGAACCGACAAGGAATAAGGTGAAAGTGTTTTTAAATTGATTTTGACAAATTAATTTTGATAATAATTTTTATATATTTAATTTTCAGAGCTTGTTTTTAATCCAAATATAACATATTTATATGTTTTTGGAATCAGCAAATGATGGAGAATAGGATGAACGTAAATTTGGATCGTTTTATAAAAAAGATATTTTTTTTACAATTTTCAGATTTTTAATGACCAAAGTCATTAATTAATTTTGAAGCCACCAAGCTGAAATGCATTACCGAAGTCCGGGCTTTGTCGAACATTACTTGACCAAAATTTCAACCAATTTGGTTGAAAAATGAGGGCGTGACAGTGCCGCCTCAACTTTCACGAAAAGCCGGATATGACGTCATCAAAGACATTTATCAAAAAAATGAAAAAAACGTATGGGGATATCATACCCAGGAACTCTCATGTAAAATTTCATAAAGATCGGTCCAGTAGTTTAGTCTGAATCGCTCTACACACACACACACACACACACACACACACACACACACACACACACACACACACACACACACACACACACACACACACACACACACACACACACACACACACACGCACATACACCACGACCCTCGTCTCGATTCCCCCCTCTACGTTAAAACATTTAGTCAAAACTTGACTAAATGTAAAAATGAAACCAAGGAACATAATTGCGGAACCGAACTATGTCGGATGCCCATAATTATGTGTAAAATATAATTGAAATGAAATATACAAAAGTGTAATTCAATCAGAACACGCCGGGCTAGAGAAAACAATCACATTATTTCAACTTCTTTGTACTTATGCAGGATTCTCATTAAACAAAAAGTCAGAAAGGGCAAGACAAAGTACGAATAGACTTACGAAACGAAAAGACAGGTTGACGAACAAACAGACGTTCAAAGTTAACAATTGAAAAACACAATCCGAAACCGATGGGACTGCTAACGTTCCAAATCAAGAATCAAAATACAAGAGAGGTTAACATGTTTGGAACGTTTAATTAAGGACAGCACAACACGTTCACAAGGACCTCGGCGGGGATATAGCTCAGTTGGTAGCGCGCTGGATTTGTATTCAGTTGGCCGCTGTCAGCGTGAGTTCGATCCCAGGTTCGGCGGAAATTTATTTCACAGAGTCAACTTTGTGTGCAGACTCTCTTCGGTGTCCGAACCTCCCCCCGTGTACACTACATTGGGTGTGCACGTTAAAGATCCCACGATTGACAAAAGGGTCTTTCCTGGCAAAATTGCTTAGGCACAGTTAATAATTGTCTACCTATACCCGTGTGACTTGGAATAATAGGCCGTGAAAGGTAAATATGCGCCGAAATGGCTGCAATCTACTGGCCGTATAAAATTTCATCTCACACGGCATCACTGCAGAGCGCCTAGAACTGTACCCACGGAATATGCGCGATATAAGACTCATTGATTGATTGATTGATTAATAACATTTGAAATGGACAAACAAGAGACACGGCAGAAAAACAAAATCAAAGAAATGACAAATGTTGCTTTTACTTTATATTCGACTGTGCCCAAGATGGTCATAGAAATTATAAATCTACTTTTATTTAAAAGAAAACAAATCGTTCCTGGCTTTTTTTGTGCTTTTTTTGGTTTTTTTGTATAATTGAAACACGCACCAAGAGAAAGATGTGTTAAGACAATACAAAAGACACCCATGGGTCAAACAAAAAGGTGCACATGAAGTGCAGTTAACATAAAAAGTCTTGACCATGGCTTCGCTAAATCAGGCAGGGAGGAACGGAATGTCCACTGCGTTGAATGACGTACAACTTAAAGGGAATGTCTACCTATGCCCGCGTTTCGTGTTGACCAATATACAAGAGCAGCATCGCGGAATAAGAATAACGATATTCTGGTACATGATGGATGATTGCGAAAGAGAGAGAGAGAGAGAGAGAGAGAGAGAGAGAGAGAGAGAGAGAGAGAGAGAGAGAGAGAGAGAGAGAGAGAGAGAGAGAGAGAGAGAGAGAGAGAGAGAGAGAGAGAGAGAGAGAGAGAGAGAGAGAGCGACCGAGACAGACAGACAGACAGACAGACAGACAGACAGACAGACAGACAAACAGAGACCGATACAGAGAGAGATACAGGGAGGGAGACAGAGACAGCAAGCCAGCCAGACAGACAGACAGACGGACAAACAAACAGACAGACAGACAACGACAGGGGAAGACAGAGAAATACAAATGGGGGAGACAGGAAGACGGACAGACAGACAAAGAAGAATGTCTTTCAAATTCCAAAGTGTGAACATTGCAAGGTAAAATATAATCTCCAATTTCTTCACGACAAAGCATTTAGTGACTTTTTGTTTGTAATGCAAGGTTGTACGAATTTCTACGTTCTTGACAGAGTTAGTCCTAAAGTATGCGGCGGAGATAAAATTCCACCCCTCAAAAAAAAGTCATACCAAAGAAACTGATATCAGAAGATAAACAAGTACTCCAGAGTACAAGTCCTACTATTCTTTAGGAAAGGAGTGGTAGGGGTAATTTACCCAAACCACGGCTCATTGTTGCGAGAAATCTAATGCTCGCCACATATAAAAGCAATGGGACTTGTGAAGTTCTCATCTCAGTTGGGGTTTCCATAGAAGTTCAAAGCCAGGCTGAGCAGAATACCAATGTTGGTATGTAAATCTAAATTCGAACGCATCGTTGTGTCCATTAATGGCTTGCTCGCGTAGCTAACTCGAAATCGTGTATTTAAAGTTCCATTTATACATAGGATACACCATACAGAGTTGACTAGACAGCGGCCACAGCAGAATATTAATTTTTATTGGCGTGGCTCTGACAGGGAATGGGGGAGGCAGGGAGCTCACTTAAAAGATTTGCATCTCTCTTAGTTTTGCATGGTGCCTGTTTGAAGGAAAGCAGACCCAATTACTACAAACTAGCCGCAACAATTCTCTTATTGTTACACACACACACACACACACACACACACACACACACACACACACACACACACACACACACACACACACACACACACACACACACACACACACACACACACACACAAGGTACCAGTCGGTCCTAAAAATAATACACAGGTTATCAAACAAATAAATAAAACTTTGCTGTCATAGAAAATACATCATGAGTATGTTTTGATCAAAAATAAGCAATTACAATAACAATCAACCACAAAACTTACCTCTACGCACGACATCCCAGCAACTGATGCTTAGGTTACGTTACGACTTTCAAAGTGAGTGCGACACATTGACGGCATGTCGCGAAACGCACCGACTGACCCTAGACCTCGCTGTCGCGGCGCTGGTGGCCATGTTTGTAGGCCGAAGCTGCCGTTGTTTAACAGCTAATTGTGAAGTCGTAGAGCCAGAGAAGGAGAGCTAACATGGGAGAACACTCTAACTCAACACGGCATCACTCCAAAACAATATGGCGGCGATCTAACACAATTCTCAGGAGTGGCAGTCCGCCCAACACCGTGCAGATACACACAGTTCCGAAACATCAAACATGGCGCGAGCCGAAAAAAAAAGTCTTTGTCAGTCAGTTGTCTGCCCTTTTTTCACAACCGTCCCCTAATAAGGATCTGATTCTATTTTGATTCAAACAAGGCGCCTAGGTGGCTCAAAACAGAACCGTGGTATCAGTTTTCGCCTCTGAAAGAAAACGAAAGAGTCCCGGCTAAAGGGATTGCCACTACGACAATCAAGTTTAGTGCAGTTCCGGAGTTGCGTTTATCTTTTGTAAATTGTGGGCCAGGAACGTAAAAACGAAACACCACACAGTTTCTATTGCAAGAACACAAAGGCTTTCTTTACACGCGTCCTAAAATTGATGGCGTATGTTAATGCAGAATCAAAAAAACAAGAAAGGTAAGTTGTTGGAACGTTGGTATTGACAAAATTACGTTACAGTCACAAATATGTCGACCCAACAGACAAACAAATATCACAATAAACTTATCTTGATGGAATTCAGTTTTCGCCCACTCGCCAGGAAGCAGAAATTATTCAGTAGATTGAAAATCAAAAAGTCATCCTAGCTCCACTTCATCACTTTGGCCACACTTTTACCTGCAATCTTTGAAGAAACAAACTCCAAAACAAAGTGATCACTTTTTTCCTTAATTGTCTATTGTATATCAGTCTTGTTCTTCCACTTTAAAGATCGGTAGATCGAAGTTCTAGTAAACGTTCCGTTGTGTCTATAATCAAACTCTCCAAAATCCAAAAACAAAAAAAAGACTTATAATTGATGTTCCAAAATTCAGAATCAAAAATCAAAAATGGTATTTTGACGTTTAATTTATGACAAAACAAAACGTCACATTTACAGTACGTCGACCCAGTGTTCTTCTAAGTGGACAGACAGACAGACAAACAGTTTGTGATACAGATACTGAACTTATCGCAACATCTTGCATGAACCTAACTGGCACGACGCTGGCGAGGCAATGTTAATTAAACGTCCAATCACCTCCCATTCTTGTTTGTTTCATTTTGTTCCATGAACTTACCTTTCTTGTTTTTAGAGTATCCACTTCATCATGAAAGACCAACCAGTAAACACAACCATCACACGAAAACGGCGGTTCGTGAAGTACACACTGCAGCCCGATGAACTAAAAACGCAACGTAACTGATGCAGTGTGCACCGACCTGCTGATTTCAGACAATAAAAGACGCAGCAAGCGCGTGCACATCCATTGTGTCGTGTCGTTTGGTAGTCGCATGGGGTTGGGGTTCACAGGACTTTTGGCGCCTTGAATGCAAACACACCGTGCTTAGTCATTGTCCTCACATATATAGGAAAATGTCACATGGTTTTTAGCTAAATGGCAAAGGTTTTCTTCTGGGTTTTGATAAACACATTGTCGAAATGATTTCCCCCCTCTATTTTGACAATAACAACAACAACAACAACAACAACAACAACAATAACAACAACAACAACAACAACAATAAAAAAAACATAAAAAACCAACAACAGCAGCAAGCAAAAGACAATAAAAAAGTAACTAACCACTATCACATTTCGTTACTTACGAACTGATGCACCAAAGCTTCAAATTTCATCCAGTCAACTGGAAGGTCCCAAAACTATTTCTACGAATTTACAATAATTGCACGCATGTGTAACACTTCATGTGACTAGAAGCCTAACAAGCAAAGTTGAGTAGGTCAACATTTAAACCGGAATGAATACAACGAACTCACGAGGGTGAATCCGGTACAGTATTCTTCAACAGTAGATGCGCATATGGGGAAGGTCTGTTTCGGAACACAATCGTAAACACTTAAGATTACAATTCTGACCTCTTTCAACGGGGAAGATATTTCGGATTAAAAATCTTGACCCTTTTCAACAGGACCAAATGTAAAATGGCGAAACCTTGCCAACAACACTTGACCCACCCAAACTGCTTTCCATTGTTCGGCGTAACCTGTTGGTTATCGCGCTTGTGCCTCATTTGGGTCACCAAGTGGACTCGTCTACAACCCAATAACGAGTCATTTCCAGTTTAGCTGTCTTCCAGTTCCGGTGCAATTTCTACTCTGTTGTTGCTCATCAGAAGAGTTTGCGCTGTTTGGCTATAATGGGAATTTGACGGTGTTTGTTTTGATGTGTTATTAAGCTCAGTAGAGCATGGCTTAGTTGTTGTTTTAGTTTTGGTTTTGATTGCGTAAATTAAGACTTATTGCATAGTTACAAGTAATTAGGCATTAAACGAAATCTCCAATATGATACTTTAGACCACAGCAAATAGCAGCGTCAATCACTTTAAAATATTACTTGGGTTTGTTTGTTTGTTTGTTTGTTTGTTTGTTAGTGTGTTTGTTTGGACAAGAAAAACACTAAATATTGTTCACTGTGGCGTCAATGCCGTAACATCTCTGACGTTGTAAAATGTTATTGCTAGAAAGTATTTCACATTAAACATTGTGACATTTCATCACTATATAACATACAAGACAATACGGTTAGAACATGAATACTAGGACCCAGCAATCATGTCGTTTTGACGAAGGGAACACCGGTATTTTGCCACACTTGTGCACCCACATTAATATCAAACGCAGTACCTTCCACGCGTGTCTATTCATTCCGACACAAAATCCGCCTGCCTGCCGTTACCGAGTGACACACATCCGACATGCGTTTCCCCCTCACATTATACTCTTTGACGCTTACCATGGCGTCATGTGTTCAATGCGTATACACCTAATGTAATTCAGAGCATGCCATCGAGTGCAATTACTCCATCGAAATGCAAATGTGGTTTTTGCCGTCCGGGTGTGCTTGTTGGGTTTCAAATGCCTCCGATATGCGTATTATATTTGAACTTCAAGTTTGACAAAGCGAAATTCCATCACATGACAAAATACAAGTGTGATAATTGCAAAGAGCTTTGCAGCGTGATTTACAACTACAGTGACAGATACCAGAGTAGTTACAGCGACACAAACTAATGAGCAAACATACATACACACATTCTGCAAACTGTGGTTCAAGAAGCATAAAACACTACAAATCATTCTGAAGGTACCGGAAATTTATCATTAACAAAATAAATTAACAAAATCAACAGAAGCAACAAATAGAGGGTCAAAACAAAAACAACAAAAACAAGAACGTAGGGCCCGTACATGTTTGCACACTTACCGCCCCTTCTTCTGTCGTCAAGCATCACTGTCTGAGCCAACCTGGCAAACTACTTCAACATATTTTGCAGCCTGATCTCTCAGTTCTCGAACAAAATCTCGAACGTGACGAGAATCAAAATTAGCGCATGTGCAAGAAAGTACATTACAACTTCCACGTACTTCTACTTGTAAACTCAGCGGCAATTAAGTTCCGTGAATTGACAAAGTGAAGTTAGTTTAGCAAAACTACCATTCGCAATGTCAAACTAAATTAAAACCAGCAGGATCCGTTCGTGTTATTCTTAAGAAAATAATGAAACAAGCTACTGCACATTTCGTTGGTAACGATACTGAAGGGGGTCAGAGGCTTGTCTCGTAAGTACGACGAAAACCCGAGAAGATCCGAGAAGAACCTTACAATAGTCCGGAGTCCCGCTTCTTGACCTACTTATTTCAGGCTTTTGTGAGGTACTGAATGGATGTGAAGAAAACGAGATTCGTGATAAAGATTCTGAAAGGAAGTACAGTAATTACCAAAAAACGAATTTCATTTTTGATATCGTTTTACTCATGTGCTTTAGAATATTGGTGCTTGTGGTTGGGGGGGGGGGCGTGTGGGTGTGTGTGTGTGTGTGTGTGTGTGTGTGTGTGTGTGTGTGTGTGTGTATGTGTGTGCGTGTATGTGTGTGTGTGTGTGTGGGTTGTTGAAAGTGGGGGGGGGGGGGGCATGTGCGCTCGTGTGTGCTTGCGTGCGTGCCTTGACACACTTGACGATAGCAAATAAATATAATTATCCAAAGTCATTTGCGTGTAGGAAAATCAACAATTCATTTCACTGCGGTAGTTCCTGTGACCGTTCAATATTGTCGTAGCTGGCCCTTGACACTTCGAGACTCAAAATCATTGCCGCGGGCAAGCGATTTCCCAATTTACAGTACAAACAAGTCGCGTAAGGCGAAATTACTACATTTAGTCAAGCTGTGGAACTCACAGAATGAAACTGAACGCACTGCATTTTTTTCACAATGACCGTTGTCCGCCGCTTGTGCAAAACGGATTGAAACTGACGAGCCTGTTCAGCGCGGTAGTGGTTTCGCTGTACTGTGCTGCATAGCACGCTTTTCTGTACCTCTCTTCGTTTTAACTTTCTGAGCGTGTTTTTAATCCAAACATATCATATCTATAGTTTTTTTGTAATCAGGACCCGACAAGGAATAAGATGAAATTGTTTTTAAATCGATTTTGGAAATTTAATTTTGATCATAATTTTTATATTTTTAATTTTCAGAGCTTGCTTTTAATCCAAATATAACATATTTATATGTTTTTGAAATCAGAAAATGATGTAGAATAAGATGAACGTAAATTTGGATCGTTTTATATAAAAAAAAAATTATTACAATTTTTAGATTTTTAATGACCAAACTTATTAATTAATTGTTAAGCCACCAACCAAGCTGAAATGCAATACCGAAGTCCGGCCTTCGTCGAAAATTGTTTAACAAAAATGTCAATCAATGTGATTGAAAAATGAGGTGCCGCCTCAACTTTTACAAAAAGCCGGATATGACGTCATTAAAGGTATTTATCGAAAAAAAATGACAATAACATCCAGGAATATCATTCCCAGAAACTCTCATGTTAAATTTCATAAAGATCGGTCCAGTAGTTTGGTCTGAATCACTCACACACGCACAGACAGACAGACAGACAGACACACATACACCACGACCCTCGTCTCGATTCCCCCTCTATGTTAAAACATTTAGTCAAAACTTGACTACATGTAAAAACAGGCACTTTTGGATAAACAACCTTGCTATGGCTGATAGGGTCGAATTCAACCTCACTTCCACCCGGAAAGGGCGACCCCGTAGTGGGAGAACCCGTTACGGGCGATGCTAAGCGCCATGCATATCAACAGGCAACTCTCTCAATGGCGGTCTCATAAACGAATGAATACAATTATTTGGACTGAATGCAAAGCTTCATATAATTCAACGTAGCAAACAGAAGAATCATATATACTGATTGCTACCAGGAAAAAGTAGAGATGTGCGGAGCGTTATGACGACAAACGCGCTGTCACGCGAGATGAGGTCAAAGTCTTCCGTCTTGCAGTGAAGTTCATGGACTAGGACTAATTCGGAAAATAACTCTGTCGGGTTTGTATGGGTTGTGAAAGAGTGAACGCCATTGCTCTTTACTCGGACAAATATTGGAGGGCCAATCACTAGCAAGTGGTGTGTCGGAAACACGAGGACAGGAGCGGATGTGGAGTTATTTGTCAGAGGAATAGCAAGGGTATTCACTCGTGTACAACCTTACAAACCCGATGGAGTTATTTTCGAAAATCGTCTATTAGCATCGCTCATTGCGGGAACACCTGTTGCGGAGTCGCGAAGTAAGGGTAAAAGTGGTCGAACTCGACTCTATCAAACAAAATGGGGGCGTTGCGGGAGAAACGAGCTGTCAGTGTAGCTCGTTGTTTAGTCGATAACAAATATACAGTGAAACCCCCATTTTAAGACCTCCAAAAATCTGAAGAAAAAACCCGGTCACAATAAGAAGGGAGTCTGAAAATGGGGGTACATTTACAGATGTTATGAACAGAAAAATCAGAGAGAAAAAATCTAGGCCTTAGAAAGGGGGAAGTCTTAAATTGAGGTGTCTTAATAAGGAAGGTTCCACTGCATCTGTGTATCTAAGGACGTGGGGGTAAAAGAATGACGTGAAGGAGGTGGTCCCAGCTGACCCTGAGCAACATTACAGTCCTCTGACCACTACTGATCGGTGCAGCAGGCCATAAGAACCAGACATAAAGACCCCATCCGTCGAAAAAAAATACCCTCCGGCTGCACCCGACACGGCTTAACTACTCTTGCAAGAGGACCCTAATCGTCTTTAGAGAGGGGCTTTTCAATGTACAGCTCTAAAGCACAATGCAGGACTTACAGGGGTAGGGGTGGGGGCAGGGGGGTGTTGATGACCAAACTACTGTAGACAAATGTGGCAATCGGTTGAGGAAGAACTTGAGGGTGAGGGATGCCGAGTGGTAACGCACTTGCGCTCGGAAGCGAGAGGTTGCGAGTTCGACCCTGGGTCAGGGCGTTAGCAATTTTCTCCCCCCTTTCCTAACCTAGGTGGTGGGTTCAAGTGCTAGTCTTTCGGATGAGACGATAAACCGAGGTCCCTTCGTGTACACTACATTGGGGTATGCACGTTAAAGATCCCACGATTGACAAAAGGGTCTTTCCTGGCAAAATTGTATAGGCGTAGATAAAAATGTCCACCAAAATACCCGTGTGACCTGGAATAATAGGGCGTGAAAGGTGGATGCAGCGCCTAAAGGCAGTCGATCTACTGGCCGATGTGAATGCGTGATATATTGTGTAAAAAATTCCATCTCACACGGCATTAATAGGTAACATGCGCCTTGAGTCGCCTTGTGTGGTGAGATACGTGCGCGATATAAATCCTCGTAAATAAATAAATAAATAAAATAAATACGTACGGCATAACGGCTCTTGCACGTGGACCCTAATCGTCTTTTCAAAGGCGCTTTTTAATGCAGAACTCTAAAGCACTATGCCAGAATTAGACTTACAGGGGTGGGGGTGGGGGGGGGGAGGATGTTGATGACCGAACTACCGTCAAAACGTGTGGCAAGCGGGGGAGGGGGGATAGAGAGGGAGAAGAAATGGTGATGGCCGAACCACGGTCCAAAAAGTGTGCCAAGCGGGGGAGGGGGAGGGGAGGGGAGCTCTGGAGGGAAAGGAGATGTTGATGTCCAAAAGCGTTGCTAGCACTATTCAAGACTTTATTGTGAAGGATGGAAGGGGGACAGGCATAGGGACTGAGAGGATGTCCGAACTGCAGTTCAACAGCGAGGAGAGCTTAGTCAAGATGTTGTGCAGGGGGAATGAAGAAGGGGGGGGGGGGGGACTGGAGGGGGGGGGGGGTTGTTGATGTTCCAAGTACTGTCAAAAAGTGTGTCTAGCAACCACCCCACGTGTGGGTGAGACATCGTGTTTGTTTGATTTACCAAAGGTCTTTGACACGTCCTCAGCCAGTAAACATGTTTGGACAAGGTCTGCCACGAACGGCCGTGGGCAATTCGCAAGACATGAGCTCTCCAAATGTTGATAGGTTTCCCAATAGGCAACAGGACGTGGGTCTCTCAACTTCAATTATTGTTTAGGTGTAAGTGCTTGACGTAACGTTTGTTTTTTATACGCAAAACATTGTTGTTGTTGTTGTTGTTGTTGTTGTTGTTGCAAACTTCGTATACACCTGACACGCACACAAACGTTGCAAGCAAAAGCCTGTTAACCTTGTACAATGGTTATGCGCCCTAAGTAATGATGTAAATTGAAAGAGCATGACGATGTGCAACTTCTCTTAAAGAATTTCATATTTCCAAAAGAAAACTTATTCTAACAAGTTCATTAATTCAAGGCAGAACCTTTCACAATTGCGTGACATAACCGATTGGAACAATGAAATATCATCATAAATGAATGAACTAAATGTATATCTCCGGGCAGAGCACTGGACTTCAGAAGGTCGCAGGTTCGAATCCGGGCCGAGACGGACACGGGTCAATGGTATGTGCAGACCCGGAGACGGTATCAATGTCCCGCCCCCATGTCACCACTGTAGCCCGTAAAAGACCTCGGTAATTCTGCCATAAGTGCAGATAGCTGATATCCCCAAAACCCGCATACACTTGTGTATCTCATCTAAAGTCGGGGTAAATCCCGAAAACATGTCCCCAATGGTTTTGCCGTGAGGGCGTAAAACCAGACTTTCTCTTGTATCTCCGGGTTATAATTGCAGCACTGCGCATTTTCATCACACGCCCCAGGAAAGACAAGTTACAACCAGACCTCCATGCACCGCATTCATAACGACCATAATCCGCCCCCAACCTGTCCTTGCTATGAATAAAACAAAGCGATTAGCATAACGAGGGTGGGAGGGAGGCTACAGGTGCAAAGGTGTAAATGACATGTTGAGCGGTCACTGTGTGTTTGGAAGTCGCATAACGAAGGCCGGAGGGTGCAAAAACATCCGCGGCTTACAAGGTCTCCGAATGTACAGGGATTTCTACTCCGCCTGTTCCCATCTGTATTTCTAGAGTGTCTGAGACATTCATTCCCATGTATGTGGTTGCAACAAGATTATACAAGCGTGTTCTTGAATGTAGAAGATAGAGCCTTCTCGTCGTCTAAATTATACTCACGACGGCACTCGCACATTTGGTTGACGTTGCTTAATGTTGTTACAAAAGAAGATCTCATGGCAGTGCGGGGAGTTTTAGTAGGGACAGATAGCTAATTTAGACAACATAATATCAGTAGGGGTAAATCCCGAAAACATTTTCATCACACGCCCCAGCAAAGACAAGTTACAACCAGACCTCCATGCGCAAAGAGCATAAGAGCATAATTGTAAAGTTATGATGTTGCGCTATATAAATGCTCATTTATTATTATTATTATTATTATTATTATTATTATTATTATTATTATTATTATTATTATTATTATTATTATTATTATTATTATTATTATTATTATTATCATTATTATAGGTATTGGTCTCAGTACTTCTGTTCGCTGTTTTTAAGACACAAAGTTGGCAAAGGGAGCGGTTTCATATAGTCAAGTACAATTAACAAAACAAGGTATTAGTCAAAACACCATGTGTGATACGCATTGCCGTACCAATTCTGTTCAGATTTACAATGTTCTCAAAAGACACAGCAACAACAACAAAAATCCAAAATAAATCAAAGCCCACCACATAGAATATCAAAAGAATGAAATAGGTGACGACAGGGAAGTATTCACAGTGTTGACCCAATCGTAAACATTCGTGTCAAAATGTTGATGAACATCACACGAAAACGGGCAGCCGGATACGATCTTAATCATGTAAGAAGTCACACTTCGACGGAGGAAAACAACTTTTTGAAATCGGTTGCAAACAATGTGTACCTGATACAAGCACAACTTATGGAATAAAGACCGTTCTGATATTTCGGTTTTTTCCCCAAAACAGGACATTCTCCCCTTTCTCTTATACAAAGAAATCAAATCGAAGAGATAGATAGCCATTTCAATTATGACCTCCACTCTCAGTGTTGAATTCAGCGTTATTCACTCTTGCGACCAGCGCTAAGGTTAAGTTTGTTCCCCAACTCACAGGACTGTAATGCTAAGCCCCTTAAGATGAGGTGGAATCTGTGCGCTGCGTGGATAGCTCATTGACCCTACAGAGCTCAGCTTTATGGGCATAAACCACTATGAGTTGACAATGCATGGATACGTTCTGCTGCAGCCAAAAGCCATTGAATATTTGCTTCTGATACATATATATTCTACGCATCTTGCTCAAGATATGGGGGTTGGGGAGAGGGGTGGAGGAGGAGGGGTGTGGGGTGGGGGGGGAGTGGGGGAAGGGGAGGGGGGAGGGGCAGGGGGGCAGCAATGATTCTTCCAGACAATTTGCATGATATGGTCGATGTGGGCCGGTGATCGCTTTTGATAGGTGGTCGCGAGGGCAGGTTCGACGGTACAGTGTACGGCATTCACCAGTCTATGAACCCTTTAACTACCATCTCATACACCAACATAATAATATTCCCAACGACCAATACCTAACCTCTTTGAACCGTCCCAACCTCTATACATGCAAATGAAGCAGCAATGGCCATTCGGACAAGGAATACACGGCTGTACGCACGTATTCCATCGTCTAGATGGACAGTGATAGTGAATCTATACATACACCGACTGTTACGATGACCAGCTGACCGTGACTTTTCTCGGTTCAGCAGCGCTGCCTGCTTTGTTTTGATGTCTCAGGTAGATACTAGTCAGTGACCTGTGTCACGGAATCATTAAAGTCAGGTGCGAATCGTTCATGCGTGATGGGAGTTCTTGAACGCGCCATTGTGGAGGAAATGGCACCTCCTGTTTCGGACCAGGTAAACGACTGGGTGGATCAGGGTCATTGTTTTGTTTAAAGGGCGTTTGTTTATTTGGTTTTTAGTTGGTTGGTTAGTTGCTTACTTGGTCTATGTCGGTCTATCTGTCTGTCTGGCTGTCTGTCTGTATGTGTGTCTGTCCCGGTTTACCTGTCTCTGGCAGTATATATCTCTGTCTGACTGCCCGTCTGTCCGTCTGTTAGTCTACTTTTCGCTGACGACACAGCGTGCCATGCTGACGTCAAGACAGCAGCGGACCAAGAAAACCTCCAAACAGACCTCGACAGACTGGCGTCCTGGGAACAGAAGTGGAAGATGGCATTCCATCCTGCCAAATGCACCACCGTACACATGACCCGACGCCGTACCACCCTACCGTACAAGTACCAGCTCCACGGCCAGAAACTCCAGGAGGAGACCCAGGCCAAGTACTTCGGCGTCACCCTGACCAAAGACCTGAAGTGGAACACCCACATCGCCAACATCACCACCAAGGCGAACAGAGCACTTGGCTTTGCTAGACGCAACATCAAGCTCAGCAACAAGAAGGTCAAGGCGGCTGCATACAAGGCACTAGTACGACCCATCCTGGAGTATGCCAGCCCAGTATGGGACCCACACACCGCTGAAGACAGTGCCTTTCTCGAAAAGGTCCAAAGAAGAGCAGCCAGATGGGTGTCGCATCGCTTCCGCCAGACCTCCAGCGTCAACAACATGCTCGAAGACCTTGAGTGGCCTACGCTTGAGAGCAGACGGAGGCGAGCGAGACTAACAACCGTCTACAAAGTCCACCACGACCTTGTCGCAGTGAAGAGCAACCACGCACCAAAGCCAAGCCCACCCAAGTGCACGACCAGGCAGACCCACGCTCTATCCTACGAAATCCCCCACTCTAGGACAGCCTACAGGCAGAAAACATTCTTCCCGCGCACCATTCCAGAGTGGAACCGCCTGCCTGTAGAAACTGCCACAGCGCCATCCCTGGCATCCTTTCAGGCCAGGCTGGCAACTCTCCACTGACCCATCATCCCCCCCCCTACCCCCAACCTCCCCCCCCCCTGAACTTCACCCCTGACCAAGCAATAGACCGGAACCACAATCACCCAAGCGTAGCAGATTCATCACCATGCTGATGTTGGATACCTATCACTAAGAAGAAGACCTGTCTGTCTCTCGGTCTGTCTCTCTCTCTCCCCTTGTCTGTCTGTCTGTCTGTCTGTCTGTCTCTCTCTCTCTCTCTCTCGATCTCTCTCTCTCTCTCTCTCTCTCTCTCTCTCTCTCTCTCTCTCTCTCTCTCTCTCTCTCTCTCTCTCTCTCTCTCTCACTGCCTGTCTGACTGTTTGTCCGTCAGGTTGGTTGGATGTCTGTCTGTCTGTCTGTGTGAGACACAATCAATGTCTTAGTTATGGGGACAATAGAGTTTCGGATTCTGGGAAAACTCTTGAGCAATCTTTCAAGTGTTCACGTGTATTTAATAACATAGTTACACAGGAAGAAAGTGGTAAAAACTGTATATGTTCCAAAACATGCGCGCCTTTAAACAGAAAGAGGGAAGAGAGAAAGATGCCCACGTTTACATTTGTTGACGTGTTTTCATTGCATTAAGCTCATATTGTTACCAGTAATGTGACTCAGGCATTATAAAAGCCATCTGAGATTAATTCACAACGTTTTGAGCTTTTTATTTCGCGACACTCTTAATTCCGCATGCATACTAATACATTAACATTAATCCCACGAACCCATCAACCAAATCTATTTGAAGTTAATGAATTCACAAATCACCTAGTCGATTGTTTACATGATTCAAGTGTTACTACAACACAGTTATAGGCTGGAGGTACATTTTCCTTTCTCTTAGTCTCATGCCCTCGGGATATCATTAAGACTGTGTTGAAGTGTCGACCATCGCACGACATAAGACGATAGACATCTGTAGCCGCAGGTAACCTAGGTTCACATCCGCAGAAGGTTAACACGACCTACCTTCACCCTTCCGTGAAATTACTGTTGGTGTTTACTGACGTTAAAGACACATCCATTTCCAAAGTCATGCATGATTTGCTGTACCCAGTAAGCAATGCTTTCTCCAAGAACAGCACAGTGCGCATCCCTTGGACAATTATGCGATTTTAATTTAATTGCTTTATACAATGTAAGCTTTCAAAACCTGCCATGACTGGCGTTATACAGCATGCCAAATGCTTAGCTATTAACTCATGCTTACGTCGTTCTTCAGCTTGTACGGTTCGTCAAAGCTTCCGTTTTCCGTAGAAACTCTGGCTACGCATACATTCCCGACCACACGACATAAAATTATACTTGACTTTAATTGTATCACACACGCCCTATAATTATAAACTTACACTCTCTGTGACTTTGCCCTTAAACATTTGCATACGTTTTAGCAGGGCTATAAATTAGGCTAAATACACAGGCAACAACCCAAGCCGGACTATAAATCATGGTAAATTCCGAGCAATAGCGTAATACCACTTAGCCACCGAGGACCCGAACTCTGACAATGCCCCCTTTGTTTGTTAGGTTAAGAGTGGACCCCCTTCGGCGCTCTCCTGTTTTAATGAACATTTTTGCTGAGCTATGTTAATTGTTTGTCGTTTTCTCGATTAATTCGACAGACATGCGACATTACAGATCTACAGGTAAACTACGTTCTTGACCCCTTTACGTTACTTTATACTTCCCTTTGGCACGCGCATAATTTGTCAACATATTCCTCGTTGAAATAAACTTAGAAAGGGCAAGCAATAAAGGACTAAACAGCTACTGAGTAGAGTAATCCTTTCAGGCTGAAAAATATTCAAAACCATATCCTTTCTTCCCGGATTATAATTGAGACTATATACCCTCCTTTGTGCTTGACACAAGAACTAATCCCCACTCCTCAAAGTTGACAGCTCCGTTTGATATAATTTATATCACCCTCTTCACTGAAAGTGTCACCGGCCATGTAAATTACCGTAAAGAAGATCTCAGTCAAAACAATTAATTGTATAGCACCAACGTTTTGTAGGAGAGGGCATGAAAAAGGGCCATGTAGGTGTGTTTGGTCTTAGAGGCAGAGAAAACACGCCAGATGGTAAAGTTCTCCGCGCCTGCAGGGCCTTGTTTGAATTATACGAAACTAGCGTTTATAAACACAGACGGCCAGCTCCGCCTCTGACGTCAGACAATGATCTAAATATAGCTCTACGTCTTGTAGAGACTTGAGTGAAAATCTAGCACCGCCAGAGATCTGAATGAGCTTTCTAATGGTCTTAAAGATGTCAAAGAGTTTGATCTTGCTCTTTGCTGATCGCAAAACTAAACAAAGCCGTGGTTTATGGATGCTTTTTTTGTGGTCCACGTGAAAACAAATTATAGGTAATCTGCATAAAAAAGTAGGGCACTGATTTCGATTTCGGCAATGTCAGTGTTTATTTGTACGGCCAGCTTTATTCAAGCAAGTAGGGCTCGTTCAGTTAAGTTGCTTTTTACGAGAACTTTTCAACACAAAAAAGAAAAGAAAACACATTGTTTGTATTTCATTCATGACCACAAAAGTCACCATACATCAGTATGACCTACTTTGCCAAACTAACGATCGTCAGTTACCCATTATTCCTCCCATTGAAGGCACACACTCATTCACCTATACACCTATCGCTTTACTGCCGAGAACTGAACCAACATTCCAAACAGGTACGTTACACTGCCCTCAACAAGTCAAATTGTCCACGGCTCGCACTGGAAAGTAAAAACCATAATTCTCTCTGTCGCCCGAGCTTCGTTGTACGACAACAAGGCATGTCGAAAAAGGGCGCAAAGCCATCAACAAACACACTCAGCTCTGGCCTAAATTCATCCCCCACGTGGGACATAGTGAGAAAGGAAAGGCTGCTAAAAGTGTTTACTTTGCGTGTGGATATTTAGTTAAAACAGAGTTTGAATCATTTATTGGAACAGGAGATGAAAATGCGCTGAAAATACTTTATTTTTTTATTTTTTACGAAACACATTATTCTGCTTCGAAGTTCAGACTCTTCGTCGTTTAAGGCTTACCATACCACGAACCACTACCTGCTTTCCGGTGGTATATATCAGCTCCAACCGTTTCCTCCGGTCGTGTGCAAACATTCACTTGTTGAACGCATGCAAAGAGGATTTACTAATAATCTTCAGCGTCATGACAGCAAGGACAGACGCTCAAAACGTATCACTATCAGTTGTTTCGTATTTCAGCTCCAACCGTTTCCTTCAGTCGTGTGATAGTACCCAATATTGACGGACAGTGTGAAGATATCTGCTGCAATGGTCTGTTGAGACAGTGATATCAAAATCGAGACAGACTAATAGCAGAAATTATCATCACACAGTCCGTCAATGTTAGCTATATTGCTATTTATCTGGACATTTTGTATTCACTGTACAGAAATTACAAAAGCATCTGTTTCAATTTTGGCTGTTCCATATCCCTCCCTCTGAGAATTATTTCTTGTTGTTCACTCTTTTCTTGTACTTTCCAGTGTTTCCAAATGTCTTTTCTTTCAAAAAAGTAATTAGTTACTTGCTCAACTAAATTCTGGGATAATTACATTTTCATACATATTTTTTAGTTTTTAAATGTAGGTGTCTTTGTTTTTGAAGTGGGGAAGCAATAAAGAGGTCGTCGATATCAAAACTGATATCGACGGAAATGTCGTCGATATCACTTTTGCAATGAGCTCAGTTTTGCCCAATTGACCAATGGAAATCTACGTAACATATGAAATAGCAATATTGCAAGGAATCGTATGCATGCATTCACTTGTTATACACATATACGCATAGAGGAGGATTTACTAATGATCTTCAGCGTCATGACAGTAAGGACAGACGCTCAAAACGTATCACTATCAGTTGCTTTGTATTTCAGCTCCAACCTTTTCCCTCCGTCGTGTTCTCGTGCAAGCAATGTTACGCATGAACACACCATTTTTTACACACACATAGCGGAGGATTTACTAGTGAGATCTGCAAAGTACACCTTCGATCAATGTCATAGAAGAATGGACAGGCGCGGACAACGAATCTCTGTCTGTCGTCCGATATTTCAGCAGTAACCTTTTCAATTAGTCGTGTGACAGTGACAACAATATTAATTATGCCTGATTTTCCTTCTTCAGGAAATACACTTCAACTTGCACTACTTGTGCTCTTCCGCTCCATTTTACAATCAATTCAAAACGATGGTTGAGAATGTACCAGCGAGAAAACAGATTGACAAGGATTACACAATTTAATACAGACTGGTAATGTCATAATTTGTGCCACGGACATGACACGCTCGCCTTTTGTCGTTGTCTCATGCATGCTTTTTATACATGGAGACATGATTTGTTAATGGGATGCTGCAAGTAAACGTTAATGTTTACTGACATCTCTGCAAAGATTAAACCAATCATTGTCTCCCAAAGCCTATTTCAAACGGCAGTAAATATAAGCTTTACATAATTATATGCACATATACTACAATAAAAAAGTTAAACATCCAATGCAGATGAGTCTCTGAACATTCAAGCGATTGAAATATGCAAATTGGAAGGATGCATGAGTAATATGATTACACGTTACAGAACAGGATGTAAACAGGTCAGGCGTCAGTTAATGACGTCGGGAATGTGAACTTAAAACTGCACGAGCCTGAATTGAAGTGCTATAATTATCTGAGACCTTTTCCCTTCTCCATGTCAAAAGACATTGACTGTATTTACAAAGTTAACAATCGTTCGGCTGACTGCTGTCCGCGGTTAAATTATGATGGAAGAGATTTGGAGGTGCATTCGAATATCGTTGAAATGGTGGTACACGTTCGATGTTTTGTCATGTCTAAAACGTATGCCAACATCTCCAGCACTTGAGTGAACTACAATATTTACACAATCGACGTTATGAGAGAGTTGATTTCACTTATTTTTCGATC
>NC_090247.1:16770066-16775066 GCF_037325665.1 Littorina saxatilis | reverse complement strand
AGTCTATAGTGTCTCTGTCACCGTTGTGATTTCAGATCGTATCACTCACAATCAAGAGGTAACTCCAATGAAAATTACTTCCATGCTTTTGTTTTGTCGTTGCTGATACTCCGAGTTCACGTTGTTCCGTTAACAATCGAAAGAACACGTCTACAGAAGGTAACTACGTGTTTGCTTTCGACGATACTGTATGTCTTAATTGTTTTAGTCAGTTGTTTTTGTACTATTTTCAAACAAGTTTACTCACAATCAGGACAATCGTTGTATACAAATTAATAACATGTTCGGTTTCTGCGACGAGGCTTTGTCCTTCACATTTTGTTGACCTATTCGCCTTGGCGCCATTACTAATCTGAAGAATGAGTTCAACATCGTAGCGCGTGTGTAATTAGTATGCAAAGAATGCCTTCATTACCATGAAGATGACATACGACTGTCAACGACCTTAGACTGTACGGACACACCCTCTCTAAGGCGTCGCGACAATGTGTTTGCACTGAAACAAAATCGAACACAGAAACAATGCGAAGGCGTTATGATGCGTATCTGTTTCACACTTCGTTATCTCAAAACATCTCTGACTGCTGTTTGTTTCAACAGCTGTAACATGCATGACTCATGACGACATTGTGGGCCGCACAACCTTGTGGGAGCTTTATAATCCTTTTGCTGACGATAATATCGATTTTGATCATGCACAGTTTTTGAAAAACGCCAACAATGAACGAACATCAATACGCACAAAAAGTTGTTTCTCTTTCTTTCTTGCGTTTCACCTGTTCGGTATAGCAGACGACAAACTTAATTGTATTTGAATCTGTTTTGATCAGTTTTCAAAAACGACAACACGGAACAAAAATCCAAAGGTAGAAGCAGGTGTCTCTTCCTCAGTCACTTTTCACCCGTCCAGTTAGCAAATGACATATCCGAAGAAAAATCCACAGAATCTAGCAGACGACAAAGTCGGTTGGATACAATTCTTAGGCTAAACACCAACGGCAGTACTTTCCGAGGCGCCTGAACAAAAACAACAAAGCTGAAAGCTCCCTTTTCAGGGGAGAATTTCCCGAAATTAATGACAGACCGAATATCCCACGCTTGGCTGGTTTTGAGAAAGCAACGGAAGCTTTAAGCCGATCTTTCCTCGACCGGGTAGTCTCACTTCAGCTCTACACACACATAGCTGGCCACTGTAGTCTCCAAATCTCGCCAATGTTTGTGGACCACAGTAGCCGAGACTCAGTCTCAGTCGTCCCAGAAGAAAAACATCTACGAGCAAGAAAACTCGACACTGGAAAAATAACAGCAAGGTAAAGAAATGTCCGCTTGTCACAGAGAGGAAAAGATGGGTAGTCCTTTTCACTACAAATGAAAAGAACGCTGTGTCTTTTCAGAGAGAGAGAGAGCGAAACAGGCGCCGTGACGTTGTCGTGTGTCTCTTGTGGGCACGGAACACATACATATACCTACCACTCCACTGGCGACAGGGAAGGCGGGGTAGAGATAAAAAGAAGAGGAAAATGACTCTTCTCCCTCGCTCTTGCCTGTCCCCCTAGGACCATGACCCTGTAATTCGCTCTTTTGCTTCGCTTTGTCCGCTCACACGCCCAGTGCTGGGTCCGGTGTCGTGTCCGCTGCTTGTTATCTTGACCACCTTGAAACCCCCCTCACTGACCAGCCCACTTGGCGAAAACCTCTACCCGCTTTAGGCTGGGGAACTGTAAGGGTGTTCGGGAAAGGGTCTTACTTTCCCTCTTATGAATGCATGCTTCCACTGTCAAATGGTTCTAAGAGGACGTTAAAACTAATTATCATCATGCTTCCATTTCTGCTCAGAACTCTCGAAACAATTATTGGACTTTCGTTACGACCGAAAACAGTGAGTTTATGTACCGGTCGATGCAAACTTTCCCTTGTACATGTATAAAGAGGTCCAAGGATTATCAAAAAAAGTTTACTTTCTTCGAAAAAGAAAACAATTAATGCGCATGGTTAAGAGTTTGTAAATCTTGCTTCTCCAAACAAAACTTTCGAGTACCTTAAATGTCCTTATGACTGAAAAAAAATATGCTGTGACGTTATGCTTTTCCCCCAAAAAAGACTGCCCCAAAACATAGACACACTTTCTTCAAGGCTGAGAAGTAATTGTGCACGATGAAGAGTCATTCATTTCCCTTCGACAAACAGAAATCTCGAAAACCTCTACTTCCTGAAGAACAACAAACAATAACTACGTAGGTAATACGTTTTCATGATCAAAACGAACCTCATTTCCACACACAGTTGGCGAACGTTCATTGTATCAAAACACCCTCGAAAATATATCATGTCTTCCAAATTGAGAATTGTGTAATATTTTTTGTCCTGATTTTCCCAAATACAACTCTCAAAAACCTGTACTTGCTAGACAACTGAAAACAGTGAGAATACAGAGTAAGTAAAGAATAGTCTACGGCTCCGGAATTTTCCGTCCATTCACAGAACCTTCGCAAACATGTACTTTTTCAGAACAAACTGAACATAGAGTCAGGTATTCCACCTGCACTACTAGCAACACTGCCGCGACATCGTTCAACTCTCTTCAAGACAAACGTCACTGCAAGTAATGAAGACGTTTCCTTCTCCGAACAAAACTCTCGAAAAGAAGTAGTCATTACTTGAATAGCGTTGTCCACCTACACTGTTAAAATCACTGCCAAGAAAATTGCAACTCTCTACAAGACAAGCGTTACTGCGAGTATCTAGGAGTTTGCCTCATCTGAACACAACACTCGACAAGAAGTTGTAATTGTATTCGTGGTCCACCTGCACTGCTGAAAGCACTGCCAAGAAAATTGCAACTCTCTTCGGGACGAGAAAACAAGTGAGAGTGCCTGAGTGGGACTAACAGGGCTGCGACTGTTCTTTCGCCAGGTAGGACAATGCTTCACTCCCCTCTCCCCCCTCCCCCCTCAACCTCTTCCAGTGTCGTCACGCCGGGTGATTTCACGGTTCAGTGATCTCGGTGACGCGAGACTGCAGGGACAGACGTTCTACCCACAGTAGAATGACCAGTGGCCAGCCACACGCCCGTGTGGAGGGGCTGGGAGGCTAGTGACCAAACTCAATGAGCTGTGACGAAACCCATGAAACATCGGGCGGCCAGTACCAAGCCAGCACACAGTACCGATATCAACGTCTCACTTCAAACGATGAAGCGATGAACTCGGCGTGGGAGCTAGAGAGTGTTGGAAAATCTTAAAACTTAATGCGAGTGTGTTCCACCAGGTCACGTGCTGTTTTAGTGAAAAATATGTCATTGTTATGCAAACTTCCTGTGAGGTGGAATGAGCCTTTAAGATAGCTTGTTCTTGGTTACCCAAATGATCTCCCAGGTCAACTTATGTGCAGACCTGCTAGGGACTTAAACCCCTTCGTGTGTACACGCAAACACAAGACCAAGTGCGCACGGAAAAGATCCTGTATTCCATGGCAGAGTTCGGTGGGTTATAGAAACACGAAACTACCCAGCATGCCTCCCCCGAAATCGGCGTATGCTGCCTGAATTAAAAAGTAAAAACGGTCATACACGTAAAAATCCACTCGTGCTAAAAACATGAGTAAACGTGGGAGTCTAAGCCCATGAACGAAGAAGAAGAAGGTTACCCAAATTACCTGTTGCTCAGCTCATCCCTCCCTTGCGGTGGCCCTTTTCATTTGTTTTCTTTTTTCTGTCTCTTCCCCCCCCCCCCCCCCCCATTTAAACTCGGGGTCAAATCCGGGAACATGCCCCTAATGGTTTGACCGTGAGGGCGCTAAACATTACTTATCATCATCGTTACCCAAATATGTTTAATTGAATCACTTCGGTGAAACAGAATGCCTCGCTGGATGAATCAAGGAACTCTGCCTGGGAATCCAGGAGTGTATAGAAACCTCAACTAAAGCTAGCTCTGTCTTGGTTATCCTCTGGGTTACCAACAAATGTTTATTGAATCATTTCGGTGACACACAGATGCTTCGATGGATGAAGGCAGAAGCAACTGATGAAACCAGCGTAGGAGGGAATAAGGAATCCTCAGCTTCATAAGCTAGCTCTGACTTGGTTACCCAAAGATGCAAGAAAGTGGGTCACGCAATCCTTTTGGTGACACATGCAAGGATGTCCATCTTCGGTCACACAAGTTTACTAAATAGCCTCTACTATTAGCGTAGGTTGAAAGTATACTTGTCACACATACCTACACCTGCAATTGTGGTATACTAAATGCACTAGGGTTTTCTGTTCTCAGTTGCGACATTTCATAAAACATGCTCTGCTATCGGCGTGGGCAGAAACAACTGACCACAAATGAGCACTGTAAATGGTCTGGCGTAGGCTGGCTGAAACCTCTGACAACAGATGGATTATTACACTTTTAGATGGTCTGTCCCCAGTTGCACTGTCTCATAAATCGCTCACAGTGCAGTATCACTAGCAGGGGGCGCAACTCCCACTTTTTTTTATCTTTTTTTTTAATGTTTTCCTTTTTATTTTATTTTACAAAATCTAATTAAACGAATCCAATGCTTTTACACCCGAGACAACAACGGCACACAATATATGATGACTGGCACTTCGAAATAACTCAAATCACACAAATGCACATCCAATTGTGAACCTATTTTCTCTTCTTTGTTTCTCTCCAGTGAATCCAAGTGGCGTCAAAAAATTCTCTGCTCGATACAATCACCTTTTGCTCAACTCATTAGCCAGCAGATGTGCACATATAGTGCATCAACGAGAGGCGAACATAGAAGATAACACTGAACATTCCTTCTTCTGTCCCTGCTTTCACTTCAAAAACTCACTTTCTCACACTTGAATGCTCGCACTTACCACTGCCTAGCAACCATATGCCAAATTTGTGTTTTTCACCTTGAACAGCACAGGTAAATGGTAATCAGGCGCACAGGTGTGCAACAGGTGAAAAACACACCTGACACGGTTTCACCAACACAAGCAGTCGCATCTTGCGCGC
>NC_090247.1:16735066-16765066 GCF_037325665.1 Littorina saxatilis | reverse complement strand
TGTAATCCAGCTATAAATCTTACTTTCTGCGTTCGAGGCAGTTTTAAACTGCACAATAAAGTCCTCCCCCGCCAAGCCCATTTCTCGTACAATAACGCAGATAACACGGGGTCACGAGAAGAGTTCGCTCAATTCTCACCCAATTTATCAAACTTCAAAATAAAATCCAATACACCCCCGTGCCGTCTATATCTTATCCTGTAGCGATGACGTTAAGTCAGAATGACGATCCACCCTCCCACATGATAAGATATCTTACATCTTTTGTTTGCTCAACCTCGCATGGGTCACAAGGCCGGTAACCCAAACAACGTTTGAGAAACAAGGTCAAACGGAAACAGTCTTGTCGCCAAGACTCGTGTTTGTGTCTTGGTGAGCCCAAGAGTACGAGTAAAGTAGACTTACATAATAATAGTTGTCCATTTCCACAGGAGCTTGTATCCAATCGCCGGTCGATTATTATTTACTCCTTATTCCATATATTTACACCTTCAGGGGTGAGACTCTCTTGTGATGAACACAGAGGAAATCCTTTTTTTAGGGGGGGTCGGGGGTATGCCCCCCCCCCCCGATTTTTTCTTAAATGGTACATTAAAATCTGTGCAATCTGGTGCATTTTGAGGCTAAAATTCAACTCGTTTGGATCAGGTAAAAAATACATTCCCCTCACCCCAAAGCATTGAGGCTCAACATGACTATTACTTGTCAGGAGTTTTCAGTCAGCACAATTTAACTCTCAAGCCTCCAGTGTTCTGTTCCATCTTCACTTCTCTCCATATCATTCAGTCAACAAGTTATAGATACTGTGATGAAATGGGACGCGGAAAAATAGATTACTCTAGCGGAATTCGTAAGTTGTGTCCGCGGAAATCCGCGGATTCGCGGAAAACTCCCACCCCTGCTCCTTATTCCATACAGTCTCTTTACTACTACTATTTACTAAAATAGTAGTAGTAAGGGTAAGCATGCAGCAGTAAATAATAAGCATGCAGGAGTAAATAATTATCGACCGGTTGTTGGATACAAGCTCCTGTGTCCATTTCGGGTTGGTCTCGGTTTCAGCAATAACTGACATTCAATCAACGCGTGAACGTGAACAATTCTATCCTTGAACATGAATCTCATTAATACTGTTTACATTCGCGGTTAAGTTGTGCTGTGCTGATTACCTCCCAGCTAACTTTCCACCCGATCCCCCCCTCCAACCCCCCCCCCCCCCCCCCACACACACACACACACAGATTGCTGTTTGTTGGTTGATCGCGGTAGTTGTAGTTGTTGTTGTAGTTGTTGTTGTTGTTGTTGTTGTTGTTGTTGATGATGACGATGTTGTCTTTTTGTTCGTGTTGTTCTTGTTCTTGTTGGTCAAAAATCCCAAAAATAAGCCCTTAAAAAAATATGCCCATATTTTTGAAAATATGGCCATATTTTTGAAAATAAGCCCTTATTTCTATAAATAAGGCCTTATTTTAGAAATAAGGCCTTAAATATTTAAGCCCTTAAAAAAAGATGGGCATAAAAAAATAAGCCCTTATTTGAAAATAAGGCCTTACGATAAATAATACCACCAACCAACCGACTGACCCGCAATCAAGTGTATAGTAGTAGTAAGGGTAAGCATGCAGGAGTAAATGAATGACCGAATAAACCCGACATCAAAAATCAAAAACCAAAATAAATACAAGAATTTATATCGCGCACATATCTCACCACAAGGCGACTCAAGGCGCACAGTACAAAATATGAAAGAGCCCTGAAATGCAGCCGCTCGGCGCAGAGGGGACAGCACTCTATATTTCGGGGGAAGCATGCTGGGTATTTTCGTGTTTCTATAACCCACCGAACTACGACATGGATTACAGGATCTTTTCCGTGCGCACTTGGTCTTGTGTTTGCGTGTACACACGAAGGGGGTTAAGTCACTAGCAGGTCTGCACATAATTTGACCTGGAAGATCGGCAAAAATCTCCACTCTTAACCCACCAGGCGGCAGCGACCGGGATTCGCACACACGCCCTTCCGATTAGAAGGCCGACGTCTTAATTACCACCACGCCACAGCGCCCATCAAACCCGTGTCCTCGTCTAACCTGTCAGGCTTGTTGAGCCCTCCTCGAGCTAGATTCAGAATGGGACAACTGTATATGGTTCCATGCTTTTGAGTGTTTTAAACCCGATTAATGCGGTACAGTCGAACCTGCCCGGGCGACCACCTCTCGAGAACGACCACCTGCCCTCAACGACTACCCCGAAGGATCCCGACGAGCTCTTGTTTATTGCAACGTACCTATCCATAGCGACCACCTGCCCTCAACGACTACCCCGAAGGTTCCCGACGAGCTCTTGTTTATTGCAACGTACCTATCCATAGCGACCACCTGTGTATAACGACCGTTTTGGTCGGTCCCTTGGGTTGTCGTTATTGACAGGTTTGACTATATTGAAAACTGATTACACCACCACTAAAAGCGGTCATGTTGTTTTCGGTGTCCCTGTTTGTTGTCCAGGGTTGTATGTCAATAAACAATCGGGAATAGGGGATAGGAAGGGGTGGGGGAGGGGTGAATCCGGGAAGGGGAGGAGGGGGTAGAGACTGAGGATAGGTGTGGAGTGATTTCGATATTGACTTCAATATTGATAAAGGAATATAAAGTTATTATTTGCAAACACCCGGGTATCAAATGTGAGTAACACATGGCCGGTTACTAATCCTTGCCTTTGATACACCACTGATGTTGGATTTACAATATGTTGTTGATTTGCATGCGTCATTATTCATTAGATAGCAGATAAGAGGAGCGCACAACACAAACACAATTGCATAACAATGATAGCTGTCGGCAGGTGTTATTAAAGGCACAGTAAGCCTCCCGTAAACCATCACTGAGCTCCCCGAGCCTCTCTACATACAGTGCGGGCATGCTTCCATTTGAACGCTCACCGAACGGGAACATCCTGGCTACTTTCTGTCGAGAGTGAGACATTTTCAAAGAATTTATGTTCGTGCACTCTCCGAACGGACAATCAGGCGCCTCGTTTTGGTGCTAGACCTAACTTTTAAAATCTAAATGATAAATTGACAGCTTGTTAATTACACAAACATTCTTGAATCATAAAATACTTTTTTTCTTCATCAAGACAAGATCAATTCGAAGTTTTGAAAGTTCGAAAACAGAAAAGCCCGGAAACGTGTCACGCAAAACAACTTTCTCGTGGCAGACGACGGTTCTGCCTAGCGCAAATTGCTCTGAACGGTTCAACCGCCACCGCTCTAGTTCGTGTGAATCGCAGCCGTTTGTTGCGTTTTAGATTCAGGGGTACACAATAACATGCTATTGCAGATAAGCTTACAGCGAGTCGCATTGAAATCACAAACTGACGACTAAATTGTGGAAAAAAAGGAAACTGGATCACACGGGTTCACGATGGCTCAGGAGTAAGATAAACCACGCAAAAATAAATTCTTTGAAAATTGCTCGCTCTTTACGGAGGGCACCTAGCATGTTCTCAAGCGGTGAGTGTTTGAATGAAAGGGTGTTTGTACTGTGTGTAAAATCCTGCCAGTATATGTGATGGTTTACGGGAGGCTTACTGTGCCTTTAACATGCTTTGCTTTGTATCAAATACTTTAGATCTATCAAATCCATAACGCTTATTCACACACACACCCACACACACACACACACACACACACACACAAACACACACACACACACACACACACACACACACACACACACACACACATAAACAAACACAAACATCAATACAGAAACCTTGGACAGAACCAACAGGTGTTGCTATCAACCACAACAACAACAAATACCCAGAGAGAAATACAAAACACACAGAAGAAAATGGCAGTATTATGTTTCAATGATGACCGAAAAAACAAAAATAAAGTTCGACGGCAGGTATATGCTTCGAAGAGGCGGCGTAGAATATGACTTTTGACCCGCCTAACAAAGGGAAGGTATCATGTCACCTCCCCGCTAAGACAGACAACGACCAGTTCAGCACGCACACACACACACACACACACACACACACACACGCACACACACACACACACACACACACACACACACACACACACACACACACACACTCATACACATACACGCACGCAACATGCTCGCACACACACACACACACACACACACACACACACACACGCGCACACACACACACACACTTGCTCTACCAGCTTTTTTTAAAATGACAATAGTCGCTGCTAAACTGTTTCTTTGAAAAGAAAGAACGAAAAGAAAGAAAGAAGGAAGGAAGCAAGGAAGGAAGGAAGGAGGAAAAGGGGGAAGGAAGGAATGAAGGAAGGAGGGAATGGAGGGAGGAAGGAAGGAAGGAAGGAAGGAAAGAAAGAAAGAAAGAAAGAAAGGAAGAAAGAAAGAAAGAAAGGTAAAGACAAATCAGCTTGAAGAAAAATCCATGATATTGGAAGAATTCTCTATCAGCTGTCTCAAAACCAATGCACTGTAGTTTTGCGATAAATGCTGTTGCTTTTTTTGTTCTAAATCGTGAAATGCCAGACCTCAAATCAAAGCTTTTTCAGTTATTCATGTGGGTTTTATTAGGCTCTCTCCCCGTTTCTCTGCTCTACAACAAACAGGCATCCACATTACGTCTTCAGAGGAGAAGACGCCACAAACTTGCAAAAAGCGCTCGTTGTTACCCGTGCAGGACTTCGCTTTAACACAGACACGGATACACAGAAAAAAAAATGATAAAGAAAATATGACTTGTGACCTTTCTCACAATCGCTAGGTGTCATCTCACCTTCCCGCTAAGTCAGACAACGGAAGGTAAATCACGCACACACAAACACTTTTTCATTCGCCTTCTCAGCTTCTGTCGACGCGCAGCTGGAATGGCATCAGGTTCTCTTTGAACAGAGTGGGGCTTGTGTAATTCGTTTCTCATTCCTACGTTGTAAGATGACTTCATGACATCGTCTTTATTTTAGTTCACAAGGTAAGGCATCCTGAGGTCGCGCCGCAGGTGTGGGTACGGGTGTGAGAGAGAGAAATTCAAGTTTTACGCCCTCACGGCAAACCCATTAATAGGGGCATGTTCCCGGGTTTTAACCCGACTTTAGATGAGATACACAAGTGTATGCGTGTTTAGGTGGTATCAGCCATCTGCACTTATGGCAGAATGACCGAGGTCTTTTACGTGCCACTGTGGTGACACGGGGGTGGGAGATGGATACCGTCCGGCCCGGATTCGAACCAGCGACCTTTCGATCACAAGTCCAGTGCTCTACCACCTGAGCTACCCGGGCCCCCTAAAACATCATAGGCCAAACTGTGCAGGGTTAACCGCAACAAAGCCAAAAGGTCTGCAATGAATGTAGGTGGCGTTAGGGTGGGAAACTCGGCTGAGATGCACGAACCGACAGTGGGTGAACACAAATAGCGGGGTCTGATTCGTTGAAATCTCAACAAATGTCAATTTCAACCAATCAAACACGGCGGCTGGCTCCCACCCGGGAAGGTAACTTTCTCGTGCACCTCGACCCAGGTGATCTTTTCTTCTTAGGTGATTGCCTCTCAGCTTACTCTCTTTGCTTTAATTGCTGTTTGTGTGTCTGTGCGTGTGTTTGTTTGTTTGTTTGTTTGTTTGTTTGCTTGTTTTTTGTTTGTTTGTTTGTTTGTTTGTTTGTTTGTTTGTTTGTTTGCTTGTTTTGTTCGTAGCCTATTTGAAGAAGAAACAAGTCGCGTACATTTAGTCAAGCTGTGGAACTCACAGAACGCACTGCATTTTTTCACAATGACCGTATTCCGCCGCTCGTGCAAAAGGCAGTGAAATTAACGAGCCTGTTTAGCGCAGTAGTGGTTGCGCTGTGCTGCATAGCACGCTCTTCGTTTTAACTTTCTGAGCGTGTTTTTAATCCAAACATATCATCTATATGTTTTTGGAATCAGGAACCGACACGAAATAAGATGAAATCGATTTCGAACATTTTATTTTTATCCTAATTTGTATATTTTTAATTTTCAGAGCTTGTTTTTAATCCAAATATAACATATTTATATGTTTTTGGAATCAGAAAATGAAGAAGAATAAGATGAACGTAATTTTGGATCGTTTTATATAAAAAAAATTAATTACAATTTTCGGATTTTTAATGACCAAAGTCATAAATTAATTTATAAGCCTCCAAGCTGAAATGCAATACCAAAGTCCGGCCTTTGTCGAAGATTGCTTGGCCAAAATTTCAATCAATTTGATTGAAAAATGAGGGTGTGACAGTGCCGCCTCAACTTTTACAAAAAGCCGGATATATGACGTCTGGGGATATCATACCCAGGAACTCTCATGTAAAATTTCATGAAGATAGGTCCATTAGTTTACTCTGAATCGCTCTACACACACACACGCACAGACACATAGACACACACACACACACAGACACACACACACACACACAGAGACACACACACACACACACACACACACGCACACACACACACACACACACACACACACACACAGACACACATACACCACGACCCTCGTCTCGATTCCCCCTATATGTTAAAACATTTAGTCAAAACTTGACTAAATGTAACAAGGACCATTCGGAGTATCTCGAATCTTAAAAACAACAGGCGCCGCAAATAAATCCAGAGGCAAATCAAATCATGTGAAACTCAGTTAAAGTCGGTCATGCTGTACACAATCACTTCAATCTATATATAAAAAAAAAAAAATGTTGGGCATTGCATTTCTGAAAAGTTGAAATATCCCTAACCCATCTTCTCGATTTGTTCTCCTGATTATAACTGATTAAGATTTGCTAATGTGTGTAAACAAATCAAAGCTATTTTGAAAAGATAAAGTTTTAGGCGCCTGTGCCTATGAGATGTTACTGAAATCCTAGATTCATTCAGGCAGGCTCGGATTAGTTCCGTATCGCTTCACACACACACACACACACACACACACAGAGTTGTACCTGTCGTGCTACTAAGCTCTGGGTCCGGTACTGAAATAGTCATACTAGCATTATCACTGCACAACCTTTTAGCAAAAGCAACACGTTGTTGATGACAAAGTTAGGTTGACAGGGTGCCTATTTCATTCCCAGGCTCGACGACAGTGCAACGAAAGTAGAAAAACAATTGAAAGGTGTGGTAGATTTTTGACGTTGAAATTCCACGTGTGCGTTAAAGAGAGTAGTGAGTGAGGGTTGCTTTGCTGTAAAGCGGTCTCTCTGTCTCTGTCTCTCTCTCTTGCATACCTGAAGATGCGCCCTACCTCTACCCCTCGCCCCCCCCCCCTCTCTCTCTCTCTCTCTCTCTCTCTCTCTTGCATACCTGAAGATGCCCCCTACCCTCCCCCTCCCCGCTCCTCCCGTCTGCGCCGGTGTTCCAAAATGAAGAATGGGGATAGTTTTCTGGTGGTGTACACCGCTTGTGGGTGCTACTATAGGTACACGTTAATTGTTATGCAGAGTAAACTGGAGTGAATGAACATACTTTGCATTGGTGTGTGGGTGTGCTGGGAGCAAACCTGTAAGAGTTACAGCGAGGGTGGGTAGGGGGGTAGAAGAGCACAGAGAGAGAGAGAGAGAGAGAGAGAGAGAGAGAGAGAGAGAGAGAGAGAGAGAGAGGGGGGGGGAAGAGAGAGGGGGGGAGACAGAGAGAGAGAGAGAGAGAGAGAGAGAGAGAGAGAGAGAGAGAGAGAGAGAGAGAGAGAGAGAGAGAGAGAGAGAGAGAGAGAGAGAGAGAGAGAGAGAGTGGTTGGTTTGGTTTTTGGGTTTTAATGTCCCTTCAGCAGATGCTAGCTGCTACTCGAGACTGATACAGTTATTTTCTTTTTCACTTCACATGGCAAGTTCTACGTTTCAGACTATTTACATTCAGATCTATCACTGTAAAAGAAGGTTCTAAAAATTAATCACTATCACTTCTGGTACTTCAAATCTTGTAAAAAAATCTTGATCTCTTTTAAAAAGTTAAAAATCGTGTCCGGGGGAACATCCCGGAATAAAACCTTCAGCGTTTCCGCATTGTAGTGTTTGTCTCGAAATTCTTGAACGTCTACACATTTGGTGAGGACATGTTCTAATGTCCATGGTTCGTCGCATCCAAAACAATATGGTGGGTCTTCACCTTTCAGGAGACAAGAATGTGTGATGTGACTGTGACCAATGTGTAAGCGACAGAGAACTGTCTCTTCTTTTCTGTTGAGGCGATATTGAGGTAGGCTGTCCGACAGCTGGGGGACAATCTTATGAAGTTTATTTTCTTCACATTCGTCCCATTCGCTCTGCCATAGGTGCTTTATATACATGTTGGTGCGAGTTCTGAAATCTGAATGCTTTGTGTGTTGTCAGTGATGAGTCTTTCTCTGGCTTCTTTGGCAGCTTTATCAGCTGCAGAGTTGCCTCTAATTCCAACATGGGACGGCACCCATCCAAACACAATCCTATTGCCTTCTTCAATCCGAGATGCATGTAGCTCTTGGATTTCGACCAACAGTGGGTGATCTAGCTGAATTCCCTTCACAGCTGTAAGAGCCGATAGGGAATCCGACAGAATCAGGAAGTCTTTCTTTTTTGACTGATACACCTGTTTTAGAGCTAGCTGTAAAGCTTTCAACTCTGCAGAGAATATAGAACTGTCATCTGGAAGACGGGCGGAAAAAGCCCTATCGAGTTTAGAGAGAGAGAGAGACAGAGAGACAGAGAGAGACAGAGAGAGACAGAAAATGAGAGAGGGGAAGAGAGAGAGAGAGGGGGGGGAGAGAGACAGAGAGAGAGAGAGGGGAGAGAGAGAGGGAGAGAGAGAGAGAGAGAGAGAGAGAGAGAGAGAGAGAGAGAGAGAAAAAGAGAGACTGACTGACTATTAGGGTTTAACGTCCTCTTGGACCAACTGGTCTATATTGGGACAGGTATTGGTAATACGCTGAAGATATGGTGCGATACTTTGATTCGAACAAGCCCGCTGTGGCTATCTTCTTCGACACACCAGCATTGGGTTTGTCTCGTCAAAGTATCGAAATACGATATTGATAATCAGAGACGAGAGATGATGCATGCCTGTCTTCGTCTTTTCCAAGCCCTGAGACTTTCGCTGTGAAAGTGGGATCTTTTTCGTGCGCATGTGTGCACACGGGGGTGTTCGGACACCGAAGAGAGTCTGCACCAAGTTGACTCCGAGAAATAAATCTCTCGCCGAACGTGGGGATCGAACCCACGCTGATAGCGACCAACTGGCTACAAAGCCAGCGCGCTACCAACTGAGCTACGTCCCCGCCCGAGAGAGAGAGAGAGAGAGAGAGAGAGAGAGAGAGAGAGAGAGAGAGAGAGAGAGAGAGAGAGAGAGAGAGAGAGAGAGAGAGGGAGAGAGAGAGAGGTCATTCTACAAGCAATGTCATTCCACAAGCAATCGGCTAACTGCATCTGCGAAGCACAACAGATTCAAGGAATGAAGTACATTCAGTTTGTTTCATGCCAAATATTGATGAGTGATCGAACCTTGAATGTACCACTGTAGGCTTTCCATTAAAAAAAAAAATTAAATTGAAAACGAGCTCAGTTAATGCTTTCTTTATTTATGCTATCATATCATCACACGAATTAGTCGTGCAAACATGAAGGTAAAGAATGGCTCCGTGATAACTTGACTCGTATCATGTTTTCACATAACCATCATATCACCCCGATCAGTAAGTTTCAAACGAAAGCGAAAACAGGACTGCATACATTCCAACATAAGACACCGGGTGGGATCTCTGATAAAACCAGGAACAAAAACTCGAGACGGAAAATACGTGTTCGGTCAAAAGACGTAGACACCTCAGGAAAGAAAAAGTGTTTACACACTGGTGATTACCTCCCTTGAGTTACTCTTTGATGTCAGAGGTGCGAAAGCTACAGGCCGGAAGCGGCACTAAAGCACGAACTTTCTCTCCAAACGACTAACATTACACAGAGCGTAAGAAAACCTAAAGTTTGAAGTAGACTTGTTGACATTGCATTCCCTACTCCGGGATCCGGGGCTGTAAACCAAAGGTGAATAGAGAAAGAAAGACAGAAGGAAAGAAAGCGACAAAATAAACAAATGGGAAAGGAGAGAGAGACAGACAGAGACCGAAATAAATCAAATATGGCGTGACACTTTGTTGCAGATGAATAATGGTTAACAAATCGCGGCAACCAAAACAATAATGAAAGTATGTCTGGGATCCCGATAACAGACAACAGAATGCCTCTACAGGAAAACATCAGGCCGGAAGCACACAATCAAAAGCAATCACCCACCACTGAATAGAAATAAAAGGCTCATAGAAAGTAAATCAATATTGAACAAACACAACAAAAGAACAGCAACCGATCCACCAGTATTAACAAATCAAACAAAGGCAGTGAACTCCAGAGAACAAACAAACAGTGCATGCTGACACAAACCTCTGGCAATTACAACAGCAACGAAAACAAGGAACATAAACGAGCGTGCGTGGTGAACGATGAGCTTGGAGGGATAATACTACGTTTCGCTGTCTCATGTGACATACTTCTTCTTCTTCTTCTTCTTTTTCTTCTTCTGCGTTCCCAGATATGTCATACAAGTTCGTCAACAACAACAACAACAAATACAAGAATATAAACACCAACAACGACACACAACAACACTCCATTCGAACAAAACTGACCAGTGTTAGAACTTTGCTCCGCAACCGAGCCCCTCCCTCCCCCCCCCCCACCACCACCACCCCCAGCACACACAACAACAACAACAACAACAACAACAACAACAACAACAACAACAACAACAACAACAACAACAAGCGTGTACTTACGGGCAAAAAGAGAAGGGCATGCAGAAATGATATTCCGTTTTGCTGTCAGAGATGACAGAAATGTTCTACGACGACAACAACAACAACAACAACAACAACAACAACAACAACAACAACAACAAGAGCGTGTACTTACGGGCATAAAGAGAAGAGCGTGGAGGGATAATATTCCGTTTTGCTGTCTGAGATGACAGAAGTTTTCAAACTCCTTGTCAGAATTCAGTCTGTCGGACAGAAACCTGCAAAAACGTATGTCTGGACTGAAGTTACACTTCCTTTAAAAACTTCAAAGACACATGGTTACAGCTTGGGTGGTGGTGGTGGTGGTGTGTGTGTGTGTATATATGTGTGTGTCTATGTGTGTACGTGTGTGTGTGTGTGTACGTGTGTGTGTGTTTGTGTGTGCGTGTGTGTGTGTGTCTGCGTTTGTGGTTAAGCGTACACGCATCTGGAAGTGTATCCGTGTTTCAGTCAGTTAGTCTGTCTCTGTTTGCATAAGTAAAGCGGCAGTTTCGACTTTAAACGTTTTGAAATGTCATGTAAACACAATTAGAAAACCGTTGCAGTTTCCGTCCGGAAAAGTTAAACAGTGCAAGCAAAAGCGCAAACCAAAACTTTCAAGTCATGCTTTTCCCCCATACCCACCATTACCCCCCTCTCCCCTCGCCACCCTCCTTTCCAGTTAAAATCAAGTTCAAACGATAGTGCGCACATCTATGAGAGTGATAGTGGCGGGCACAGTTGCGCTTGCGTGCGCGGTTGTGTTTGTGTGAGTTCTGTGTTTGTTAGTCTGTCTGTTGGCCTGCCTGCATATCTGTCTGTATTCTAAGCCTGTGTCTTCTGGAACACAAAAATGCATTTTCTGCTTGATTTTATCATTTTAAATGGTGTTGCTCAGCCAATGTTTATAGTGTGTTCAATATTTACTTTAAGTTTCGCTGCGTAAATACATCTGAATACAGAATTTCAACTTACTGTTTGGCTTCCTCGTAGGCATCGCAGTATTCGTCGAATTTACTCCAGAACTTGTTTGAGAAGAGATTGCCTGCAACACACAAAACACAATATTACTATCAGGAAACATACATATAATATGATACAGGCGCATAACTGGGCGAGTTGAGGCGTTTCATGGTAAGGGAGACGACCGTGTCCATTTCACTGAATGCCTAAGTACGAGTTGTCTCCACTTCTTCCCTCAGCGGGAGTAAGACCTCAGCTTTTGCTCATAGTAATTAAAATGCTATTGGTGCGGCTATTATTATGGGTCGACATTTGTCGCAAGTGTCGCATTGTCTGCGCAATATTCAGCCCATTTTGCGACAAAGCTGTTAGGGACAAGCTTTTAATCATACCCTTGCCGGAAGCCTTCGTTGCAACACCACATCGTCCGCGTTCGTATGTTGATTTAAAAGATTTTTAATTCAAAATTCATCAGACGAAACAATTAAAAATATACAACTAGGACACGCACTCAAGCAAATGCTTATTTTACGTGACCAAAACAATTATATTACACACATGTTCATAATGGTGGACATTAACCATAACAAAAAAAACCCACAGTAGAACAACATGATAATGGGAACTAAATACAAACAGAAGACTCTACAAAGGAGAAAAAGAAAACAGAAAAAGGCAACCACAATGAGAGCCTAGGACGAAAGCGCGTGGGAAGAGAACATCAAATCTCGAGACATGCAGCATATAAATGCTGGTATGTTGAAAAAGGTATGTGTGTGTGTGTGTGTTTGTGTGTGTGTGTGGGGGGGTGGAAGGGGGGATAGCTTTCGTTTCCTTGCTTCTGTCACTTTTCAGTCGGGCTGGTGTGAACATACAAATATTTCAATCAACATTAACAACTTTACATGACGCATTTTGACACCAGGTCTACAGACGTCACCACATACTAGAACCTACACATTTCCTCAAAGCTGCTTCCAGCTTTTTGGTGCACCTAACACACGAATTCGCCTGGTAAAACAAAGGAACGAGAAATGTGTATAACAAAGGGGAAAAGAAAAAGAGGACGAAAAAAAGGGAACACGAAAAAAAAACGAGAATGATGTTGTGGCACAACCATTTGTTGTCAAGTACGCATACATTCGGTTTGCTCCCCACCAAAAGTCTGATGCATACCGTCTTCGGGGGACTACGTGGGTTTGGCTACAGAGTGTTCCATCTTCTCGGAGAGTTTCTTTCCATGGATGACGAGCCTCCCTTGCTCTCGTTTTGATTTCGGAATGACCTTATTCAAGCTTTACTTCTTTAACCTTACTTATGACTGTCTCCTACCCAGGGGTGTCTAGGGTTGTTCATCTTGTAAGCAGACCACTGCACAAAAGCTAACACGCACTGATTCTTAAGAATAGCACTAGAAAAGAGCATCACTGCACAAAGCCATTACTACCCGTCTTCCATTTTCTCTAAATCAACTCGCTTCAGAAACTGGTCAGTCATCAACCACAGCCTTTGGTCAAAAAGAAACGTAATCAGGGCTGAATCTAAGAAGGGGGTGGGGCGGTTCCTGGGTTCTAGAAGACACCCCTCCCCTCCCCCTTAGACGGTAATTGTACCTGTTTACTCAAAAGGGGAGCCAAAATACCAGCTTCAATATGCTCAATTTCAACAGCATTTGGGCGGCAAGGCTTCCCAGCCCCTGTCGGCAAGGCTTCCCAGCCCCTGTCCCTCTCATACACTAGGTCAAGCCATGGAAATTACAATGTTTGGCACATTCTCTTTGGATCCGAGACGTGAAGATTAAAGGTTTCTAGGTCTCTGTCAACTCAGCTTAGGTTTAATACGGCTTTAAAGCAAATATTATAGTATAGTAATATTATAGTATGAGCCTAATAACAAACACATAATGCGCACACTGGTGACACAACACTGATTTACGGCACGATACGCCTCACATGAGTGTACATTACCCACGATGTCTCAGGGTGTCAAAGAAGAATTAAGTGCCATCGCCTCTTTTGTTGTTCATCCTGTATAGTCAACCAAGATCGTATGGCATTAAAAATGAGGTGAGCAATGTCAAGGTCAGACATAAAACAGAAAATTCCCTGCGATAGTTGAGCCTCGTTTATTTTCTTGTATATGTTTTGTTAGTTTGTGTTTTTCGTGAATCAGAAAAACAAGAAAGGTAAGTTGTTGGAACGTTTGTTATTGACAAAACAATACGTTGCAGTCACACATATAACGACACGACGGTCTTTTAAGTGCACACAAATGTGTATCACAAGATATAGGTGATGAATTCCATTATTTATTTGTCTGTGATTTTTTCAAAGAAGAAAGAGCTGAGTTGTTACCACCTTACTATTGGAAAAAAACCTAATGCACTTAAATTTAAAAAGTTGTTTGCTACTAAGAAAAAGAAATTGCTAAAGAATATCTTGGACTTTATTAATAGAATTTGAAACAGTTTTTCATAATTTTTTTATTTTTTTCATTTACTATATCAGTATATATTATGATTGTATTGATTGTATGTATTGTTCAAAATGCCCCCAGGGGTTATGGACTAATAAAACTTGAACTTGAACTTGAACACACAATTAGTGACAAAAACTTAGCTTGACGGAATGTTCGGCCGCTTGCCAGGAAGTCACTTTTTTTTCTTTTTTTCCTTGATTGTTCTTTTTTTTTTTATTCTGAGTTTTGGAACGTTGGCTCTTTGTTTTTGGATTTGTGTCTTACGTGGTCTTCCCATTATCTTGTTTTTCTTTTTGTATTTTCCCTTGGAAACATAGAGCAAAATGGAAAGAGAGGGGCGGGCATCTACACATTAGTACTTCAATGCAGCTTTGTCCATTACATACACAAAGTAGTAGCACTTACGACGTCGGAAAAAATGCAAGAAGTATACGCATACACGGCAAGCACTAAACCAAACAATAAAAATACTCTAAGGAAAACATATAAAACATAGTACTCTACTTCAGTACCTACTAAAGAGAACACTTACAGGGGCTGTGTAAAGACCACTTCAACGTTAAGTTTTGTGGCAAATTAAGAAACGTCCAAGGACGTCCAAGCAGGACACTTTTTTTCTGCAGTACTTTGGTGAGGATTAGTTGTAAGACCTGATGAATGTCGACTGTTCTGTGTGTACCGGTGTTTTACTTTCAACATCCAGAAGGTCATGTCGTAGTGACGTGACATATAGGACAACTCGGTTTTTAATGCTAGACTCAGCACAACTGTGACTAGTATGTCCTAATTTGTACTGATCGGGACTCAGAAGAGAATTCAGGAAATGCAATTATCAAAATTTAAATAAAAACAAACAAACAAAATAGCAAGTAAAATAAAACAAAAGAAACTGGTATTGCCATACAAGGTAAAACACAGCAAGAATGTAAATCAACAAAATATCAAGAGACTAACCGCATCGAATGCAGACGACTTACGCAGTCAAGCATATTATTACGAAAAAATACATTGAAATGTGGTCCCCCTTTTTCTCCGCGTACATTTAGATAATTTTCTTAACTTCAACTGAAGCAACGCAAAGTCAAGTTAGTGGATATGTACAAGTGCATGTACGTACGAACTTGAATGAACTCGCGCGCACACAAACACATGATTTGAGGGGGAGAGAGAGAGAGTGACTGAGAGAGAGAGTGAGAGAGAGAGAGAGAGAGAGAGAGAGAGAGAGAGAGAGAGAGAGAGAGTGAGAGAGAGAGAGAGAGAGAGAGAGAGAGAGAGAGAGAGAGAGAGAGAGAGAGAGAGAGAGAGAGAGAGAGAGAGAGAGAGAGAGAGAGAGAGAGAGAGAGAGAAAGACACAGAGACACATAGGCAAAACAAGAGGCGAAGCCTTCAAGGCTCACGTAAGAAATCGACAAACAGCAACACAAACTCAATCACTCCGTCACACATACACACACACACACACACAGTAAGCTTAGGTGGCACTGACAGTGTCATTGTGCAAGAAAGCGAGACACTAGATCTAGATCTGTCTGTCTGCATGTAGCCTACTTACAGACACGACTGCCAACTAGTCTCGGCCCGCTCAAAATAACAATGACCGAGACATTCCTTCGCGTGACGTCTAACCCTCTTACGCCATAATGTGACGTCTTCAAATGACGAAATGTTAAAGTTTCTACCACAGACATACACACGCACGCACGCACTCACATACGCACGCACGCACGCACGCACGCACGCACAGACAGACAAAGTTACGATCGCATAGGCAATACGTGAGCCAACAAAGAGAGAGAGAAAGAGAGAGAGACGGACAAACGGACAAACAGAGAGACAGACAGAGACAGTGTGAGTAAGAACCAACCACACGGACACAAAAAAACACAATACAATTCTAGCTCCAGGGTCCGGGAACAAACAAAGACCAAGAGAAAACCTGTGTACGCCAACTCAGAAACGCTGCCAGTACTTCCGGAAATCCACGTCACATCAAGAACAGCACAACGCTACAACAACTCACGACATCTGTGACAGCCTCCACTCTGACAAAACAAACCCCACAAACATCGCGTCCCCAGTCACCCCTGTCTTATAGACAACACACGTTCGTCGCTTCGTCTACAGATACAACAATACTACCTCGACTTGTCATGCCACTAGAGAAACGCGTTCCACACTTGAAATTTCAAACAGCTACTCCTAACTTTCGTAACGCTACCCCTATCACTATACCACATCAACATACAGTTTACCGTGATCTTCATTGTACGAGCCAGCCTACCCGTCGCTGTTGTAATTCGATACGCCTGCTTTCGCACTCATTACGAAATGGAAGTTCACATTCTGGACGACTTTTTCGGAATGAAACAATCCACAATTGACAAAGCTAACAAGGTCACGGTTTTGTCTTTCTTAGCGGTGAAATGAACTATTGCGGAGGCATAAGAAAACAATTACCGTTCTCAGTACTGAATTTAGCTCCGTCAGAGACATAGATATGTCTCTGGCTCCGTGGAGGAATAACAATACCATACATTCAACTAGATTGAAAACAAGACGACCACCACCAAAAGCAACACGCTAAAACCGTGTGTGCTCTTCTCTCTTCTTGCAGGTAGAAACAGATTTGTCTTTCTTGGAGATATCTATGGAACTAACTACTGCGGAGGCATAAGAATGGATTTAACGTTTTCAGGGGTGAATTTCGCTCCGTGGAAGAATGACAATACCTAAAATCCAACGACAATATTAACTAGGTTGAAATCCAGACGACTACCACCAAAACCAACACACTAAAATCGTGTGTGTGCATCTCTGTTGCTGCGGGTAGTAAGGCACAAAAAAAAGTCTGTTTACCGTAACATAAGCACAAACAATAAAGTCGGTCGGGATACCGTAAACAGACTTCTTTTTTTTTGGGCCTAACAAGAATGTAGTATGTACACGCAGGATTTTCACAAAAAGGTTTAAGCTGGTGTGAACCGTACGTCATCATAAAAGCCTCGCAGTTTATCTTGATTTTGAACTTGAGACGAGGCGGACATGTTTGTCATTAAAACGTGTCACGTGATTCCGTTTTGTGCGAACCATGCGCATGGATCTCAGCTTTGACTTTTAGAAAGACCGGGGTGGGATGGGGAAGGGGGGGGGGTGTGCTCAGGTTCAGGAGAAGAACAACAAAATCAGATTAGAAGAGGAGAATGTATGGGAACAATAGGCAATATTTGACAAATCTGGGGGTGAAAAAGCAAAAGGTTGAGATTGATTTCATCACGAAGAGTTCTAACACGATTTACGGCTCCTTTGCGATTGTTTCTTGATGAGGTACGTTTTTCGTCGTCGTCTTTTGTTCTCCTTTTTACATTTAGTCAAGTTTTGACTAAATGTTTTAACATAGAGGGGGAATCGAGACGAGGGTCGTGGTGTATGTGTGTGTGTGTGTGTGTGTGTGTGTGTGTGTGTGTGTGTGTGTGTGTGTGTGTGTGTGTGTGTGTGTGTGTGTGTGTGTGTGTGTGAGTGTGTGTGTGTGTAGAGCGATTCAGAGTAAACTACTGGACCGATCTTTATGAAATTTTACATGAGAGTTCCTGGGCATGATATCCCCAGACTTCTTTTTTTCATTTTTTGGATAGATATCTTTGATGACGTCATATCCGGCTGTTTGTAGCACAGCGAAACCACTACCGCGCTAAACAGGCTCGTCAGTTTCACTGCGTTTTGCACGAGCGGCGGACTACGGTCATTGTTAAAAAATGCAGTGCGTTCAGTTTCATTCTGTGAGTTCCACAGCTTGACTAAATGTAGTATTTTCGCCTTACGCGACTTTTTTTTTTTACATTTAGTCAAGTTTTGACTAAATGTTTTAACATAGAGGGGGAATCGAGACGAGGGTCGTGGTGTATGTGTGTGTGGTTGTGTGTGTGTGTGTGTGTGTGTGTGTGTGTATGTGTGTGTGTGTGTGTGTGTGTGTGTGTAGAGCGATTCAGAGTAAACTACTGGACCGATCTTTATGAAATTTTACATGAGAGTTCCTGGGCATGATATCCCCAGACTTCTTTTTTTCATTTTTTGGATAGATATCTTTGATGACGTCATATCCGGCTGTTTGTAGCACAGCAAAACCACTACCGCGCTAAACAGGCTCGTCAGTTTCACTGCGTTTTGCACGAGCGGCGGACTACGGTCATTGTTAAAAAATGCAGTGCGTTCAGTTTCATTCTGTGAGTTCCACAGCTTGACTAAATGTAGTATTTTCGCCTTACGCGACTTGTTTTTGTTTTTTTACATTTAGTCAAGTTTTGACTAAATGTTTTAACATAGAGGGGGAATCGAGACGAGGGTCGTGGTGTATGTGTGTGTGTGTTTGTGTGTCTGTCTGTGCGTGTGTGTGTGTAGAGCGATTCAGACTAAACTACTTGACCGATCTTTATGAAATTTGACATGAGAGTTCCCCGGACAATTTTTTTCATTTTTTGGATAAACGTCTTTGATGACATCATATCCGTCTTTTTGTAAAAGTTGAGGCGGCACTGTCACACCCTCATTTTTCAATCAAATTGATTGAAATTTTGGCCAAGCAATCTTCGACGAAGGCCGGACTTTGGTATTGCATTTCAGCTTGGAGGCGTACAAATTTAAGTAATGACTTTGGGCATTAAAAATCTGAAAATTGTAATAAACATTTTTTTTTTATAAAGTGATCCAAATTTACGTTTTGCTTAGTCTTCATCATTTTCTGATTCCAAAAACATATAAATATGTTATATTTGGATTAAAAACAAGCTCTAAAATAAAAAAAATAAAAAAAATATGATTAAAATTAAATTTCCAAAGTCAATTTAAAAACAATTTCATCTTATTTCTTGTCGGTTCCTGATGCCAAAAACATATAGATATGATATGTTTGGATTAAAAACACGCTCAGAAATAAAAAGCGAAGAGAGGTACAGAAAAGCGTGCTTTGCAGCACAGCCCAACCACTACCGCGCTAAACAGGCTCGTTAATTTCACAGCCTTTTGTACGAGCGGCGGACTACGGTCATTGTGAAAAAATGCAGTGCGTTCAGTTTCATTCTGTGAGTTCGACAGCTTGACTAAATGTTGTTATTTCGCCTTACGCGACTTGTTTGGTGTTTTTTTTTTTTGTCCAGGTCAAAACGTAGAATATTCAACTATTTTGAAAAAATATAGAAAAATACTTGTCGGTGCAAAAAGGCTGTGACACTTTTTTTTCGAAAACGATGTTGACTTCAAGCTCGATTTAAACGGTTGCCTCGAAATAGGAATAATGTTCAAATGATTTGACATTTTTAATTGTATTCCACTGAGGGCAAGGTGGCGGCCCGTAGTCTTCGTGCATGCTATTGAATTTGTTGTGCGACAATTGTCAGCAAATTGGGGTTTCTCCCTGAAGCTTTTCTTGTCGACGCCACCCCACGCCTACTTCTCAGTCCATCTTCCCGCCAAGCTCCACACCTCATATTAAAGGAATGAAATTGTTCGTGCTATTAGCATCACTATCTGTGTGAATCTACACCACCCAGTCAGTCACTAAGCTGTTCCATCCGTCTAGATTACCCTGACAAAGTCTCCCAGCGGCAAGGGATGTCAGTGTGTTGGAAGTCTCGTGTTTTCAGACATCAATCACATAATAACAGACTCTAAGTTTGCTCGAGTTTAAAAGTTCACGACTCTGAACGGTTGTTTCTATAAAAAGTGAGTATGGTGAAATGGGAGATTTAACATTAATTTTAACCCTGACCCTGAAAGAGATGGGGAAGAGAGAGAGGGGGAGAAAGAGAGCGCGAGAGGGAGGGAGGGAGGAAAAGAGAGAGAGCGCGAGAGAGAAAAAGAGAGAGAGAGAGCGAGAGAGAAAGAGAGAGAGAGAAAGAGATAGAGAGACAGAGAGAGAGAGAGAGGAGGAGAGAGAGAGAGAAAGAGAGAGAGAGAGAGAGAGAGAGAGAGAGAGAGAGAGAGAGAGAGAGAGAGAGAGAGAGAGAGAGAGAGAGAGAGAGAGAGATGCTCACAGACAGACATACAGACAGAGAGACAGACAGAGAAAGTCAGAATGGAAAATAATTGTCTGCGTTTATTCGTACTTATCCATGATGTCGCTTCAAGAGTGGCTTGTAAATTTAAAAAAATAAGTCATGATTTTTTTTAAATGTCTTTTCGCAAGGAGATTTCGTGACACCAAAAAGGGTTTTTCAGAGGGTTCGAACCAGGGCCGGAAAACAGGTCAACCTTATGCGTCGACTCAGGGGCCGTATCCATGTCCCACCCCCGTGTCACCACAGTAGTGGAACGTAAAAACCTCTGTCATTCTGCAAAAAGCGCAGGTGGCTAATTACAGGTTAATAAGAACGCACCTGTAGCGCGACTCTGTTGCTGCTGGCAGCTGTCCACAAGGAAGAAGCTACCCGAAGGTCCCCGCGATGTGATAATAAAGGGTTGAAAATGAAAATATTTCAGAAATGTGGAAAGGGGAAAGCCTTTTAGAGCCAGACAAAAATGCAATCAGACAGAGAGGAGAGAAAGGGGGATGGGGTGGCAAATAAGGAGGAGGCGGAGGAGGAAGAGAAGGAGAGTGATAGAAAGCGAGGATTACAAATGTGTCTTTGAATATATGAAGGAAATTGAGCCGAGAAGGATGGCGGAATTATTCACATAAATACGCGATAAACAGTTCGCTCACCTGTTGAATACAGATACCAATCTGGAATCCCCGTCCATTTACATTCCATTTTTATTTTCAAAGCTGATATCATCAAACTTTATATTATAATTGCATATTAAAAGCAAACATCAGCTGCATGAATAAAGGGTGGTAACTTGGGTTTAAAATAATAAATGGTTTGGTGACTCAAACATTTTATGTGAACAGTGACTTTTTAAGAATCTATTTAATGATCAAAGGAAGGGACAATTAACTTTAAGTGATGACTTATCGTAGTATGTTATCTACCTCGACAATTATTCTGAAACTCTCGGATTAAACGCCGTTTACCTTCAGACAGTTATATAGAACAGATGAACCGAATCTCTCTCTCTCTCTCTTTTTTTTCTCTCTCTCTCTCTCTCTCTCTCTCTCTCTCTCTCTCTCTCTCTCTCTCCCCCTCCCTCCCTCCCCTCCCTCCCTCCTCCCTCCTTCTCTCTCTCTCTCTCTCTCTCTCTCTCTCTCTCTCTCTCTCTCTCTCTCTCTCTCTCTCTCTCTCTATCTCCAACCCACACACCCCTCATTCATAATAGTCACAACATCCTATTTCAAATACACCATAATTATATATTTTTAATTGGAGTTCGCATGCAGTTTGGTTGAAGACGTGCTTCTATCGGAATTTCCACAAATCTTAACGACGTGTGACACGCACTAACTGGGGTCGTTCGGGTCATACCAAGCCCTTGTCCAGTCAGTGGGTAAACCCTGAAACATAATACGACTCTCTGCTGGACATTGGATATGTATGTGTGGATGGTCATGTCCGCGTGCCTTGCTCTACCCCTCTCTTTGCGGCCTTGAGAATGAAGGCAGAAATTCCAGTACGATGTGAAGAATAAGGTAAGGATATATAATTGTGGGGGGGGGGGGGGGGGGGAGGGGGGAGTGGTAAGGGTGGGGGTGTGTGTGTGTGTGTGTGTGTGTGTGTGTGTGTGTGTGTGTGTGTGTGCGTGTGTGTGAGATTGATTGATTGATTGATTAAACTTTATTACAGAAGGATGGAGATTTTAGAGAGAGAGAGAGAGAGAGAGAGAGAGAGAGAGAGAGAGTGAGTGAGCAGGGAAGCGGGGGGGGGGGGGGGGTCGGGTGTTCGCGTGAGCGTGCAAGTTACTATGTATTGCCATAATAAGGCCGGATGTATTCATATATCTTTGAAGGCGGTGGGGGGGGGGGGGGGGGGATGGGGACCAAGGAGTGAGCATGACACCCGCCCTATCCTCAGACATTCAGAGACTTCACAGGAACGTGTTTATCCGACAAGAGCATGTTCGTGCACATCTGTAGCACGACTCTTGTTGCTGCTAGCTTTCCCCTGGGAGGAACCACCTAATTTCCCCAACAATGGGACAACAAAGAACAAGTCGCGTAAGGCGAAATAACAACATTTAGTCAAGCTGTCGAACTCACAGAATGAAACTGAACGCACTGCATTTTTTCACCAAGACCGCATACTCGTACTTTCGTCAGTCCACCGCTCGTGGCAAAGGCAGTGAAATAGACAAGCCATGCGGAATAGTGCGGTAATGGTCGCGCTGAGTAGGATAACACGCTGTTCTGTATCTTTATTCTTTTTAGCGTAGTGAGTTTGTTTTTAATCCAAACATATCATATCTATATGGTTTTGGAATCAGGGACCGACAAAGAATAAGATGAAATTGTTTCTAAATCGATTTATTAATTAATTTTAATCATAATTTTCAAATGTTTAATTTTTAGAGCTTGTTTGTAATCCAAATATAACATATGCATATGTTTTTGGAATCAGAAAATGACGCAGAATAAGATGAAATTGTTTTTGGATCGTTTAAAAAAAAATTAATGACAAGTTTCCGATTTTTAATTACCAAATTCATTAATTATTGTTTAAGCCACAAAGCTGAAATGTAATGCCTAATTCCGGGCTTCGTCGAAGACTGCTTTGCCAAAATGTCAATCAATTTAATTGAAAAATGAGGGTGTGACAGTGCTGCCTCAACTTTTACAAAAAGCCGGATATGACGTCATCAAAGACATTTATCGAAAAAAATTAAAAACAAGTCCGGGGATATCATTCCCAGGAACTCTCATGTCAAATTTCATAAAGATCGGTCCAGTAGTTTAGTCTGAATCGCTCTACACACACACAGACAGACAGACACACACACACACACACACACACACACACACACACACACACACACACCCACACACACACCCACACATACACCACGACCCTCGTCTCGATTCCCCCTCTATGTTAAAACATTTAGTCAAAGCTTGACTTAATGTAATGAAACAAAATGACGACAAAGATATGACGTCGAATATGACACAACTATTCAGCATGCATTCACTCACAAATCAATATTTGAATTTTTCGAGAGAACAAAAAAGAAGAAATGAAACAAATGAAGGAACAAATGAAGACGGTGTCCACACTTACCGATGCAGGTAGATGTGGTATCCCAAGTCCCGACAGCCGTGTCCAACTGCAACATACAAGAAACAACACACATCATCATTCTGGTGAACGACTTGGGCCCACTGCTTCCCTTGTCAACTGTTTGGCTCGCCTTTTCAGATATCAATCAAATCAAATCAAATCAAATTAACTTTATTATCTCACATGGAGAAATGTCAGTGGTGGTACATGTAACATAAAGACACACGCAGGACTACAACATTACTATTATATTTTGATATTATATTTGAATATGTGTACAATAAATAAGCATTGTTCTCAACTAAAACACCTGTCTGTATACAAATCTGTCGCTGTTAAGATTTAAAACAGATATGTACAATAGTCATACACAACAAATGCCGTTCAATTCCGTTTAAAAATCACAAACTACCACATCGGAACTATATGGACAGGCTTCACCATGGCATAAGACCATCCCTGCACTTGATCACATACCGAAATTGAACAATAAGGGTGTAGTCTGTGCACATCATGGGGATTTGTTGGTGAATTAATTAACCAAAGGCCACCAGTTGCTTTTTGAAAAATTAATTCATTACACACAAATCAAAACTCACCACAGCAAGCAGTCAAAGCGTTTATATTTTGGCATTAAACTTTATCAAAATGGAGAAATAATCGTATCCCATGGCCAGATATAAGACGGCGAGCCAAACTGTTTACACGGTAAGAAGCGTGTCTTTAACATGAGCAAACATTGCTTATAACAAATGAAAACGTACAAAAAGCATTGAGTCGCCATTTTTGTTCAGCAGTTGAAATTGCCAGAAGAAATTAGATTAAAACATGTTGCACAAACGGGTTTTTTTCTCAAACACAAGTCGCGTTGTGGTGGGTTGTTGTTTTTTTTAACAATATTTCCCCCACAAACCTTAGCTGCCGATGATGACCTGAGCCTCTTTTTCACAGTTAATCCTCTGTTCACAGAACGTGATGTCAGTATTCCACGCTGGCTTCTCTCAAACACTGACTCAGCTACTCCAACGACTGAAGAGACTGTGCAGTGATGTGCGTACCTACGACGGTGTCTTACCCGAACGCAAGACTGCAAACTGATTGTGCTGTCTCCTCCCCCCCCCCCCCCCCCCCCCCCCCCCCCTGGCCCCCATCCCCTCCCCCTCCACCCCCATCCGCTCCTCTCACCCCGATTCCACTATTCCGTGACCTCCTCTTCTGATTCATTGAACCATGTCTCCAAACACAAGTTGTAGATTTTCACCTGTACGTACAGCGCTCAAATGTTAGCTCAGTTTTGGTCCATCGTCTATACACTACTTTCAGACGATAAACACAGGCAGCTGCACTGGTCACGAACGTGTCTTGCAACCTCCAGTTCAATCATGTTTTCTTTACGCCATGCGCGACCGACAAGTCTGCCTCATCTTCCTCTAATTGAGTTTAGCCGTGTCCTCGGGCGCGTGTCTTGAGTCGTGTCATGATTACACAGGTGTTTCATGGGCTTTCAAGGGGCCGTTTACATTGCTAATATTATCTTCACAGCACGAATAACGCCTCAAGCCTTAGAGATCGCGAGCAGATCATAGAAAACTTCCCCGCCCTCCTTACAGTGTTATGACATGAGGATGTCGTATGGTGATGTCTAAATGACAGCATCAACACTTGTTGACGGTCGTGGTGTGGTGTGAGCTTTGACAAGCGGGGAATTGCTGTTGTAAGGGGACCGCATCCGCCGACACAGTCTCGCTTCCGGCTACGACGGAAGTGGACCTTCGAGGTGGCCATTGGGAGCGATGAATACGAGTCATTCTATCTTGTTTAAACCATGTTTTATTCCCCAATTAATTAATACAATACACGAATGATTTGTTTGTTCTTGTTGTCCCATTTTGTTATCACTTCCTAAATTACCACCCCATCCCTTTTGGATTAAATTGTTTTATTATTCTGGACATGCAGGGTGACATGTATAATACTTCTTCTTCTTCTGCGTTCGTGGGCTGAAACTCCCACGTACACTCGTGTTTTTTGCACGAGTGGAATTTTACGTGTATGACCGTTTTTTACCCCGCCATTTAGGCAGCCATACGCCGTTTTCGGAGGAAGCATGCTGGGTATTTTCGTGTTTCTATAACCCACCGAACTCTGACATGGAGTACAGGATCTTTTTCGTGCGCACTTGGTCTTGTGCTTGCGTGTACACACGGGGGTGTTCGGACACCGAGGAGAGTCTGCACACAAAGTTGACTCTGAGAAATAAATCTCTCGCCGAACGTGGGGACGAACTCACGCTGACAGCGGCCAACTGGATACAAATCCAGCGCGCTACCGACTGAGCTACATCCCCGCCCATGTATAATACGATATGAACATTTGTTACCACACATCCACCCCTTTTCTGTTACTTTGTGTATGTAGCTTTTCTTTTTGTTATAGTTTTCTAAAATGAGTATTTCCATTTTGTCCGCTATCATGCTTTAATTACCACTATCATGTTTTCACTAAGATTGCTTTAAATAAGCACTATGCTCGAGTTAGAAATCATAAATGCCATAAATATATTGTTATGTTATGATACAAATTGAATAAAGTCGTGTTTAAACCAATACAATACACACTCAGCATATTTAGACCAACAACAAGCTATAAGTTTATAGTGATGCTCCCTCAATTCTATCCCATGTTATTGGGGGTTTTCCCTTACAATTTGCATAAATGATGTACCATTGCTTGTTTTGAACCACCCTTTTCTTGTTTGTATTTTTATTTGGAGCTTTTCGTACCTGTATTCGGCTTTCTGTCAAGAATTAATAGCATACGTAAATATGTGTCGTTGCTGCTGTTTCTTGCTGATACTTTGTCCATACATTGGGACTTCATTAATGGATGTGTACGGTTGGTAGCCAATCCAGCGATTGAATTTAATTTGGGGAGCAATCGTGTACGGTTATTTTTATTAAAATCGATAAAATACAAGTTTAAAAAAAATCTTATACAAAGTTCAAAGTTCAAAGTTTGATCAAAACGTCTGCTTGTCACAATCTGATTTCCGTGTCACTGAATATTCCAACGGTTACTTGATTAAAAACAAGACCCCAAGATAAAATGTTCCTTTATCTTAGAAAAAAACATCTAGATGAGGAACGAAAAGAAGTGTGGCCGTCACCAATTCCCTTGCAGACCAAACTATACGGCAGTAGACAGGAGTTGGAGAAAACGACAACATTTATCACCAGTGCTGGATTGATCGTGTAATCTCTGCGAACGCCAAGAAGAAGGAGAAGAAGAAGAAGAAAAAACATCAACAACTTGTTCTAGAAATTTCAAACGTTCACAGAGGCATACCTTCAATATCCAAGATCCTGCTTCGATGATCTTCAGATTTGGTAAATAGTGACACAACCCATTCGATGAATCCACAAAGTAACTCCAAATTTGATACTCCCTAGCATAACGTTGTCAAAGCATTCACAAAAAACTGCAGATCCTCCGTTCGTCTACCTGCTTGAAGAGTGTGATTTTGAAAAACTAAGCAATCACAGAAACTGCAATAAAATTCCACAGTTCGACTCTCTGCTTGTAGAGTGTGAACTTGGGAAACTAAGCATTCACGGAAACTGCAATTCCACCGTTCGACTTTCTGGTTGTAGAGTGTGAACTTGGAAAACTAAGCATTCACGGAAACTACAATTCCACACTTCGACTTTCTGCTTGTAGAGTGTGAACTTGGAAAACTAAGCTATCACAGGAACTGCAATTCGACCGTTCGACTCTCTGCTTGAAGAGTTAATTTGAACTTGAAAAACAACCACCACAAGATCAAAACAACGCTTCGCTAAACCGGGAGAAATCCGACTATTACTAAACCAGGATAAATCCGACTCACGTTCAAGCTGTTCACGTTGTAAGCTGAGCCCAGACACTGCAATTGTACGCCGGACCATTGGACACTACGCAATACGGGTCATTAGCTAAAGAAAATCGCTGAACCAGATCGTGTGGATTTCAATGACCATAGTTTGTCCCTCTCTCTTTCGCCTCCCCGCCGTTTACACCCCTTTCCCATTGTGTGTGTTTCGATCACTTTGACGGGGTCGAATTCAATAACTTCAACATATAAGTGGGAGTACGTTTCATACAAATAAACTGAATTTTAAAGAAATGTCGTTTATTTTGATGGTTTAACCCTTTCAGTAATATTTTCTGATCAAGATACTTGCTAGTTGCAGTCCTCTTTTTAATAGGTTTAACAGTGATCGACAAGAAGAAGAAGAAGAAATAGGTTTAACGAAACTCCGTCAACTCCAACCTGAGTAGCATAATAGTTGCAGCGTGTGACTCTCACAATGGCGGACCGGGTTCGATCGCCACATAGGATGTCCACCTAATTGGAAATGAGTACCTGACATTATTTAGGGCCTCTTTCTCTTTGAACATGTTTGAATATGCGCAGTCAGTAACCGAATGCGAAATTTGGTCCAGCGAAAACTTTAGATCGCTACACACCGGTGTAACACGAAACCATTACTCCCACGAGCTTTATACTCCGGAGTAAAAATTTCGTACGAAAAAGTTACTCCCTTTACGAAAAACCTACTCCCCCATTACACGAGAAAATTACTCCCCGCGACAGGTGAGTTCCGAGTAAGCATTTTGTACAATAATGTTACTCCCCTAACGAATAAATAACGAATAAATCACTTCACCCTAACACGAACAATGTAACTTCCCATGCCAGGTGTACGTAATTTTTACTCCCTTGTTCCCTGTTAGTCTTGGTGGTGGAAGGGGTGGAGGGAGGGTAGTGCGACATTCGTTTGTGGGAGATCACATATTGGCATTATCCTTTCGCACGCATCCCATTTTCGAGTTCGAGATTTGTACTGGAAGTAAAAAAAATGGGGAGTAAACATTTCGCGGAGGGAGTAATTTTTGTCGTGCATTGGGGAGTTCTTTTCTCGTACGAAATGTGTACTCGGAGTAAGAATTTCGTACGAAATTTTTACTCCGGAGTAAAGATTTCGTGTTACACCGGCGTTAGGGAAGCTAGCAAGGGGGCGCAAGACGAGAGGAGGCATCACCGACATTTAGCTCCCCTAAAAGTATTTACACCCCCGGTATAGGGGTGTGTATAGGATTCGGTCCATGTGTTTGTTTGTTTGTGTTCACATATAGATCTCAAGAATGAACGGACCGATCGTCACCAAACTTGGTGAACAGGTTCTATACATTCCTGAGACGGTCCTTACAAAAATTGGGACCAGTCAAACACACGGTTAGGGAGTTATTGGTGGATTAAGATTCTACAAGGACTTATAGAGGCACATATTAATGGTCAAAGGGAAATAACCTTCTCAGTTGGTGGCAGTGAGAATGGTTATTTCCCTTTGACCAACGGGGGTGTTTTTCCTACCTCGGAGGAATTTCTTGTTGATATTAGTTTTGGAATAGTTGAGTCTGTTTTCCAATTGTGGGTGACCTCGTTAAGGGCAACCTTAGATGTGGTTATTACTTTATCAGTTTCCGTTGACGGGCGCTGTGGCGGGGTGGTAAGACGTCGGCCTCTTCATCGGAAGGTCGAGGGTTCGAATCCCGGCCGCGGCCGCCTGGTGGGTTAAGTGTGGAAATTGTTCCGATCCCCCAGGTCAACTTATGTGCAGACCTGCTATAGTGGGTTAACCCCCTTTGTGTGTACACGCAAGCACAAGACCAAGTGCGCACGGAAAAGATCATGTAATCCATGTCAGAGTTCGGTGGGTTATAGAAACACAAAAATACCCAGCATGCTTCCTCCGAAAGCGGCGTATGGCTGCCTAAATGGCGGGGTAAAAACGATCATACACGTAACATTCCACGGGAGTTTCAACCCACGAACGCAGAAGAAGAAGAAGAATTAGTTTCCGTTTACGTCGTTAAAAAGGCCAAATGAAAACAAAATGTCAGAACAGACTATTTTGCATAATGCTATAACTATTAACACTAAACTGTCTCCTTTGAATAATATAGCAAAATTGTACCGAAAAATGATCGCTAAAGCAATTAAACATTGTCTGTCATGTACTGGATTCGTTCAGCGTCACCTAGCATAAGATCGTAAACACACGAAAAACAACCAAACATGTGCAAATACGGTCAAACGCCACTTCGAGTCCGTTCCACTGAATGAATACGGTCCAACAATATTCGGCCAAACGAGATTCGGCCAAACGAGATACTGTCAAACGAGATACGGTCAACCGGGAGTACACCGTACATTTCGGGTGGATCTTGCCGAATTCGACCCCTTTGGCTTCTAATCTCACATACACGTTCAGAAAACTGTTCAAGTCATTCTCCCCATTCCCCCGCCCCTGACTTTCGATCAATAGCCAGGGTAGGTGTTATCGGGGTGTTATTGTCTCAGTCCATTGAACTTGCCACCAACGTCGCGCCACTGGAGGTCACGCTCGGACGCTTGTGCTGTTTACTGAATGCATGACCAGTCATCTGTGACGAGTCCGAGTTCGACGTGTCAGTATGTGTATATAGGATAAATCGCGCTTTTTTCGATACTTGTTCAATCGAGTCTGGTTTGAATTCGAGCAGACACTTGT
>NC_090247.1:16712566-16722566 GCF_037325665.1 Littorina saxatilis | reverse complement strand
TCCATACTTGTACAAAACATTACGAACGTTACAAGCCCATGTCGTGTAATTTTGCCTTTATATAGACAATAACATATTATACACTTTCTTAGGGTACCTGTTGCCATCCATCCGAGTTAATCGAAGCCAAACCTTCATACACTTTATGTGCGTTACCACAAACAGAGGATAACGTCCTGTTTCATCGTAAACTATATGCCTTGGTGACTTCGAATGGACACCGACAAACCTTTTAATGGCAGACAGATGTACTCTTTCAACAGTTTGTTGATCAGCAGAGAGTCCCCAGACCTCCGAACCGTACGTCAAGATCGGTTGTATTTGACTGTCAAACAGTTTAAAAAACGTATCAGGAGAATATTCCCCAATACTCCATAGAAGTTTGAGGATAGCTGATACTCCCTTTCTCGCGCGATCGGCAAGGTCGTTTAGAGTGTGGGAAAAAGATATTCTTGTGGTCAAATAGACTCCTAAATATTTATACATGTTTACAACTTTCACTTCACTATCACCAAAGAACCATTTTTCTCGTAATGCCAAATGGCCACCGTTTCTAAACACAACTATGTTCGATTTAGCCATATTTACGACTACCTCAAGCTTCTTTGAGGTGGTCAATAAAACATTTAGCTGGTTTTGCAAGAGAGAGAGAGAGAGAGAGAGAGAGAGAGAGAGAGAGAGAGAGAGAGACAGAGACAGAGACAGAGAAAGACAGAGAGACAGAGACACAGACAGAGAGACAGAGAGACAGACAGACAGACAGTCAGAGACAGAGAGAGCGTACATAATTATGCTGCAATAGTACAGATTTTATGGGACAACGTTAACCTCAGCTGCTAAAACTGTGCCTCCAATAAAAACCGACAGCTAAAAAAGAAGTGGACTTACCGGTACGTTCACGACGTACTTTCCTCTACGGTGATGCATTCTTCTAGACACACAGATGACGATTCATGGTCAGCAAGTTAGTCATTTCTTCTCGCTCACGTGATCAAAGGGGGTCACCTTGGGGCCAACGTTTTCTCAGAAACTGGTCAAATTGTTTGTAAAATCGCGAAAAGTGTTCCATGTTTAGTTCCGTTTTCACAGTTTGAATAGTGTAAGTCTTCAGTCTCATTATACACTCCACACTAATCCTATTTTTGTTCTCCTCTTACTGACGGTGCAATAAGTGTTGTGTACTAGCAAAGAATTGGCACGCATTCAATTTAGTTTTCTCTCCATTTGGAATTCAGCGTCCCACAAAAACCGTCGAAGCTATCTGTGGATTTCCAGCATATAACGTGGATTGTAAAGCACGAATCAAAAATCCAACTTCACTAATCATATTGTCAAACAACACAGAAATATCCAATTCCAAGAAATATGTCAAAACACTGCTTGCATCTAAACACATCTAAACATTCGTTTTTCTATTCAAAACGGAACATTCTCGCCGATCATTGAGATAAACTATTGCAATGTTAGGATGACACACACTTATCACAGAACTATGAACCATTTCCGAATCAAGCTAATGACAAACATAGGCTAATGAAAGCATTCCGGGCTGAGCAGGTCGTGAATCCTCTCTCACTACAGGGCTTGGGGGTAATCAGGACAAAACAAACACATGTACACGTCGAGTGATTGCTTTCAGCGACAGGGGTGGTACCTGTTTTGAAAACTCCACAGCAAGGACTGTTCGAGAAAGACTGGCGCGGCCCTTTCAGAGTAAACTTTATACTGTAGATGTATTATCTCTGTCTCTATCTCTCTCTGTGGCTCTCACTCTTCCTATCTCTCTCTGTGGCTCTCACTCTTCCTATCTCTCTCTGTGGCTCTCACTCTTCCTATCTCTCTCTGTGGCTCTCACTCTTCCTATCTCTCTCTGTCTGCCAACCTGCCTGTCTGCCTGTCTGCTAATTGTATATTCTAGTTTCATTATGTATGTCTCTATGTGCCTCTCTCTTCCTCTGTCTGTCTGTCTGTCTGTCTGTCTGTCTGTCTGTCTGTCTGTCTGTCTGTCTGTCTGTCTGTCTGTCTGTCTGTCTCTCTCTCTCTCTCTCTCTCTCTCTCTCTCTCTCTCTCTGTCTTCGAGAGCTAATTTTATATTCTAGTTTCATTATGCATGTCTCAATGTGCCTCTCTCTCTTCCTCTGTCTGTCTGTCTGTCTGTCTGTCTGTCTGTCTGTCTGTCTGTCTGTCTGTCTGTCTGTCTGTCTTTTTCTTAGTCAGTCTGTATGTCTCTGTCTGGCTGCCTGTCTATGTCTGTCTGTCTATCTGTCTGTTTATTTGTCTGTCTGTCTCTGCCTGTCTGTCTGTCTGTATGTCTGTTAGTCAGTCTGTATGTCTCTGTCTGACTGCCTGTCTATGTCTGTCTGTCTGTCTTTCTGTCTGTCTGTCTGTTTGTCTGTTTATTTGTCAGTCTGCCTGTCTCTGTCTGTCTGCCTGTCTGTCTGTCTGTCTGTTAGTCAGTCTGTATGTCTCTGTCTGGCTGCCTGTCTATGTCTGTCTGTCTGTCTGTCTGTCTATCTGACTGTCTGTTTATTTGTCAGTCTGCCTGTCTCTGTCTGTCTGTCTGTATGTCTGTCACTCTCTGTCTTTCCCCCTTCTTGATAGCCCTCTATAACGCCACGAAAACAACACGCATGACTTCTTACCTCATTCGCTCAGTTAAACAGAAACTCAAAGAAAAAAAGTAACCAACGGCTTTGAAACAATATCTACACATCATGCAACCATGTCATCCGAACAATCTTAACACATTTCATAACGTCACAAATTATTGATAAACAGCCATAGAATAGAACGTCTTTTGGATTCACAAAAGCCTGTCTTAATTAAGCTTCCTTCAATGGCAAAAGCTAACCATTCATGATCCACGTCACTAATACCGACTTAAAATGTGAAACATGGCGAAGTATAAGCTAATTAACAATGACAATAAAGGAAGGACAATCTCAAGGCGTTTGAGGAAAAAGGCATGACTAATTATTAAGAAACAAGGAAACTTCCGCTCTTCTCAGTATAGTATTCCTGTGTCGATAGTTGAAAGGGATAGGAAGTTGATAAGGGGTAAATTAACCCTGCGCATAGTCAGCGGCACAGACGACGCACAGCAGATTATTGAGGTACTTCTTTTCCCTTTTTTTTGCACAGCCCGCTACACGCTGCGAGAAAAGAAAACAGGCCAAGAACTCGTCATAATCCCTAACGCAGCATGCTGCGCCGCTGTCTCTGCGCAGGTGTGATTTGCCCCTAAAGGGCAGAATATACCTGCGCAGTTTCAGCGGCACAGACGACGCACTGCATATTATTGATGCTGCGATAGGGATTATGACGAGTGCTTGGCGCATGGCCTGTTTTCCTTTCACGCAACGAGTAGCGGGCTGAGATAATCTGCAGTGCGTCGTCGGTCCTGCTGAAGTTACATAGGTGAGCGCCAGGCCTAACCGATTTCGTGAGGTATTTGACGCAAGAATAAGTTACGTGAGACACTAGTTCGACGACATTGTTTTGAATAAACAACATATCTGTTTTTCGCAGGACTCTTCGTTATATGGACAGACCATACGGACAGACTGGCGTATCGCTTTCTCCCAAAACAGTATGACATGCTTGAAAGAAAACCCTTGTGCGTTTAGTCCACTCGGCCTAGACACCAGCACCATGTTGATAAATACATGTGCATACAATTATGATTTTATGTTTTAGAAATAGAGTATTCATTGCATTACAGCGTGAACATGCACCAAGAGAATATGACAAACCAAACTAAACCATATCTAACCGAACCAAACCAAACCGAACTGAACCAAAACACAACACAACACATTATACATACATAAAAATTTTTAAAAAAACCACAACACAACAAAACAAAACAAAACAACAACAATAAACTAAATATTTCAATTTTAACGAGATTTAAACGAGCACTTATAAACTGGTCGCACAGTACTGACAATGGGTGACGTCAATAAACACATGACGTACTAGCACCTGTGGCATCATGACAGACACGCGTCCAGGTCCAACAGACCGAGCTGCCCTCTCCACACGCACACACATTTCTACCTCATGACTAAATTTACCGCTCTAATCAGTAAAGCAAACATTCAGACGTATAAGCTGACACATGTTCCCGTGTCTCTGTGTAGCTATAATAAGTTCACAGATATGGTGACGATTTGTATGCATGTTTCTTTTTCTTTTTCACAGAATGCTTCGTGTAATGATTTCCTTGGTCACATAATTAGGAATGCTGGAATGAACTGTTAATGCTGATTTTTAAATTAACATAGATATGATTTGGCCTTTGTTGTCAAACTGCATACAGGTAAACACCTGCCCACGTCAGTGTGTCTTACAACCTATGTTAAAGGTCCTTGTCTACATGTTTATACCGAAATCGCCATTTGACCATTAAAATGCAGAGTCTATTATCTACAATTATCAACAATACACCCCCTTTCGATCAGAAAAGACGAAGCCAGAGTAGCCGTTTGAAAATTCATTGTAGTATTCCAGCGTAGTACTCATAGTAGGATATCCTTATTTGGAAAATGCCAAGCGCAAAACTCCTCTCAAATCCCGTGCATTTCGAATTCGTGCGTTTTAAAAAAAAGCGTGTACAGCGCTCCGGATCCAGTGTCAAACTGTTGCTGCACTTGTTTGGGCGTGGCTATAAGCATAGTGACATGAATTTGATTGGTCAGTATTTTTAGGCAAAGCACATGTTCTCAGCAAACAGAAAACAACATATTGGAAGCGTGAGTCACGCTACCCAAAACTAACATCTTTTTTGTACATATATATTTTTTTCTGTAACTTTTTTCCCCATGGTTCATTCCTAATCTGACATAACTTTTTAGCGAAATCTAACCATACGATTATTGAAAAAAAAAGCAAAAATGTAGACGACCACCTTTAAGATATACAAATGATCATTACGTCCTTGTCTTCGTCATCGAATTGCGATTGATTATGATAGATACATACAGTAATGTACGTGACCTAATATTGTATTATTTGTCTGCCATACTACGATGTGCTAGTCTTTCGGATGAGACAAAAAACCGAGGTCCCTTCGTGTACACTACATTGGGGTGTGCACGTTAAAGATCCCACGATTGACAAAAGGGTCTTTCCTGGCAAAAAAAAACCCAACCAAAATACCCGTGTGACTTGGAATAATAGGCCGTGAAAAGTAGGATATGCGCCGAAGTGGCTGCGATCTGCTGGCCGATGTGAATGCGTGATGTATAGTGTAAAAAAAAATCCATCTCACACGGCATAAATAAATCCCTGCGCCTTGAATATGTGCGCGATATAAATTTCATAAAAAAATAAAATAAAAAATAAATCCCTGCGCTTAGAACTGTACCCACGGAATACGCGCGATATAAGCATCATATTGATTGATTGATTGATATATACGAATATTTTTATGAGCATACCGTTTGTCGTCGTTCTTAACTGTTTTCAAGTAAGGCGTGTCGGAGATGAATAGAGAAGATGAACAAGATACTTGTTGAAAACAGACATCTTTTTGTCCATGGTCGAGGGATGAATGTATACGAGAACGAACCGTAAATGTGGCAACCTGGTAAAATAATAATAATAATAATAATAATAATAATAATAATAATAATTAATGATTACTTACTGTTACTTTGGCAGACTGACCGGACAAGATAATTACATAGAAACCTAACCAAGATAGTAAGGTTGGTTTAAGCCTGTTTTTATTAATTTCTTGTATACACGTTATAAACAGTAACAACATTAAGAACGTTAACAAGCAGACTGCTTATGGACACGTTCTAAAACTGATAATCAATACACATTCTGATAACAAGACATGGCGAACAAGTGATAACTTCAACCCTTTTCTTTCAAAATAGTTCATAATATTGTAAGGTTTCGCGGACCATTTATTAAATTGGTCCGACCAGTTAGTAATGAAGCTATTTCACTGATTAGCGTAGAGTAATGATGGCTATTAAGTCTTCGTTCGCATCACTCGTGTATCGAACTGTATGATAAGTAATTTCGCAAAAATGCCAATTTCCCACCGTATGTTTCTGGCGATTCAATGTGAAAGTAACACAATTATTACATTGGGCAACTAAGTTTCCTGAAAACAGACAGACAGACGCACTCAAATACGCACGCACGCACGTACGCACACACACACACACACACACACACACACACACCTCTCTCTCTCTCTCTCTCTCTCTCTCTCTCTCTCTCTCTCTCTCTCTCTCTCTCTCTCTCTCTCTCTCTCTAAGTGTCCACGCATCATTCACACGTACATCAGAGTACACAAAAGGAATAGTCTTGACGAATGAATACAAACACACTACTAACAATTGCGAAAAAAAAATCAAAACCTCATGTACCTTCAAAGAAAACTGCTCACAAGTACCACAAAAGCCCTTCAAAGTCCGATCGAACAATACAAAAACCCACGCTTCTAAGGACAAGTCATTCTCGGTCAAGCACATAAACTAGCCAGTGTCCACTTTGGCAGAGCGAGACACCCGGAAAACTCGTGAAACTATTCAGTTAATGAGGATTTGCGGAGACTTAAAATTCGAGTTCGCGCACACGCACACCTACACGCATGTTCTCACGGACAAGACATAATTATAATGCACGTGAAGCCTTTTCTGATCTCCTCCGATCTGATAAAACGGGTCAAGGCTATTGGATTAAGTTAAAGCGATACTAATTTACATAAATTAAGACTTCATTGTATGTTAAGCACAGAAAAAGGGCTCACACACGCACGTGTTTGAGCCAAGAAGAATGCACAAGCATACAAACACAGACAAAGAGATACACAGCCACAGACATACAGCCACAGACATACAGACACAGACATACAGATACACAGTCACAGACAAAGACACAGACATAGAGATACACAGATATCGACATACAGATACAGACACAGACAAACAGACATACCGACACACCTGGCTACACATACAGAGACACAGACACGGATAGAGATAGGCAGGCAGGACCGACCCACTCGATCCGCCCTGTGCACTGGGTCTTTTTTGAATTACTTCTGTGGTACAAACTTCTAACAACAGCAACGACATTAGAGACGACGATAACACTCTAACAACAACAACAACAACACCACCACCACCACCACCACCAACAACAACAACAAGAACAACAACAACAACAACAACTGACACCAACAACAACAACAACAACAACAACAACTAACAACAACAACTGAAATGTTAGACGACCGTAATAACATGTTAATTTGATTGCTTGATTCTAAAAAAAAAAGTCAAGAAAATTAGTATGAGTGGATCTAACTTGCCTGTTTTATAGCACAAACATCCAACAAGTCATTTGACATTGATGCAGTTACCAATGACGCTGGCACCAAAACCATCTTACCTTAATACCAACCACACTTGCACAATTCATCCTGAGTCTCCGAACCCCACGAACAAACAGCGCTATGATTCAAAGTCTTCACACAAATTAATTAAGGAGTACACCCCATAATTCCTTTCCGATGAAATATATCCTCAGTGTTCCAGAGAACTACATTCGTCCTCTCACGTAGAACCAAGGTGCAACGAACGGAAAAATGTCGAACAGGTATAAACACAACGTCACAAGGTGAAAGGGCAGAAGTGATGGAGGGGAAGGTGGGAAAGGGAGGGAGGGGGTGGGGGTGGGAGGGGGACAAACTAGGTTGGAGAAGTGATAACAGACAAGAACTGCGAAAGATGGGGCTCGAGCAAAAAGGATGCAGAGACAGTGGCGAAGGTGAGGATGGAAAGGGGGCGGGGGGAGAGGGGGGAGGGGGGAGGATGCAAGAAAGTGATGGGGCAAGAGCAGGGTTGGTGTTGGACAAGAAAGCAGCAAATATGAGAAAAGTGTTGGGGTGGGGGTGGGGGGGGGTTAAGGGGTGTAAGAAGACCAGAGCAGGGTGTAAGGGGGGACAGGAGGGTGGGGGGGGGGGGGGGGGGGTAGGGGGTGAGGGGGTAGAAAGAGTGTGGGTGCAGGATGGAGGAGGAGTGAGTTAGTATTGCGAGACATGTTAAAAAGCATTATGGGCAGGGGATTGGAAGTAAAAGACGGAATGAGGGGGGAGGGGGAGGGGGTATCAGAAGCTCAGAGAAGGATGCGACATGAGAAGGGAGAGAGCGCGGGTGCATGTCTGTGTATGTATGTGTGTGTGTGTGTGGGGGGGGGGGGGGGGGGTGGAAGTGGAAGGAACGGGAGCAGAGTAGGAAGAAAGAAGGGAAGTCGTCGGCAACTTTGGGGCATGATATCACCAGAAATGACGCAATGCAGCTTGCAATAGGTGGGTGGCTTTGCGGTATGCATTCCCTGGAGATCTGTGATTATCGACAGCAGTCGTCAGTGGCAGTTGTGGTATTCCTGGGCACCAAGCTCTAGGGACCCGCTGCCGAACTGCTGAAGACTGCGGACTTCATGGCAGCCACCGATCTGACGATATGACGGCCATAAACATCGAACGCAGAAGAAGAAGAAGAAGAAGAAGAAGTTGTGGTATTTGGTGTGTTAAAGCCCCACTCCGTCTCATTAAGACAGGTCGCTTCACCGTCTCAGATCTAGTCACATGATAAAACCATTTGGTCACATACCAGAAATGAACAGCCTCCGTGCACAGTGATATTGTTTAGAAAAAATAATGCTCAATGATCTCATTTTCAACATTCGTGTGTCATTTGTCACTAATTCAAACAACAAGAGAATGAGTACACATAACTCAACAGAAACGTTTCTTCGGGTGACCTACTTTCACAATATTTTACTAGGTGCTCCTACCGTCTTTCAACTACCTTCACGCAAACTTAACAATGTTAGGACTACCAAACCCCATATCAATGTTCCCTTTAATACATGTAAACCGTCTGAAGAGCAAGCACTATCACATCCCTCCATATCCCCCCCCCCACCCCCGGACACACACACATACATCAGATGGGGTGCCAGACAATAGGCGGGGCTCCCTCTAAATGGCGGAATGTGCGTTAAAGGTAAAAGCATGTAAGATGCTGTTGTTGCCCCGGCAACCTTGGCTACGTCTTGCGTCCACCTGTGGTAGCTATTTATGACTGTGTGTGGGTGAGAGAGAAGTGTGTGTGTGTGGGGGGGGGGGTGTGGGGTGGTGTGGGGAGGGGGGTAGGGGTGGGGCTTGGTGTGTGTTTGTGTGTGTGTGTGTGTGGAGGAAGGTGTGTGAGCGTGTGTGTGTGAGGACGAGAGGGACATGTGTGTTTGTGTGTTCGAGAGAGAGAAGAGAGAAGAGACAGAGACAGAGACAGGGAGACAGACATACAAACAGAGTCAGAAAGAAAGAGAGAGAGAGAGAGAGAGAGAGACAGACAGACAGACAGACAGAGACAGAGACAGACAGAGAGAGACAGAGAGAGACAGAAAGAGACAGAGAGAGATAGAGAGAGAGACAGACAGAGAGGGAGAGGAAGAGAGAGAGACAGAGATAAAGAAATAGAGAGGTAGAGAGAGAGGGGGTACCTTAGCTACAACAAGACTCATATTTAGTGAAATGAACATCATTGCAGCAAGAAACAAGTCGCGTAAGGCGAAAATACAATATTTAGTCAAGTAGCTGTCGAACTCACAGAATGAAACTGAACGCAATGCCATTTTTCAGCAAGACCGTATACTCGTAGCATCGTCAGTCCACCGCTCATGGCAAAGGCAGTGAAATTGACAAGAAGAGCGGGGTAGTAGTTGCGCTAAGAAGGATAGCACGCTTTTCTGTACCTCTCTTTGTTTTAACTTTCTGAGCGTGTTTTTAATCCAAACATATCATATCTATATGTTTTTGGAATCAGGAACCGACAAGGAATACGATGAAAGTATTTTTAAACTGATTTGGACAATTTAATTTTGATAATAATTTTTATATATTTAATTTTCAGAGCTTGTTTTTAATCCGAATATAACATATTTATATGTTTTTGGAATCAGCAAATGATGG